>NW_020271104.1:0-6091 GCF_002803265.2 Melanaphis sacchari | reverse complement strand
CAGTTACGTATTGCTAGCTATTTGTCGAGGGCGCGCTAGCGAACGAGAGAGCGTCTTCAGATAGTAAAGTCTGAAACTTTAATTTTATGTTCTGCTACTTTTTGAATATTATCGATAGTACAAGTTTTCTTGTACGTTAATATACGTGAAGTGCTTCACGTAACCAAATGGTGTAATAGATCTATGAGTGAAATTATGTTCATACAATACTATTAAGTGCACCTTCTAATTGCCGTACGTTAGATCGCAATGTTTAGCTATAAAAAGTTACTGTCAGGTAATTTAATATTATTTACCTGCTTTTTATTACTATCATATCCTACTAGCCCATACAGCAGCAGAGCAATTATAGTGTACTCAAATTCAGTAAATTATTATTATAAACGATTTGGTTTTCCGCGTAATGATAATTGTTTCTAAATGAAAAAAACATGAACATTTTAATAAAAATGATAAGAACGATGTATACGTAATTCTACTTATTTTATAATCAAAAATCGAAATAATTTCCTGAATCGAAAAATTGATAATAGATTTTAAAATAACAGTTGATTTTTACTCCGTTAGATCGCATTGTTGATTGATCTTTTTTTTTTCCTATGAGAAAAGATGGTAACGAATGTTTTCTAATTTATATAACCTCTTTGAGATGAATATTTTTTATTTTATATTAGAAAACATATGGGTAATAGTGTACTCTGGGTCTTCGTATCACGTTAGCGGTCTTTTCGCCGCGCCAATTTGTTATCATGATGATAAGAATTAATATTCCGATTGTGTGTACAACGATATTATGTAGTATAATTTATTATACTTACACGTTAGAATGTAAATTTTGTCAATTGTTTACATTTTCTTGCGTTATTTCAACACTTATTTGTAAAAAAAAAAAACTTTTTATATAAACAGTATAAAATGCTTCGTGAGGAAGACATATTAGCTTTATTAGGTGACGGAAATGTATCAGATATTGGGGAATTAGATAGTGGTGATGAATCTGAAGACTTTTTTCCTGAAGCAGAACTCACTGAACTTTTAAATGAATTTGAAAATAACGATGGTAATTTTGAAAATGAAAAAGAATATAATATTGCTGGTAAGACTTTTGAAACGACTAAAAAATGTGATGTTCGTTGGGCACGAAAACCTTTTGCCCAACCACGTCTGCATTTGGAAAACTTAGATCAACCTATATATCCTATTTTACTAAGATCTCCATTAGAATACTTTAATGAATATTTTGATAATGACATTTTTGAAAAAATGGCTTTTTTCACAAATTTGTACGCAGTTTCTAAACAAATTTCGAGATTCAAACCAACAAATATAAAAGAAATGAAAATATTTATTGGTATTCATATTATTATGGGCTCTTTAAAATATCCTCGAGTACGTTTATATTGGAAAGACAATTTTCAAATTAATATTATTGCACGTAATATGACACGTTTTTTCGCTTTACGAACTAATTTTCATATAATTGACAACAACAGTATAAGTAAAGAAAATAAAGATAAATTCATCAAAGTGAGACCATTATTTGATGCAGTGTTAAAAAAATGTAATAGCCTACCTTTAGAACAGGACCTTTGTGTTGATGAACAGATGGTTCCTTTCAAAGGCCAACTCTCGATCAAACAATATATGAAAGGAAAGCCTATTAAATGGGGGGTCAACATTTTTTTATTGTGCGGAGGTAAGAGTGGAATGGCTTATAATTTTATGCTATTTCAGGAATATTCAGAATTAGACAGTAACTTGGTAAAATCGGTAGGCTCTGGTGGTAGTGTTGTGTTACATTTAACACAAAATGTTCCTCCGAACCGCCATTTTTTGTATTTTGATAATTATTTTTCGTCATTTGGATTATTTGAGAGATTGCAACAGTTGAACATTTACGCGGTTGGTACAATTAGATCAAATTGGTTTGCACAACCACCATTTTTAAGTGACAAACAAATGCGGAAAATGGGTAGAGGCACTGCATTTGAAGTTACCACAGATATGAATCATTGTAATATAGGACTTGTAAAATGGTTTGATAATAAAGCAGTTACTCTTGGTTTTAATTACGTAACATCTGGGGATGTTGACAAAGTTGAGCGTTGGGACAAAAAGAAAAAGGCATATGTAGAAATCGAAAGACCAGAAATTGTGAGAAAATATAATGAATCAATGGGCGGTGTTGACAAAATGGATCAGTTGATCAGTTACTATCGTATTTTAATTAGATCGCGAAAATGGACATTACGAATGGCTATGCATGCATTCGATATTGCCATTACAAACAGTTGGATTCAATATACCAAAGAGGCTGAGCAGTTAAATATCCCTAAAAAAAATGTATTAGATTTATTACATTTTAGAATAAATTTAGCGAAAGATTTAATAACTTTCGAAAAGCCAATAACACTAAAACGTAAAGGACGTCCGTTGTCAACCCCATCAAACGAATCAGTAAATGAACCATCTCAAACGTATAAAATACCAAAAGTAGACTCTCAAAGACCCACAGATGCAGTTAGAACAGATACTATTGACCATCTACCAGAATTCGATGATAGGAAATATGCCACAAAATGTAAAAACAAAAAGTGCGAAGGACGAAGAACCCACGTATATTGTTTAAAGTGCAATGTCCATCTTTGTCTGGACAAAAAAAAGTAATTGTTTTAAAGATTTTCATGTTAACAAATAAGATATGTTATTACTTGTTATACTATACCTAAATATTATTATATATTTGATGAAGGATATTGTTATTATTATTATAATTATTATACAAAAGAGACTGTAATTTTGTGATTTGGTAAACTATTTTTATTGTTATATTTGTTAAAGGATATTATTATTATTTTACAAAAAAGATTGTAATTTTATGATTTGTTATACAATTTTTATTGTTAAAAAGCACAGATAAAGAGTGTATTAATTTTATATTTTTCAAAGGTTTTAAATCACATTCATTATTAATAAAATGGCATGTGACAGCAATATAATTTTCATTTTGAATAGAAGTCCAACTATCGGTGGTAATGCTTACATATTTTGCATAGTCTTTTATGTCTTGTTTCACTTTATCATGTATTTCATTATACATTATAGGTAATAATGATTTCGACAACGTTTTTCTCGATGGAAGAGTATAGCCGGGATTTAACAAATTTAAAAGTTGTACAAATTCTCTATCTTCAACAATACTGAAGGGATAGTACTCTTTCACAATCATTTTCAGAACTTGTTGATCTATAACTTTACGGCGTGATGCACCAAGAGGCTTAGATAAATATTGAGTAATGGGATTATTCACAAATCTAAAACTTTGAGGACGAATTGCATGTTCATTAGATGGAATTTGTAAGGACGTTTCAGTTTGGTAATGACATATTATTGTATTGCATTAAACAACAAAAACAATTTAGTAAATTAAAATTAATTAATAAAATAAGGTCTTCATACATTTTTATAAATCAATAGTTCATATATTTAGTGATAGATGATCTAATACTCTGAAGTAACTCTTAAACGAATTGTCTTACGAGAGTTGTTTAATTTAATGAACTGATAACTAGGAGTTAATGGGAGTCAATGGAAATTGGGAGTTGATTCACCGAGTTGACTCCCCGAGTCAACTCATTTGAGTGAACTGAGTCAAGTGAACTGACTCATGTAAATGAGTTGAAAATCCCATCTCTATTATAAAGTAATATAATTGTTAATATTAATCGTTATCGTTTTATCGTACCTTAAATGTTATGCCGTTAGAATGGCAATTGGGCGTAATGTCGTAATTCTATCAACTAATATTTACGTTTTACATCACTGAAAAACAGTTGTTATTCGTCTCATTTTCCGTTCGTCGGACGTTAGTCTACAGTCGTTACTGCGTAGTTTGAATTTCATTTTGTTTAACGTAAGTATTTTATAGATTCAAATTTACTACATACATAAAAATAATTTTAATATTGTGTTTATGTAATATGAAATAATTTAGGTATTTATATATAATGTCACGAAAACAACTCCATGATTTTGATATTTTGGAATTGCTTGGTAACGGCCGAGACTCAGATTTATCATCTCTATCTGGTGATGATTATGAAGAAGAAGAAAATAGTTTTCCTACATCTGAATTAGACCAACTTTTAATTGATTTTACTAATTTCAATGATGGTGATGATGGTAATGAATTGTTTCCCGATTTGTTTGATGTTGATATTCCTACTGATAATGGTATGTTCAATTATAAATATTTTATATTTTTATCATTTTTATTTTTAAACTACTCATATTTAGATGAAATAAGTGAAGTCAATTCCATATTCCAGTCATCTCAAAATACTGATTTTTCCAGTCCATTTCAAACACCTACTATATCACCTATGGTGAATTGACACCCGCTGTCCGCGCCTTTGACGATTATTATTATTATTGTTGTTTTTATTTTAATTGTCCATGCGCTTTGTGTAATATAATATGATAATTAAGTTTTCATTTTGTACAATGAAAGTGATAAATATACATATACTATGTCTATTGTATGTTTGTGTAACGTTCGTGTTTGTAATAACTGAAAATTATTTAAATTTTTCCTCTTTAACAACCTTAGTCGTATAATATTTTGGCACGCGTGCAACTCGTATAAGAACTTCATAACAAATCATGATAAACCTTTGACGAAATGATTTTTTTTTTAATTTGTACAATTATGTCGAAGTTCAAGATCGATAACGAGATTACAGTTCAAAAAAAAAAAAATATCGTATGATAGATTTTTAATTGAACTATTATGTCGTTGTGGATCTAATGAAATAGGTATAAATATTTTTGAGTAAAAAAAACGAAAACTACCTATTTTATTTTATTGCACGTATACGATATTATGTAAAAATTTATATAATATAAAGTACTATCTAAAATGTATGCTGTTTTTTCGGTTAGTGTGAAAAACTTGGTGTTTTTAAGTGCCAATCGCTTATTTTAACAGTGTTGAAAATAAATAATTTAATTCATGTACAGTGGAACCTCGATAACTCGAACTTCTATAAGTCGAATTTTCGATAACTCAAAAGAATGTCTTGGCCCCTACTTTATACTGTCTTTATAACATATCACATGTGTAACCTCTGTAACTCAAATTTTCGATGACTCGAATTTTTTTTTCGCCCCTAACTGATTTGAGTTATCGAGGTTCCACTGTATTATAATAATTTTTCCTATTTAAACGTATATGTAATTAATATGTATACCTAATTAAATTTAAATAAAGATATATAATTTTTAAATTAATAAAAAAATAAAAAAACATTTTATTTGAAGTGCTCCCTGGAAAGATAAATAATTTTGTTTACGTAGTCATTGTATAATGATGAAAGTAAGACAAAAAACCTTGTGTGCAACGTAAGGTAAAATAGTTCCTAATTGACAGTAAGCTATTTGATATGTTCATAGCAGAAAACATTTCTCAGTGACGTTTGATTCGCTTATGTTGATCATCTGCGTGAATATTGTTATTAACTAATTATGACTTATATTTGTAAGTTTTGTATTTTAAAAACTTATTTTTTTAATAGTTTTAACGTTCTTAGAAATATTTCTTTTTTGTAGTATTATGTCACTAATCATTAAACACGATTAGTTACATAAAATCACCAAAATTTTTCTCTTGATAAAAAAGCGGATCTGATTGAAATTTTTTTTTAATAGGTATTGAAAGTTAACAAAAAAAAAAAAATAAATATTGTTTAGATGAATAATAAAATAATCAGGTTGAGTATTGACTGAAAAAATGTATTTGAAAATTCTAATACATATTGGAATGGAATGTTTAGACACACATATATATATATATATTTTTTTTTTTATTGAACTTAAGCCCGGGGACTAGGGCTTTTAACTATTGTAGGGATTATGAACTGTGGTAGGAGTAAAATTGGTACGGTAGATTGTTGTTTTTTTTTTTTTTACGATTGTTACGGTTGATAGCAAACACGTATATGACGTATATGCAGTGGCGTAATTGTGGAGGGGCAAGGGGGGCACTTAGAAATACAAGACAGATTTAAAGAAAATGATCTTAATATACTACAAG
>NW_020271103.1:9949-31263 GCF_002803265.2 Melanaphis sacchari | reverse complement strand
CGGTATGCTGGTTCAGTTACGTATTGCTTAGCATATATTACATATATGTGCCAATCCACATCAGTACGTTGGACATTAAGTTTATAACTAGAAAATAGTTATTGTAGTATAATATTACAGAAAACTATTTTAGTCCCTTTCGTTAAAGTATGTTAATGCAAAAATTTTAATATATTAAATTAAAGATATATTATGATGTATGGTATAGACACGGAATCATTATTCTTCTATAACTAGAAACTTGTTCGAATTTTATTTAGATACATAAAAAGTATTTAAAAATATGATTTTCAAGTGAATTATATTAGTAAGTTTATAAAAGTATTATAAGATTACGTTTTATTATCCTCCACCGGATATATAGGTTTTTAAATCTATTTAAAAATTTAATAAAATACACCATACAAATACAATAATTCTACGTAAATGTATGCGACTTACCTGAATTTAAACTGCTTATAGTCTATAATGCCGAAGTATTAGGTAACACAAAGTGGTACTCAAAACACGTTGTTGAAATGAGAAAACACACTGATTAGTGATTACTGCTTGTTAAAAGAAAGTGCAGTTTTCGTTCGCAAGAATTGGTATTGAGAAAAGTTGTGTCTGAGATGACTGTTGCTGAGGTGGTTGATGCTAAGATGGCTGTTGCTTATCTTCTGGCGAAGTGGTGAAAGAGACGATACAACAGTGCTCGTTAGACAGATGTTTGTCGATTGTAACAAAGCGGACTACGGCCACTAGTGACTACCATGCCCTTCCGTGCCACCCCCCGCTCTTCAATACGGCGAATGGCAGCTGCATCTCCCCCATCAACGTTCTCCCATCAACATCTATCACTTACGTGCCTAGCCATTTCCCACAAGTAACCCATACACATATTTTTTTACCCTCCCCATAATAATATAGATGTCCATTTATGTAATAATGTATAACACAAACTCAGTTTTTAAAACGTTAAGAACTCTTAACAATATTATACATTAAAAATAAACTTTTCGTTATTTTTCTCGAAAAAATATTGTAATAAATATTTTGTATTAATATATTTCGTAAAATGATGTACTATAATTTAATAATAGTAGTAGAACTATGTGATAATTACACTGTAAATTTATGAACTTGAACACGATAATATTTATGAAAGTAAACAGCAGTAGAATGTGATTGATATATATATATATGCAAATATGTAATATAATTAACTAATAGATAGGTTATTTTATTTAAACACATCGACCCGAAATTAAGACACTACAGATACTATATACATACTCTAATTCACCATGCTTTGCTATACTGTAAGTGTTTATACCACCAACTCACCCCTTTTACTTCTCCTACTTACTATTAGACTATGTTATTATGAGGACATTATATATATATGTTACAGTAAATTATATTAAACATTAAAATAACGTTATTTTCTAGTAAATAACAATAATTACCTAACAAACTAGTGATTATCGTGGTTTATTATTTTTTGGGTTTGATTATCGATGATTTCTACATAGTACGATGGAAAATGTTGTTATATAATGTTATCTTAATAGTATTAGCATTGATTATAGAATAGAGTTAATGCACATAGATATGGATTTTGGCTATATAAAGATCTGCTATTAAGACAATCGAATAAATGATTGATAAATTCAATAAAATCTGCAGTATTTAAAGAAGTGTTACTTTGAAGTTGTCCAGTTTGTATACAAGTTCGGATCGTTGCTGACATAGAATGACTCAATAATTGTGCTGCTAATTTAACATTCTATTTTTGAAAAGAATTTGGATAAATATGTGCATCTGTTTTTTGACGAGACATCTACTCTTGAGATTTTTTTTATCTAACTCATCAAATGAAATTATAGGCCTATCTTCGGAAACATTTAATGATTTTAAAGTACTTTGATTGTTTGTGCCTTGATCACATACTATAATTTTTGGACACAATCCAACTTCAAATAATTTTTTAAGAACATCTTGTATTAGTTTTTTTTAAATGTTTTTGCTTACTCCAGAATGAGAAAGAAAATATACAATTGGAATTTTCCACTGAGAATAAATACCTCTGGCCATAAATACTAGAACACAGTTGGCACTTTTATTGATCCTTCCATAATGACCCAAGTCCTCAAAACCTTCAATATAATCAAATTCTTTTGAATATTTTACAAATTCTTTTATATACATCTCATCAAAACAAACAGAGCACACTTTTTCTTTATAATCAGATGACTTAAATTTTTTTTGAAGATGACTAAAAAATAATTTACTAAAACTTGGTAAAAACTTTGATTGACCAATCCAATAACAAATAGTAGATGGTCCTGGTAAATTTACTTTCTGAGAACGTAAAAATTTATATGTTGCTGGAGATTTATAATATAAATTTAAAGCTAATTGTTTTTCATTTAATGTCCACGGACGACGCTTATCTCTTAATTACATAGTCACTAATCACTATTGCCTTAGGGCTTAGAGCAGTGGCGTAATTGTGGGGGGGGGGGCCGGGGGGGGGAACTTGCCCCCCCTGGCAATTTTTACAGAGATAACGGTATAATTTTGCCCCCCCCCAGATAATCCAACTGTACAAATATTTAAATCATCATAAGTTAAGAAAAAATGTAATTTTTTATAATTTAACATACGTGTTATAAGACTAAAAAATTTTCCTTGAATTATTTCATAGAAGTTAACATTAATTTTAGGTTTCTCTTGTTATGTATTATGTCATCGCAATTTACAATAATCGCATTAGTTGGGTTAGGAATAAAAATAATATAATAATAATAATAATACCATTGCATATCTATTAAAGTGTGATAGACAGTATGAACATTATCTTGAAATCGTGATTATGACTAAAGGAACGGGAGGTTATTTTTAGATCAATAACATATTACAATAATAACAACTGATAATATAATTATTATTTTGTCCTGTTTATAGTTTATTCCTACGTACTTTACGTTAGTCATTACCACATTAAATTTTTATGTGCTAGTGTGATTTAGTGCTTTACTTAAAGTCTATTGAATATACTATTCTAATATTATATACTGACTTTACTTCCTCATTCTGCTGTAATTTGTTAATTATTATTAATTATATCAAAATATCAACAAAAAAAATGTCCAATAAACGGTAGTTGACATTGTTTAATTTTATGTCATCAAAATGTAAAAAGACTACAAACGCCCAAAGCAGTGAGTATTACTTAATGTTTAATACATTTTTCAAACAAAAGTTTTTTTGTAACACATGGCGTTCTTATACATAGTATACTATAAATTCTAGTATAATCTTAGATTGTTTATTTTTATTTTTATTATTATTATTAAATTAATTTAATAAACAGAAAAACTTGAAAATATTGCCACATGTATAAATAATTCTATAGATGAAGACTGTTAAATTGGTAAGTAATACATGTTACATATCTATTATATTAAATATTATAATAAAAGATTTTTATTATGTATTTATTATAATTTTTAAAAATGATTATTTATTATGTTTACTAAATTGTTTAAATTGCATTTCAAGGAAACCCTGAAAAACAAGAAAATTTGAAGTGTGAAATTGACTGTGATCGTGATCCGGCTAGAAATTCTAACAATGCATACAATTTACTTTGTTCTGGTCTTGGTCCATATCAGCCAACTAATTGTAATTTTTCTAAAGTTAAAGGTAGACAATTTAGAAAAGAATGGTACGTGAAATTTCCATGGCTTGAATACAGCCCTTCAAAAGATTCTGTATTTTGTTTTTATTGTCGTGCTTTACCATTTGCCAGTTGTGATAAAGCATTTATAACTAATGGTTTTAAATCTTGGAAAAAAATGAACGAATATTCTAATAATCATTCCAAAAGTGTTGCTCATAAAGAATCATTGACAAAATATGCTGGTTTCAAATCAGCTATTAAACAAGGCAATATCATATCTAAAATTGATAGTAATCATAACAAAGTAGTAAAAGAAAATAGAGAATATATAAAATGCTTATTGGAAACTATTTTATACTGTGCTTATCAAGGAATTCCAATTCGAGGTCATAGAGAAAATGAAGATTCTGAAAACATGGGCAATTTTTTAGAACTGATGAAATTACGTGCAAAAGACAATAATATTTTGGATCGTTATTTTTTAAAAAAAGAGAAATCCTTCAGATATGTAAGTGGTACACATATTAATGAATTTATTAGTTTAATGGGTGCATTTGTAACAAAAAACATAATCAAGGACATACAATTGGCTGGTATTTATAGTTTATTAATTGACGAAACTCAGGATCTTGCTAGGCACGAACAAGTATCATTCATCATACGTTATGTTGATAGTAATTTAAATCCCCATGAAGATTTCATAGGATTTTTTAGAACAGACCAAACTGATGGTGAGTCTTTGACTAATTTAATAAAGGTAGTACTCAATAGTTATAATCTTAGAATTGAAGATTTAAGAGGTCAATGTTATGATGGGGCAGCTTCCATGAGAGGATCATATAATGGTGTTCAAGCCAAAATACGAATTGAAAATCCATTAGCATTTTATGTTCATTGTCACGCTCATATTCTTAATCTTTATTTGGTTGATTTGGCAAAACAAGTATCATATGTTAGAAATACTTTTGGAACATTAAAGGCTTTACATAGTTTTATTGGTGCTTCTTCTAAAAGATATGAAATATTTGAGCAAATATGGATAAAATTAGGTGATAACATTGGACCAAAAACTTTAAAAGGATTGAGTGATACAAGATGGAGTTGCAGGATAGATGCATTAAACTCAATTCTTTCTAATTTTACTGTCATTCTCAAAACTCTAGAAGACATTTCAGAAAAAGATTCAATCAATGGATCTGATGCTTCTTCGTTGCTTTTTTCTATATCAAATTTTGAATTTGTGTTCTGTATAGTTTTTTTAAATAATGTAATGCGAGAAACTAATATTTTATCAAAATATTTACAATCCCCTAATATTAATTATGCTAGTGTAAATACAATGACACTACAGACAGTAGATATTTTAAATAAGTATAGATCAGATACAGAATTCAATATAACTTGGAACAAAGCTATGGAAATAACAAAAAAAAAACAATATTAGCTCTCCAAAACTTCCTAGAAAAAGAACTATTCCACTGAAATTGGGAGGAGGTCAAGTTAATTCTTCAAACATAATAAGTGTTCAAGATATGTATAAAATCAACATTTATAACACTGTTTTGGATATTATTATAAAAGAAATACAAGACAGATTTAAAGAAAATGATCTTAATATACTACAAGCTATGAAGGATGTTATTGTTAGTGAAAAACCTGAAAAGAATTCAATTAAATTAGTATGTGATACATATAAAATAAATTTTGATGAAACCACTATTGAGCTTTACCATGTTTAATCGAATGTTTAAGACAAAATATAATGAATTCAACATCAATAATAAAATAGCATATTTGTTATGTGGTGATATACAAATAGATTTATTAACTATATAAAAATAATAAATATTTTGACTATACCAACAAATACCAGTTCATGCGAAAGAACATTTTCATGCTTAAAACGTTTGAAAAGTTATTTAAGAACCAGCATGGCCAAGTACGTTTAAGCAGGCATCTCTACAGATTCAACGATCAGTACCAATTGATTTTGATCAAATTATTGATAATTGTTTCAAAAGGAGAAGGGGGTAATAGAAAACTAGCATTGAAATAATTTTTTTTTTTTTATTTACTTTATAAGTTTTATTTAATAAATAATATGATTCAATAAGTTGTTATTTATTATTAATTATTAAGTAAATATGAAATATAAGTAAATAATATTAATACTAGTTACTTTTTTTAAGCTACATGTAGCACCTTTTATTAATGAACTCTTATTGGTATTATTTAACAATATTGGTACCAAGTACCTGCTACCTACAATTTATGTTTATCTAAACCATAAAATGAATTAAAATATGACTTATGTAATTCAAACAATTAAGTATACTGTACAAAATACATATAATAAAAATATATTTTAACTGGGGAGAGGGAGGGGTATCAGGGTTTTGATAATGATAAATATATTATATTGCCCCTCATAGATTTTTTTCCCCGTTACGCCACTGGCTTAGAGTTTATAGAAGAAAAATTATGCAAATTTATTACATTTTTAAAATTATAACGAGTACTAAGATTATTTATTTTTTTTTAATTTTGAAATATGAACTATTTTATTATGAATTATTTTGTTTTTTTGTTGTAATTTTTGCTTTAAATTCAATTTTCTAGGAGTATCTATTTCAATTGAATCAAGTTTTCTTCTTAAATTGGGGCTAGACATGTGTATTATATTTGTTATTTTAGCTTTTTGTGTAGAAGAAAGTAAAAAAAAGGGGACTTGGGAAAACTAACTCTACCATATTTGATTTTGAATGTGTATATGTTTTAGTTGGAGTTGATATTTAAATAAATTCTTGTTCAGGCTTATGATTTCCATTTAAGTTTAAAGATGTACATAGCTGTTGCTCAGATTTATTATTATAATAATAGGGAATATCAGTGTTAGTTAAACGGTTTTTATTAGAAAAATTTGTAAAACTTTCAGGTGGGAAACGCTCTTGACAAATGCACCTATTATGCAGTTTTTCGGGTTCAATCGAAAATAGAATTGTGTTTCCTGTGAAGATCAATCAAATATTATTTACCTAAATTTATTATCCAAACTTCCCTTCTCTCGTCGTTTGGAAAACGATAAAGTCGTAAATTAGGAAACAAATTCCTCGACTTGCCACAATTCACATACTGACATTTATTGTCAGACAGATAATTTTATACTCAAAACAATAAAAATTATTATTTGTATTAAAGACTGATCACATAGATCACAGTAAGAGTTGGTAACCCAAAAATTGTCTCTCACAAACAAGAAACGACTAAACAGTAAACACTAAACAGCAGTCAATTGGATATTTAATGATATCGGTCATCGGATATGCTATAACGAATTATGAAATAATATATTCTATTTTTAGAACGACAACTATTGTACCCTCGCTCTTCCTCACCATACTATGGTAGTGGTACCACCACCTAGAATCTGGACACCCTCCTCTTTGCTTACCTACCTATGAGAGGGTACACCACCTTTGCATCATTTCTACACTAGCGCTTACTTACCGGTTGCATCATAAACTAACCACTACACTAGCGCTTTTAGCGGTTGCATGATTTTCTGCACTAGCGCTCCATAGTGGCTGCATCATATGAATGGTCACCAAATTTTAACATTACATTCAACATTGCCTATCTGTCTATTCTATAATCAATGGTATTAGATACCTACTAGATAGTATTACAGCCGCAGTAGATAGAACTTCGGACTAAGATATTCTGTAATATATAAATAAAGCATAAATAAGCTTAATGGGGCTTACTAGTGTAAGACTTTATTGTAAATATAATAACTATTATGGATAATATTTTTGTCAGTTTTTTCACGGTACGCATCGAATAGACATTGCCATTATATCGTCATATTATTTTTGTATGTTAAAATATTCGTAAAACATTGTGTTAATTTTCTTTATTAATAAAATTCATTATGGATGAACTTGAAATGAAAAACAAATTTAACAACATTATATCTGATATAATTAAAAAAAAAAACGTAGTGATAATAACTCCTTTCTAAGCATTGATGAGTACAATATTCGTATTGAACAATTAAAACATTCAACATTTGTGTTGAAAACGCCAGGAGAAAAAAAGTCTATGAAAAATTACCAAATGGTACGTAAATATGATATTTTAACAATAAATAATAAAAAGCGTCTTATTAAACCTGTAAATGACGATACTATACTGTATTACGTTACAATTGACGAGTTGTTCAATATTTTGCATTCGACTCATTCTACTATTGGCCATGGCGTAAGATGTAAAATGAATTCTGAATTAAAATCAAAATATTACAATATTACGAACGAAACTATTATGGCATATTTAAATTTATGCACACATTGTCAAAAAAAGTCATCGAATCCTAAAAGAGGCCTAGGTTTTCTTAAACACAAGTATACGAGATCTCAACTTGTGTCATGCAAAGAAATTTTGCTTGATCTCAAAACCCTGCTTGAATCATCTTAAGATAAAGAGAAAACACTTCCGAGAAGCAGCAGGATGTAGTAGTCTATGGGCACACAAGGCTATAAAAGATGTCACTGTAAAATGAAGTCAGGGCCGTCCCGAAGGGGGGTTTTAGGGGGTGTCCCACCCCCCCAAGTGTACAATATGTACATTTGAGTTGGCATATTGATACATTAAGTATTTGAGTTGGAATTCGACAAATTAAAATTTTTTGTATACAATTTATAAATAATTTTGTAAATACTACATAGTACAAAATAAATATGATGTCATAATAATTTATTAATATATCGTAGTTTATAATAATTATGAAGGTATATAAGTTAATTTTCCGATTACCAACTGGAACTGTCCAAGGTCCAACACAAATAATATAACACAATTTAAGTATCTCTTGACTCTTTATGTGACAATGTTAAATGTATTATACATAATATAAGATATAAGTATATAATATTATAACATTATACAAATTTGTCTATGCATTTGTAGAATAATAATGAAGTGTTTTTAATAATACCATAATAAAAACTGATAAGGAACTGTTGTGCGCTGTCGACGAATGTAATTTCTATTTATAGAAGTAGGTATAAGTAATTTGAACAGAATATGATGTTGACTTATCTAAAATATAAAAATATAGACATCGAATGATCGATAAGATTCTAAAATTGTTTCATTTATATTATATAGTTAGTATTGAGTATTGACAATATTTAATTAATAATTTTATTGAGTATTTGGTTATTTTGTAATTTGTGATTTGTATCGTTAATCGTCATTCATTCCCGTTGGTCGTTTAGCCATCTGCGGTCGCTATTTTAGTTGTACGCGTCTCAAATTGAAAAGTTGTGTTGACAACACGTTAATATTTAAATTGAGTATTTTTTAACGGCTATACATTAACAATAATTAAAATTGTATTAAACAATTTAAAAAAATGAGCGATAACGGAAGTGTAAAACGTAAAAGAAATCGATTTAAGGTCGTGTGTTCAAAATGTGGCAGTATATTTAATAACGATTTTAAAAAACAACATGAAGAAAAAGTACATAATGGAAAATCAGTTAATATTAGGCTTGTTGGTGCTCCCGATAATCCTTTTCAAAGTGCAGCTAAGACTTCAAAAATCATAGAAAAGCGAAATTTGGTAAGTACCTATAATAAATTATAATTTTTATTAAGTTCAACAATAGTTGTTATTAAAATATGATTAAATGTTAGAAGCTATAACTATTACTAAATTATTATGTATTTATGTCTATAAATTTTAATCATGTTATTATGTTACTATTTCTTTATTAAATAAACATTATTTCTATTAAGGACAAAAAAAAGTATTTGCTTGAATATAAAAAGTTAAAGCGTGTTCATTAGTAGTTGTTTATTATGTTACCTATACACTTTTATGGCACAGTTTTAGTAATACAATTATACATTCTTATTTTAGAAAAATAATATTTCAAATTTAAATGTAAATAATGAGAAAAATAATATTGTTTGTGAAAAACTATTGGAAGATGAGTTTGCTCAAAATGATCAAAATATTCATGTTGCTCCTAATTCTGAGGTATCGTTGTGTATAATTTTCTTTATAAATTATTTTAAATAACTAATTTGCTGCAATATGATTTTAGATCCATGTAACTTCTGTATCTCAATCATTTCCAGCGGAGACCGATGATTTTAAAAATGATGAAGTAAATTGGTTATCGTGTGCTGGTAAATTAGAAATTATTGTTGCAGACTTAAGTGAGTGTGGTACCATTTTATCTAAATTAAAATCAGAATCATTACCCAATCCAGTTATATTCTTATTGGAAAGCATTCAAATTATCAGAAGAATAAAATCAAATTCTAAAGAATTCTTAAGAAATGCTAATATTTTGTCTGAACAATTTTCAAAAGCATCTGAAACTGAAAGTTCAAAACAAGTAAATGTTATTGATAATATTATAAGTCATGATCCAGGTAGTCGTGGTTCTGTTGCTTCAACATCTCAACGTCAATATCTTATTGCTTTAGGACCTCATCAGCCAAAATTAACTAAGTACCCAATTAATACTGAAATAAACAACATTAAACAGCATAGTTTTAATCCCAAGTGGTATAATGAATATCCATTA
This sequence comes from Melanaphis sacchari, assembly GCF_002803265.2. Lineage (NCBI taxonomy): Eukaryota > Metazoa > Arthropoda > Insecta > Hemiptera > Aphididae > Melanaphis > Melanaphis sacchari. Next base: position 20,994 of record NW_020271103.1, on the reverse strand, counting down.
TTAGAATACAGTATTGTGACTGATTCTGTATATTGCTTTGTATGCTCTTTATTTTCAAATGGTCCAGGAAGAACTTATGAAGATTCAGCATGGGTGAAACATGGTGTTCGTCAGTGGCACAAGATGAAAAGCTGTGGGGTTAAAAAGTTGGGTAAACTTCAACAACATTTTAATTGTATTTCTCATAAATCAGCGTTAGATGATTATTATCAGTTTATGACTACTGAAAATTGCATTGATATAATATTAAACAAATCAAATAGAAGAGAAGCAATTAAGTTGGAACAAGAAAAAGATTTTAACAAACAAATTATAATTATATTATTTGATATTGCTCGAACATTATCACGACAAGGATTAGCATTTCGTGGTGATGGTGATGAAAGTGGAGGAAATTTTATGCAATTGGTTAAACTTCTGTCTAGGCATAATCCATTAATGAAACGCTGGATTGAAGAGTCTTCATCATGGTCATATAAAGTTACTTATTTAGGTCCAACATCTCAAAACGAATTTATTGAATTACTAGCTAAAGAAACACGTAACATAATTGCAAAAGAGATAAAAGAAGCAAACATTTATTCAGTGTCTGCTGATACAACACCTGATTTATCACATCAAGACCGTTTATCAGTATGCGTGCGTTATGTAAATAGTCAAGGTAAAGCTGTTGAGCGACTTTTGGAGATGGAAAAAGGAACAGATAAAACTGGTTTGGGTACGGCATCACAAATAATCAACATTTTAGAAAATAATTTATTAAATCCTGGATTAATATCCTATGGAAAATACAATGGGGCCCATGTTAAACTTTCGGAACTAGTTGGCCACAAAATTACATTTATACCATGCCAAGCTCATAGGTTGAATACGTTTCTAGAACATAGTTGTGATGCTAGTAGTATAATTGGAAATACTATTGATACTTTGGAAAGTCTTTATGTCTTTTTTTCTTCAAGTAATAAAAGATATGGCTTACTTCATGAGAAAATTTCTAAAATTGAAAATTCATTACAATTAAGAAACTTGTCAAAAACTCGATGGACTGCTCGTGCTGAAAGCGTTAAGGCTGTATGGAATTAATTAGAAGCTGTGATTGAAAGCCTTGATGAAATTCATTCATTAAACAAAAGTTTTGATAAAGCAACAAGATCTAAAGCACTTGGTATTCGAAAACAAATACTCTCTTTTGATTTTATTGTTTCTTTATCATTTATGAAAAATATTATGTATAAATTGAAGTTTCTTACCGAAACTCTCGAAGCAAAAAATTTATGTATAATTGATGCAATAACTGTGATTGATAGCACAATGAAAATGTTGACAGAAATCAACTCTAATGATCACACAATGAACAATTTCATTGATAGTGCTAAAGAGTTTGCCAACTTACTTGGAACGGACCCAGAAGCTGATTTTAAAAACCACCATCGTAAAAGATTAGCTCCTAAACGATATGATTCTAATGCCACAACTCAAGTTGAATTCACAATGCATTTATTTTATAGAAAAGAATTTAAAATGGTTCTCGATACTCTGTTGAAACTAACAAATGACAATTTAAAATCATGTATTTCTTCTATTCAACCATTATTTACTTTATTTTCTCAGCCATTTAATAAAAGCAATATTTCCTTAGATAATGTAAAGAAATCTATTTCTTTATTCCCACCAAGCAGTGTAGGTGCAAGTCTTTTAGATTATGATTTAGTACAAACAGAACTAGAAATATTATTTAGTATGTTACAAGAAGATAAAACATCATTTAATTCTTTAATGGAAAAAGCAGAAGAAGTAAAGCATATTTTACCATGTGCCAATCAAATTTGTCGTTTGGCATTGACTTCTCCTGTAACAGTTGCATCAAACGAAAGATCTTTTAGTAAACTAAAATTGATTAAAACACATCTTAGGTCAACAATTGCTGATGAGAGATTAAATTCTTTGGTTGTATTGGGAGTAGAAAAAGACATTGTTGATCAATTAGACATAAATAAAATAGCTCATCAGTGGTCAATTTTAAAAAACCGACGTATACAAATTTAGTGTTAAGTCTATTATAAATATAATAAATAAATATGTATTGTAAGATTTTTTTGTTTGTATAAAAATATTATTTGAATATTATATTATGTTAACAAATTATGATAGTTTTGTAAATATACAAAAGTATTATGCATTTTGTTATTGAAAATATTTCATTGTAGTATACTTGTGAAATTGTGAAGATATGATCAATATATATATATAAGAGATAATAAATAAAATATAAAAGAATTTGTAATATTGTGTAAAATATGTTTACTGACTACTATAATTACAGGTAGGTATGTAACCTGTAGGTAGCAGATAGTTGTCGAGCGAAGCGAGAAAATTTTTATTGAGTTGGCACATTAATGCATCTCACCCCCCCCCCCCCTTATTATTTTGTTCGGGACGGCCCTGAATGAAGTGCAAAACCAATAAATACACCTGTCGAGTGGTTGGGAAATTATGTAATTCTAAATGTCATAGTTCATTATCATATGAAAATAAATAATAATAATATAACAGTTTAAATACAAATAACATGATTAACTAATATTGTTTGAAATTAACGTAAATCCTTAGTAATTAACGTTATAAACCTTGTAAAATATTCAATAATATCTAATAACATTAATTGCTAGTTAATAACATTAATATAAATTTAACATCCTTTACTGTAACATATATATTAGGGTGGTCCTTATTTATAAGAAAAAAAAAAATATTAATATTTTTAATATCTTACCCGCCAACTTTGTTCATTACTGTGAGTAAGTAATTTATGTTAAATATGGTCATGATTACTCAACCCCTTCATGTGCCACAAAAGGATTGAAAAATTTCGAAATAGGGTTGATACGTCAATTTTTAAGTTTAATTTAAAAATATCGCTTAAAAATAAAATAAAACATTTAATCATTATATAAGTTTAAATTGCAAAATTGCATTGGAATAAGAATAACCATTTTACTTCAATAGTATAATTTATATTATACTATTTAGATAAATTGTAATCAGTTTTTAGGTATAAAAGATATTACGTAATTTGAGGCCATGCGTCGAATCGTCGTTGTTATCTTTAAATTACTAACGATTATGTGTTAAATTCTCTATGTGAAAATACTATTTTTATATACTGATACTGAAATGTGCTATACTAGCACTATGTGTTTTATTTATTGAGCCGCACTCATGAAGAGATGACCAAATATTATTGTAAGTACAATACGTTTTAAGTATATTCATTTTTTCACTATTTTATTATTTTATTGGGTTTTTATTAATTATAATTAATTTTTAAATTTAATATACGTTTTGAAACATTATGACGACTCGACAAAACACTGATATATGGTTAATTGGGCAGCCTTTAGAACGAATTACTGGTAGTAAGCTTCCTTCAAATGGAGATATTCTGCGTAGACTGTTGTTTTTAATACGGAATGAAAAAAAAAACAGTTAAAGAGTCTTCATCCGTTATAACTCAAGAATTATTATATTTTTGGAAATGTGCGAGGATACCTACCATGAATGACTATAATATTACTCCTAAAATAGAAAAAGAATATATGAACTGGCGTGCTTTACAAAAAGGTAAATCGCGTAGATCCGAACCACAAATAAAAAAAAGAAGAAGTATTTAAAGACAGATTAACAGATTTATTTGATATTGCTCATTTAAATGCTCTACAAATTATTAAAATTGACGAAGACAAAAAATTCTTATTAGCACAACGCGAGAAAGGTAGAAAAGGGTGTATGATTGGAATAGATAGAAAACTGGAAAAACAAGAAATGCGGAAAAATCAACGTGAAATCACGTTTCAAAATTATAAAAACAGATGTAAAAAAACACAACAACTATCAGTACCTGATACTGTTGATTTATTTTCTTCTGAAAGTTGTAGTGAAGAAGACATTGAATTTACATTAGAAACTACAAATAATTCGAATAAACGAAAAAGGGGAAGACAAAATATTATGAATTCTGAAATTGTAACGGCATTAGATCGTACAAAAGTTAGTGATCGAAATGCAGTTCATATTCTTATTGCTACAGCTCAAAGTCTTGGCTGTAATGCAAACAACATCGCTATAAATCGCTCAACTATTCGAAGAAATAGAGTTTTTTTAAGACAAAAAGTTTCCGATGACATAAAAGTATCTTTTAAACCGGATTGTCCTCTAACTGTGCACTGGGATGGCAAAATATTACCCGATATTACTGGGAAAGATAATGTTGATCGTCTTCCTATTCTAGTATCCGGAGACGGTGTAAGTAAGCTTCTCAGTGTTCCAAAGCTTGATTTTGGAACTGGAGAGGCGATATCAAATGCTGTTATAGAGTCATTATTTGATTGGAGCATAACAGATCGCGTCCAATCACTATCATTTGATACAACAGCCAGCAATACAGGACACATAAATGGAGCATGTAAGTTAATTGAAGAAAAAATTGGTAGAAAATTATTATACCTCGCATGTCGACATCATATATTAGAAATAGTTTTAGGAGCTATTTTTACTGTGTGTTATAACAGTCCATCAACTGGGCCAAACATTCAGATATTTTTAACATTTCAACAGCAGTGGAAAAATATTGATAAGAATAAATTTCAAGTCTTAGAAGAAAGAATAAGTAATCGAGACGAAGTCATAATATTTTGCAAAGAACAATTAATTTCATTTCATTCGCGTGACGATTACAGGGAGCTGTTAGAACTCATAATTATCTATCTTGGGGGTGTTCCTACAAGAGGTATAATATTTATTCAGCCTGGAGCAGTTCATCGGGCACGGTGGATGGCACGCGCTATTTACGCCATTAAAATTTGTATATTTAAAAATCAATTCAAAACGTCTAAAAATACAATAAATTATATGAAAAGATTTTCGTTATTTATTGTTCAAATTTATGTATTTTATTGGTTTAAAGCTCCCTGTGCTGTATCAGCTCCTGTAAACGATTTAAATTTACTAAAAGAACTATCAATGTACCCAGATAAAGCTGTATCAAAAGCAGGAATTACAGCCTTTTTACGTCATCAGTGGTATTTATCAGACTTGCTGGTATCTTTTTCATTTTTTGATCAAAATGTTTCATATCAAATTAAAAAAAAAATGGTCACGGCATTAAGTAATAAAAACTCAGAAGATTATAAAAATAGAATTAAAATTGATACTGTTGATTTAAATTGTACCCAAAAAACTGTTGCTGATTTTGTTAATCATAAATCAATTAATTTTTTTAATATATTGAAGATACCAACTGAATTCCTTAAGTTTGATCCTGAAGAATGGGAAAATATGCCAGATTATCAATTAGGATTAAGTGTGGTTAGACATATGCAAGTTGTCAATGATTTTGCTGAAAGAGGAGTGGCTCTAATTCAAAATTATAATTCGATTCTTACAAAAGACGAAAATCAAAAACAATTCCTTTTACAAGTCGTCGAAAGTCATAGAAAGAGATTCCCTGATGCTCGAAAATCAACTATCATATCAGACAAAATTTATTCGAAATAATTTGATTATATCTACTCCATTCAAAATCTGTACGTAATTTTATTATAATTAAAATCAAAAAAATGTATAATAAATAGTCAATATTAATAAATTTATTTAATTAGGTATCAATAAACTACGCTATTTACAATTTTTATATGAAAGATGAATGTTTATTATTTTTATACTTAAATTACAACTATTTTTCCGTGTATTTTAGCTCTATAAATTGTAAAACAAAATGTTATAACAAAACTGTGAATCCAGTGTAATTTTTACTAATATACTTTATTTTAAAAATTTCAATACTTAAGATATTTGGTTGTATCATCAATAATTTTTATAATAAAAATTTTAAATATATAATTAACTGTATAAAAACCAAATTTATGAAATCAATTAAATATTTAGTATTTTATAAATTTTCATAGAAAATAATAGATTTATAAGAAATTGTATAAATGTATTTTTTATTGATAATATAAGAATTAAGTATCTATAATTTACCTTTAATACATTTATGGATAAGTGTAATATTTTTTAAATTAAACTTAAAAATTGACATATTAACCTTATTTTGGAATTTTTCAACCCCTTTGTGACACGTGAAGGGGTTGAGTAATCATGACCAAATTTAACAACAATTACTTTCATATAGTAATAAACAAAATGGAAAGGTAAGAAATCAAAAATTTGCAAGTTCAAAAATAAGGACCACCCTAATATATATATATATATATATATATATATATATATGTTACGGTGAATGATGTAAACGTAGTAAAAGACGTCATTCCTCGGTAAATGACATCATTTACCTAAAAATTGGTAAACGTTGTAAATGCAGACATTCCCCGGTTATTGTAGTCAATCACCAGTTTAATTGGAAAATGATGTTTAATACTTTTATGTCGGTGTGAACGATCAGTGATAAGCGTATAGGTACCGAATAAGCTTCGTTAGTTAAAAATATCATGACGGAAGTATATAGATAAACGAAAATCCCAACTAGCAATAACGTCGATTCTTTTAGTTTATTAGTTAGTATCGACAGGCATATTATAGCGAGTTGTGTTTGTTACAAATGTGTGTTAATATTATTTGTAAAAATGTGTGTACTATATAGTTGTGGTACTAAAAAATGTGCTTGAAATGCAGCGGAAATGTTGTGCAGTTTAAAATGTCATGGTAACCAAAATTGTACAAATAAATAATTTGTAATATGCATGTATTTTAATATTTTTAATTAACCTATTATCTCCTTCAAATAAATGCCTAAAATAAAAAATGAAACATCCACCAACACTAAGTCATTATTATAAATAGTACCTATAGTAAAAAAAATCAGTGTATTATTTGAGATTTATCATCATTTACCACTAGTTTTGGTAAATGATATCAATGACCGGTGAAAGATGTACATTTGAATTTAAAATCTGATTTTTTACATCATTTACCTACAAAATCGAATCATTTTGGTAAAAGACGTCATTCACCGGAGAATGACGACATTCACCAATATTTATCTTTCACCGTAACATATAATATATAACATATGGTCTTATACTATCATCTTATATCGAATAAATTCACGAAAAAATATTGTAATAAATATTTTGTAATATTATACTTACTACTTAGTAAAATTATATGTTTAAGTATTACACATACCATGCTTCCTATACAATCTCTCCAAATACGACACACGCTTTATCGTAACCAAGTTCGATTACGATAAAGCAGGCCCTATTTTTATGTGCACTACAATACACTACAACATTTTTATCGTATAACAGTATGTATTGACGCTGTTCAAAAATACCTATATAATACCTATAATCTATATACTTCAAACTTATTTTATTATTTCTTAATAATTACTTTATCTGATTATCTAATCGTTATTAGAACTATTTAAAAATAAAATAAAATTCTACTATAAAAAAAAATCTATAATTTTAATCGTATTATAGCAGACAACTAAATAATAATTATCACATACTCGAGATATTCATCCAGACGACGTACAATATTATTAAATTATTATTAGTAAACTGATAGGGTAAATTAAGCACTTATTTGTCATTTATTTTATTATTTCGATTATTTTTATTGTTTATTTTTAAATGATAATTTCGTTAAACACGAATCATGCATAAACTCAAAATTTGACTTATCTAACCTGGTCAGTTTTGTAAATATAAAAAAAAACATTTTTGAATAAAATATCAAATAAGTAACACTTATACATTTAATGAAACAAATTACAGTTGCATAATACAAATAATACAATTTACATGTAACGCATTAAAGTGAAACAATAAATAACTTATGTAAAAATAATAAAACATATAAAACAACTTACAATACCGTGAAGCTCAGAAACTGGCTAGTTTCTACTTATTTTACTTAGATTATATAATAATAATTTAGAATAAAGGAATACAATGATATTTTTTTATGCCAGTGAAATATGATACAACAACAGATACTCTTTTGCTGACAAAACTCCAGTTAATAATAATATAATGATAGAACAATTATGTTATATTATATATTTTCTTCTAAGAACGCAACACTTTTGTGCATCCTAGGTCCTCGACAATACTATGTAAAAAGCAATAAAACATAATTAAACAAAGCAAGGTGTTACACTTCATATTTAATAAATTTATAACCAAAAACTCAAGTACATAATGATATAATAATTCGGCATAAATAAAGTTAAGCTACCAAGCTAATTTGCTAAACTACATTCGTTCCAATAATTTATAACTCACCAAACTCCGAGCATTTTTTAGTTACTAAAAAAAAATAAAAAAATAAAAAAAAAATGAAACAAAAACATTGATTATATTACACTATATAATAGCATAGATTAAATATAAATAAATAAATATAATAAATATACTAAATATACTTAATATATTTTAATCTATGTTAATAGTAAGTGAAGCTCAATCGGGTGGTCAAATGAAGCATACTCGTAGGTTGCGTACTGATTACTAGAGCGCAGCACATATATGTTCACCTGTGACACGTTAATCATTTGACAAGCGTGTTCTGTGTGCATACTGTATTTATATAAAGAGCGAATTTGAGTACATTAGTCAAACTATTGAAATATAAAAGATTAGAAAAAACATTTTCGGTTAAATTCTATCAACATATATTTCAATAAAATATTTGAATATTTAAAAATTTTAAAACATAAATAAAATAAAAACATTATTCAAAGGGAATAATAAAATAATGACTGCGTCGACCTCGGTAGATTAGATTGAGCATTTTTTTAAAGCTCAAATTTAATTCCGTTACCTCGTCGTCACTCAGCTAAATTGATTGGGCAAATAAACTCGTAACACTCCGACATCATTGTGCTCTACCAGCGTACAGTGTACCGTTTTTCCCGTAATGGAAGTTCCAATTCTCCATCTTCATTATCGGTTAAAGTCTGTGCACAACCAAATATCCGACCGATAAAAATTTGACATTTGATCGAGCCGATTAATTTTTTTTTCAACGCGTCCGTGTTATTCTGTAAATTGATTAAATATGCAAAATACGGAGATGGTTACAAGTTTCACGTATTAATATATTCATATCACTTGTATATAATATATTATCACATACAAATTTATTCGAAAAAAATATAGCATTCGCTGAAAGTACTTTGACGTAGATCCAAATCATCTAATGATTTTGATTTCAACAATAGATGGAACAAAAAACATTATATACTCAGAGGTTTTTACAAAATTCATTATAGACAACAGATTAATTAGCATTTCTTTCGTAACAAAATTATATTCATCATTTATACCGCCAGAAATATGTTAATACATTTGTATTAACCGGTTTTTTATATTTACTTGCCGATCACATTAAACGATAAAATTTGAATAAAAATTTCTATTCATCATCGTCTGAAGGCAAAATAAACAACTAATAGTGTACGGTCATAATATCGCAACTATCGAATTTACAGTACATAAATATAAATATATAAATTATAAATATTGTAAATAATAATGGTTATTGTACATTAATTTTGCATACCGTTCTTAATTCAATTATCGCACAGAAAAAAAACTGACATTGTTGATTTACCAAGTGAAAGTATAAAATAGGCCACATTTGTACTAAGATGAATTAATCAAATGACCATTCAACAATTTAATCAAAATAATTAAACAACAAATGAAAAATAAAAAATCACAATAGTATTTTAAAATATATTATTTTTCTTTCGTTAAATATAAGATGGTATATAAGTAGATATTACCAATGAAATAAAAATTGAATATTTAATAAGTTACCACCCAGAGCAACAAGACCTCATTCTTTGCCACTCTCATTTGCAAGTCATTTTTGGTTACTTAGCTTTTAATAATTTTATGAGCCTCTTATAGTGCTATATAATATATTACATACATAAATTATTTGTACTCCAGGAGTGTCCATGGTGAGAGGGGGGTGGGTGTGTGTATATAATATGCATTAATGCCCCTTGCTATTTCAGGTGGAAGTGGTGGCACCTATTATACCACAGGTTTATTGAATATAGAATTAGTCATTAGATACATATTAATATTTATTTACACTTCTTGAGGCTTGTGTGCAACTAATTACTTGAGAACCCTTCAACTATCACGAAAATTAAATTCTTATCGTTTATAACAATTCGAATAAAATCTATTGTTCAAACTACCGCCTTTTGACGGTCGAACGGGTCCGCGTGAGCGCGCACCGAACAAAAAGAAAATTCTAAGCTTTTACCCCCTTCACCGCGTTGTGCAATCGGCTAATTCGGTCTGATCCATCTTCCATTCGTGCGTGTATCGCGCATTCGCGCGTCGTAAGCGACACCAGTCACCGGTGAAAACCTCGTGGATTTTGTAGTGTTTTTTTATTTTGGTACTTTATACGTTAGTCGCACCGTTGTTGCTGTGGCATTGTGCTTCTAAGTTCTATTTGCTGCGTCTAATTTTTTAAGACAAACCGCCGTAATTTTTTTAATACGCGATAATAATATAATTATAATTTTATTTAGAAGTGCCATCCGGTCGATATTCGACAGAAATGTATATTTGTAAATGTATTGACGACGTCTTTGTTAGATACACGCATACGGCGCATTTCTACCACCGCCACTCGCCGCCGTCAAAAAAATACAGTAGATCTTAAAGTAGTTAATTGCCACATTGTCAACAAAGTTTCTCAGAACACCGATTTGTACGTTTAATGTCAAACTATATCTGATATCGACCGAATATTTTTTCGGACAACGTTCACCAAATTAGTGAAATAAAATTATCAGAAAAAAAATTCATGCAGTAAGTAATTTTATTATAATTTTATTATATAGTAAAGTTATAGTTAAACATTTTTTTTTTTTATAAACTTGAAATGGTTGACAATAAAACATAATTAAATATCATCTACAATTATCATGTTTAAATGGACGGTGCCCGGGCAAAAGGGAATAAGTCCATTTTTACCATTTTTTTTTT
>NW_020271103.1:0-9939 GCF_002803265.2 Melanaphis sacchari | reverse complement strand
TATTGTTATGTACCAGTTTAATAAGAGTCATATCCACTATGCCCTGATTTTAAGAGAAACAGATTCTACAGTATTAGTCTATTATTAATAATTAATAATTTATTGACTAATAGTTTATACCTATGTCAATAATTTGTTGCACCAATGAATAATAATTAATATTAGTCATGTGTAATAGGAAACAAGTCAAATTAAAAACTACTCAAAAAAAAAAAATGCTGTCCAAAAGGAATAAGTCATGTGCTAAAGGGAATAAGTCAAAATAAATACCGTACAAAGGGAATAAGTCAACTATTTGACTTATAAGTCCAAAGTCAATCAAATATTTTAAGTTTCGAGAAAACCCATGTTTGAAGAGCCAATTCAAAAACTTATGTCAAAAATATTGAGAAATAATTCTAACTTTTGAATGTTGTAGATAGTTTTTTTTAGTTTTCTCAAAACAGTGTTTTTGTACTTATTCCCTTTTGCCTGGGCACCGTCCATATGTACCTAGGAGGTTAGTTAGATATAGGAAACCTATAAGGAGAGGAAATTATAATACGGAACTTTTTTAAGATATACTATTTACTGCTCCACCATCACCACCATAGGATAATAAAACTATAAGATAATAATTAATAATAATAGTAGATAATTAGTAATGGTGATAGGTATTTGATGATATTGAGGAATAACTAAAATAAATAATAAATATTAAAACAAAAATGGTTTAGGAATTATTAAATAAAAATTGGGAATATAATATTCAGTTATTTAAGGGAAATATACAAAATTATTAGATGTAACATATATGTGTAATAACATTAATTGTTCACAGATTTATTTATGTAATAATTATTAAGGTGAAGGATTTTTTTGTTTTAAAAAGGAATAAACTAACACATTTTATTATATAACTAATTGATTTAAATTTTATATTACTAACATTTTTATTATTAAGTAATTGATGTATATGAAGTGTAACTGCATACATATAAAAATTGTAGAGATTTCTATCTTGCAGACATAAACCTTTTTTTGCGGGGAGGTGTTATGGGCTACGAGATATACTAATAATATAAATATATATAATATAATATGTAATATTGCTAGAAGGATAATAAATCATTATAATCTTCATCATAAATCAAGATAGCAGTCGTTGGGGTCAAAATGTCGTGGTTGACATCCTAGAGTTTGTTGTTTCCAAATGTGAAAACAATTCCAAGAATTAATATGAATTAGAAGGTTGTCGACTACAACAATAGGAGACTTCTTTGTATATAAGGGAGCCCAGAGATCAACAGAGGCAGATGTACCAGAGCCATGAAGACCTGAGCAACTTCACGACACTCAGCCACTTTTTGTATCAGTTACATGTACTTCATTTATACGTAATAAACACATTATTGTTCTTAAGAGTTGTAAATTTCATTTAAATAACACCTTGAATCTGGATCTGATATTGGCACGCAACACCACATAAAGTTTTCAACTTTGATAAAAAGTTTTTTAAGTATAATAAGAAGAATAATCGACCTATTTTAAAAATTATAGAAACAGCATTTAAAAATAGATTAACAACTTATACTATTGAAAATAACATTGTTAAAGACGGTATTAAAGATGAACAAATGTTTTTAAATCGTTTAGATAAACCAGTAATAGGACAAATTAAACAAGCATTAACAAAGAATAATTTAAAAGTAAATATTTTGTTGTACGCTATATATAAGAAAGGTAAAGTTGAAGAAGATATGGTATATGAAGAAAAGAATTTTAAAACACAAAATTAAATTTTAACAGAAAATTCTAACTTAAATGATTTTTATACAAATGCAAAAATTAAAATTGTAAATGAAATAGAAAAAATGATAATTACACAGTCTCAGTGGAGACTTCATCAAATTTTAAGATTGGAAATAAGGATAAATAAATATATTCCTTTTAAAGGGTTAATAAATCGATGTTTTATTATTAACACATATAATGGAAAATTTTAGAGATATTTCTTTAGCAACTTGTAAATTATATCTTCTGTGGTATTGCACAACGCCGGGATTTGCGTGGAATTCTATGTTAAAAATGACAAATGTTAAATTAGAGTTATTAACAGATGTTGATCAGATTTTGATGATTGAATCTGGAATCAGAGGTGGCTTATCTCAATGTAGTCAAAGATACTCGAAAGCAAACAATAAATATATGGGAGATAAATTTAACAAAAAAGAGGAATCAAAATTTTTAGAGTTTTTAGACGCAAATAATCTTTATGGTTGGTCAATGAGTAAATATTTACCAAGTGGAGATTTCAAATGGGTTGATAATTTAGATAATTTCGATATAATGAATATTTCTGATAAATCACCTAAAGGATATATTTTAGAGGTTGATTTATCTTATCCTTAAGAACTTCATGATCTACATTCAGATTTCAGATTTCCAGAGGGGTACTGGGAGGTGTCCGGCCCAGTGGAAATAGGAGGTTACCGGCCCTAATAGAGGTTAATTATGAAGTAGTGTACCCCCCCCCCTTTCAAAAAAGTATACATATTTTCTTTAAATCTTAAATCACTTCTATATAATAAATTTATTGCTAATGTCTTGTAACTAAATATTTTATTTATATTAGAAGGTAAATACTTAAGCCATAACATATTAATCAACAAATAGTCAATATTAGGCTCAAATGAATTTTGTTTATGTAATCATAATTCATACTATGCATTATAATAAATTAATAACAATAAATTTGAGAAAAAACATTATGTTAAATTGTATTTAATAAAATCAAATGTTATATTTTTTTACAATGAAAACATTTTTGACATTACAGTTGAGCTAGCTTTAAGGTAATCAATAATATTTTCAATTTTAATTTCGTCGAGTAATTGTTTTTCAACGCTCATAATTAAAAGTGCTTCTAAATTATCTTGACTCATATTAGCCCTAAGTCTAGTTTTAACAAGTTTTAGTTTGCTGAAAGTTCTTTCACAGTTTACCTCAGTGACTGACAATGTAAGAAAAAATTCATATGAAGCGCATAATTGAGTATAAGCTGAGCCATGCATGTTTAAATTGTATAACAGTTTATATACACATGGTAGGCAATGTTTAGTGTTATGTATGATATTTTTGTTATTACCTGAAATCAAACATAAATTTTAAACAAAATAATATTTCAAATTATTTTTAAATAAATAAAAAGTACAAGCTTACTCACAAGAAAATGCTGTATCAGAACATATATTGTCTTCATCATTATCTGTATCTGAATCAGTATCAAATTAACGGTAGATTTGTGTGTTTTTTTCTATAGTAGACATTTTTAATTTTGGATAAAGTTTAGAAAAATTTTTAAGTTCTAAACACAGTTGTTCGTGATCTAAATTTGCTAAATTTGCTAAGTGTTTTAAAGCTGTATTTGGTTTTTGTTCTATTTGTTTAAAATTTTTAGGGATCAAGTAATGAACATCTGCTATCAATTGATTATTGTCGGTGAAACGTTCATTTAAACTATTAATAATCTGATCAATTATTGTTTGATATGTTTCAACTCTGAACTTGTCTAATAGTAACTCCGGTGTTTCGTCTTCACATAGCTCATCATACATTCTTTTTTTTCTGATATTCCTAATAACAGGTAAAGAAGTTGATACTAATAAGTAAGTCATTCATATTGTTCGAAAAATTTATAGAATCTTCTAAAATACTGTCAAAGTGTATTTGTTCAATTTCTAGTTTAACAGAATCTATCATACTTCAAGCTGAAAATAAATCCATACCTCTTGTCTGAAGACAACGTGTCGTTGGTCCAATAATTTTAAAGATTTTCAAAAATATATGAGCTGTGAGAATTATTTTAAAATTACATAAATTATCTAATAAAAAAGATGCTTCTGAACAAACTTTAGGTTCAAAATTTTTAGAAATAGAAATATGATGTAAAGCACTAATAACTATAGAAAAAAGACATTTATCACCATCAAAAATCCAAAACAGAGCTTTTTCTCGAGACCACCATCGCGTATTGTTTTCTCCTATTTTTTGAAGCTTTTTCAATTTATTTGATCCCAAACTTGAATCGATTTCATGCAACCATATGTGCATACGTTTATAAGATTCACTAAAAACCAGTGGCGATTTTGGTGGTGAGGCAAGTGAGGCGGTGCCTCAACTAAAAATTTAGGATGAGGAATAATATATTTTGTTAAAATAATTTGTAATTTTATTACATTTTTGTTTCTTTCATTTGTATAATATATTATTAACGGTCAGAATTCTGTCATAGTAAATTGTCAAAAAAAAAAATATTATTTTGTAGTTATTAATATTGTATCTGTTAATGCGGGAGTACAGGACGCAGGTTGCGACAGGCTAAACGTTACGATTTTGTTGTCCGTCGGTCGGCTAGTCTCGGGAATCTTCCGACTGTACAAGTAAGAGCGATCCGCTACCAGTGCCTCTCATGTGCTGGTGTATTTAGTATTATTGAATTATATGTAACCCGCACTAACACAAGCCGTACGCATAGCACATGCAGTCCATAGGCGATGATTGAGGCGGCATATAAACATTGGCTCTGTGTCTCCACCGAAGAAAATACAGAAATTTAATTATTGAATTATCATCAGTATTGGCGACACTGCGTCAACGTCATATAAATGATAGGGGCTGATACAGTTTTCCCGATTTTGATAACAGCGAGATATCACCAAATTAAATTTCGGGAGATCAGTTATACCAACTTTGGAACAACAATTTTCCCGCATCAAAATAATATAAAAAAAGTTTTTTTGCAAAGCCGGCGTTGCCAACATTATATCACAAAAATCTTTATTTAAAATAGCTAAAAACCTAACTACCGCTGCTTATCAATTATAACTACTGTTTATCAATACTAACTTAAATGCGAATTTAAGACATGTTTTTTATGCATAAATGAATACAATTATTGCCTAAGTTGCATACTAAAAAGCATTAGTATTAGCAGTGACATTATTGTGGGGGCAAAGGTATCATAATGAAAATTGTTTTTAGACTTGCGTAAAACAAACTATAAAGTAGTAACTATAATACATCGAATACATTTAAATATATTGCAGTATTATTGCTATTACTAATAAAACTATTCAAATTATTGTCAATGCAGTTAAAGAACTTCAATGAACATAACATTTCCTATCAATAGACATAACACTTTTACTTTAGGACCAAGGTCTACCTTTTTATGAGAAATTTCATAGGTACCTATACAAACTAATACAAGATAAAACTAATTTCAATATAAAACATGAATAATATGAAATTCATTTAATGAAAAAATACTCGATGTATTTTGTATAACTATAACTTATAATTTATTTAAAGTAAAAACTGCATACGAATGCGGAGTAACGAATAATCGTAGTAAAATCATAAATGTTTTTACCATCTATCGTATAATAAATACCTACTAAATAGGTAGTACGATGCAACTATGAATTAATAATGTTGAATCTACTTAATGAGTCATTCTTTATTTTAAATTTTAACCTAACATGAGTCCTGTCTAAATGAGAATTTAATTGTTATATCATAAGATTACCTACCTATATCAATAAATTATACTCAAATAAAAGTATAGACTATAGGTAGGTAGTTATTCTTGTATAAAATCTTTTTAAACATTTTCAAACCAGAGTGCATAGGTAAGCATTATTAAGAGACAGCAGTGTCTGCTCTTGCTGCGCTTACAGACAGCCTGATCCTGCCCAATAAACTGGCTACTGGTAAGAACAAGTAATTTATTGGTCTAAATATATTAGGTAAATATTAGGACTGTTCATATATTTCAGAAATAATTTCAACCGTTTTAGGCGATTATGAATTAGTTCGATTATCTAATGTTTGTTATTTTGAATAGCTCTTTTAAGTTTAATGTTTAGTTTTTGAAATGTTTTAATTCATATTTATAATATGTTAAACGTATGAGAAATGTATTAATTCTGCTTTTGTTAAGTTAATGAACAAGTAACACTATATTGTCTATTTTATTAGATAGTTTATACTTGAAATACAGAACATATTATGTATTTTATTATTTTACTGAAATATATACAGTTATAAAATTGTTTTGTTTGGATGATTTTACAATTATTGAATATTTTTGCTATTCTCTCGTAAATTATTAAATATATATAATAATATTGTAGTCTAGATTTCCATAATATTGTAATGGTTTTTCGTCTAAAATAGATTTTGACTTTCACTTAATTATTATTTTAGACATTTTACTTAATCTTATGTATTTCAATATTGGTTCTATCTTTTTAAAGCTTTTAAAAATCGAATTAGATGCCTCCTAGATTATTTTTTGGACCGTGAAAAGTTTTTTTAACTTAATGAGTTGGTTAATAAATTGTGCGTTCTAAATATGTGAATTAAAAAAAAAAAAAAATGGCGGGAAATTTTATTTTATCGATTTATTGATCTTAAAATTAAGCTTAATATATTATGACTTACATAAAAGTCAAAATTTGATATTGAAATGTCATTTCGTTGAACCTCGAAAATTACTAAATGATATGATCAATATTGAAGAAGTTAGTTTTCAAAGGGTTTTGAATGTCAAAAAACATAGGTAATAAGTAAATCAAATTTTTTAATTCAAATCATTAATAAAATGTACATAACAAATCGGTTGTAATTGAAATTTGAGACACACACAATGATCAATTATGAAAAAAAATGAAAATTTTGTTATGATATTCACATCATTACATCATTACGCCACAAAATGTTATACCCGAATATTCCAACAACAACATTTAATCTTAAATCCAACAACCGGTGGCCTGTTTTCCTACTGTCTTCCTATACCTTAGCTAGTGTATTAATCTATAATTATGTTATATATTACATTTTGATACTAATCCTAGTTAATTTTTTACTATACAATACGTATACATTTATGCATAACGACATAACGTGATGTTTTAGTTGTAATCGACACCATTATCACTATAAATTATGATTTCTATAAAGGGGTGTCAGTGCTTGAAATTTAATGCTTAAAATAACTTTATTAAATACATTTTTATTTCAACTATATGTTACATTAATAATAATTTTACAATTCAAAATATACCTATTGTTAAAATATTTATGAAAATAAAATACACTAATTTAGTGTCTGCAAAAGTAAAATTGTAACTGCATACTAGTTGCGGTTAGATTAAGCGCTATTAACTAAACGATAAAAGTTTTTATATATGAATTGCAACTTAAGTTTTAGTATCTATGTTACCGGAAAAGATGATAATCAGTTAATGTCGATAATGACAATAATGCCTGATTTAACAAGGAATTGTCATAATTGAAAAGTAATTGACGTTAGTTCGTAAAAAAGAATACAATGATGCTAAATATTGCAATATTATTAAAATATTAAATACATTAATAATTATTTGTTACAGTAGGGTAAATTACTATGACACTTAGAAGTTAGAGTTACATAATTTTGTAGACGCACAACAAGCACATCTATCAGTTGTACATAGTATTTTACAGTTGCATCTCGTAAAATCTTGTAACCCAGAAATGCTGTAAAGGCAGATGATTGACAAAAATAACGTCATACTTACGTATGTTCCTAAATTATCATATTTCCCGGTAACATCTACATTATATTCAAAGGAATGGTTAACTTAGTGACTTTTGAGTTACATCTGAGTTAGAAGTATAGGTACCTAACTATAGTAACCAGTAGTCGGAGCTGGATAGTATCTTAGATAATAGTTTTTATAAGATACAATTGTATCTTGTATCGTGTATTAAAATACTTTTTTGACTTGCATCCAAAACCAAATTAAAAGGTAGGTAAAATAAGCAATTGCATACAGCATAAAAATAATTTGGCCCATAATTGTTTTATAAAAAACTAAACATTTTAATATTTTAAATTCAAAATAAAATAATTTATTTTCATAGTTATGATTTTATGACAAGTTATTATATATACACGTAATATTATGTTTTTCAAATTATTTATGAATGTTATGATCATATTAATTTTATCAATTATCTCATTAATCTTATTAATTCATTTTATTTGATAGGAATAATGAATACCTTAATTTTAAACTGGTATTATTTGTGAATTCTGAAACGATATAGGTACTAAGACCATTTAACATTTGTAGTAAAAGCTTACAAAGTGTTAACATTGATTTGTGTACAGTAATTAATTTGATTGAAAGTTTAAAAAGTGTTCTTGACCAAATTAGAGAAAAGTGAAAGAAAATGAATTTAAATGTATAAAATTAACTGTGAATAAACAATATAAATCAACTGAAAATCATAAGCGTAAAAAAAGAATATGAAACTTCATAGATAAAGAATTATTTAAAGTTAAAACATTATATATAATAATCCATAAATTAAACAGCGCTTTACAAATTTACAATATAGAATTGATGCATACAAAAGAAATGAGAAATAATTTTAGATTGTTATTAAAATGTTTAATAGTAACACTTTTAATAAATTTACAAATTTACATACAATGATTTTAAATTTTAACGTTTTGGAATGCTTTCCTAGTGTAAAAAAATCTGTACGGTTATTATAATTTTACCAACTCATCTAGCACACCATCGCCAAATTATACAAATTATTAATTTAATAGACTACTGAAACAAGTTTAAAGAATAATTACAATTAAATATTTAGTGATTGATTCACCTGGTATATATCTTTAGTTAACATTATTAGTAAGGCTGCAAATTTGTAGGAAAGTGCATTTTTTTTCTGTGATAAAGATACATAGCTTTGCAAGTATATAATTTGAATTATGTAACAACACAAATCCATTCATGAAACTTTTATTTTGCAGTTTTTTGACATTTTTAATTTTTTAGGACACATTTACCTTTTTTTGTTCATTTTCCAGTATTTTTAATTAAATTCATACAAAATTCAAATTCAATCATTTTTAAATAAATTTTTATGCATGTAAAATGTTATGTATTAAAATATGTAAAATATCCAATAACATCAACCTTATAATATTAAAATTAAATTAAATACCATTTTAAGTGTATTTTATACTATAATTTTTGACATTTTATATTGCATTTTTTAAGGTTTTTACTGTATTTAATTCATAGCCCTAGTTATTAGGAACATTTGTTGTTGGTACTATAATACTTAAGTAACAAAATAATATATATTAAGAGATAAACATGTTTCCATAATACTTATGTTTATGTCCACCTTTCTTAGATAATTTTTAATGTGTAGAATATACTACAATTAAGACCTGTTATTTTTTATAATATTGCTGTAATAGTTTTTTTATTTCTAGTAGGTATTTGTAATATTCCATCAACGAGGAGTTTTTACTGTTTTTCAGTACCTACAATAAATTAATATTAATTTCAACTTTTAACCTTATATTTATTTAACATGAAAAATAAAACAAAGTATAATGAAAACTGTTGAGTTGTGATATTAATGTGAATTAAACGCTTAAACACAAGAGGTTACTGTTATACCATACGTGGTTATTATAAAAACCAGATAAGTAAAATTGAACAGTCTTGTGAGGCTCACACGTTGGGTATAGTAGGACAATCCCTCACTATATATATACAAACATAATTTAATACATAAAAAAAAATTAAAGTTGAACATTCAACATAATATTATACATGAGAAAAAATTTAAAATACACAAAAAAAAAACAAATATTATAGGAGAACTGCTTCTTCATGGTTGCGCATAAGGTCCAATTTCTCGTTCAACATATCCATCAATACGATGACCGGTGTTGCTCAAAAACATCAAGAGGTCTTGTTGCTGATTAAGGCGCTGGACATTTTGGGAAATTATATGAGTGGCATTAGCTCGTTCAGATCTTGATATGCCATCTCTAATCTAATAAATTTAATAATTTACATTATATTTCAAATTAAT
>NW_020271102.1:428003-454760 GCF_002803265.2 Melanaphis sacchari | reverse complement strand
GCTGTTCTTCGTTCAGTTACGTATTGCTGTATTTATTATTAATCTGTGGTATGCGTGAGTTTCGAGTATAATAAAATAAAATTATTATGTTTGGGTCCGACCACGACTACTGTACTGAATCAACTTTCACCATTTTTCATCGTATTCATATAACACTTAACACACTATATAGGTACCTAATAATTTATAGGTTAAATACTATACAAAACATGGTCAAACATATGAGGCTTCTATTTTCTATATTCAATTTATAAATCACTTAAAAATAATGATCCTATAGGTCAAGGCCGCCACATTAGGGATCTGAAAAATTTTCACGGGCCATCAAATTTCTAATCATATATTTTTAATATATAATAGGTATTATTTTAAAATTAGATGTAATAAGAAAATTATTAATCACAACAATAACACATACGTATAATGTTGTAATAAAGTTATTTATTCTTTGTCTGCGAGTCAGATAAAATTTGTTTGTTTCTTTTTTTAATCATCATATTTTAAGTGCATAGTTTTAGATTTTAGTTCATAAAAATGTACGTTTAAATATTTCTAAACATTTGAATGCATATTTCCATGCATAATTTGCCAGTTTATTTAGTGATTGTTTAGGCATTGTTTAAGGCACGAACTTAAAAGCCCTACTTATGTATAATTTTTTTTTAGATATTTTGGTTTTAGTATTTAGTACGATATAAATTACTTATGAGGAGAACGTTGCAGTATTTTTAACCAACAATTATTTTATTATTCCACGTTAAAACATAAAAAAAAAAAAAAAAAAAAATGGAAAATTTTAAATGTCTACAAAAGATATAAACAACACAAAAACAGATAAAGTATTTTGAAAATTTGATTGTACATCATGAACAATGATCATATAAACATTTTGCAAAAATTACAAGTATTTATGATAATTTGTTTTTGAGTTACACCAAAAAATAAAATTAATTTTGACAAAAACTGGGATTACATAAAAATAAAATACACATGTATCATTGTAAAATCAATTTATTCAATGTTCCACTCTGAATCTATAAATAATTCGTAAACACTTGAAACTTAGAATGATTTCAAACTATTTATACTACGAGTCCACGAATCTATTCGCACTGTTCTGCAGTACGTTAGTACCTATATTATAATATAGCTAGTAATATTATAAGTAACGCTATTATTGTAATAAAATTATTATATTGTTTACACAGATTTTTCTTAGTTTAAATATTTTTAACCCAAACCATATTACTTGTTGAATAATAAAATACTATTTTCAATATAAATAATATATAAATTATTAGCCGACCCGTCACAGCTTCGCCTGTGATTAGTTATTTATTCAAGGGATTTTTGAATTTTATATGTCTAGATTTATTTATTGATTTCTGATAATGTAATATGAATAATATGATAAAATGTCGCTTGGAAATATAACTGACAGTTTGGGCTCGGAAATTTTTCATTTGCAATAATATATCTTTTAATAATATTCTTAGTACAGCCTTTTACTGAAAATGACAGTATTCAGTTTTCACTTAATGACAAGTTACAGTCAATGAATAATATATGACAGAATGATTTCCACGAAATTTTAAATTTATAGTTTTCTAGATCTATTAATTAAATGCATAAAACATGGTATTTAATCCAATATTTTTTTCAGGCGTTAGAAAACGAATTAAGAGGAAAACTAGGAAAATTTTATTACCATAAAGTTGATTTGTGTTCGGAAGAAAATATTTTGGAAGCTTTTAACTGGATAAAGAAAACATTGAAATCGGTGGACGTACTAATTAATAATGCAGGTGTCTGGAAGCATAGTGATTTGTTAGGTAAATTGAACTAATTTATTAATTTATAGTATTTAGATAATTAAGAATAAAGTATGTAAAATAATACGTAATAAAGTATATAAAAATTTAAAGAACGTGTTTTAATTTACAAGTTTTGTACTACCGTGACAAATCAATACAATATTTAAATGTAATTATTTTACATTAAAGTATAAGACAATAAGTAAAGGCATTTTAATTGAATTGCATATATTTAATTTTTTTTCAAAAATTCAACTTTAAATAAAATTGTATGCAATTAAGTATTTTAAATTTTAAAAATAACCTTTAATTTTATTGTATTTTTTTTAAATAATTTAGAATAATATTAAATCGTGTAGATATTAGCTATAGTATATAATTTAGAAGTGTATTACTGAGTCATTTTGTCGATTTTCTAATGTAATAAAAAACTTAATTATTAAATTTAAAATACAATAAATACCTAAGTGAAATAGGTCAAGTAGATCAAAGAATACATCAATTGTAGATCACAAAAATGATTTTATAATACATAATAAGGTATATTCTATGGTTAATATAGCGGCAGTAGCTAATAATTGTAATCACATGTTTTAAGTGTTATCGTGTTCAATTGCAATTAGCCACTGTCACTATTAAATATAGAATGGCTTATTTGTTCATATTAATTCATTAACCATAATAAAATAAGATAAGTGCATTAACGTTAAAAATGTATTATAAACCTGGATCCAAAAACGTTGACTCTATGTTTCAAATAATGGAGGTCACTCTTCAGTCTTCATATTCTTTAAACAAAAAAAATGACTAACTTTAACATTTAAAAAAACTATCTGCATAAAAAAAGTTTCCAAAAAAAAATCTTGAAACATAATATGTTATTCAACTAAAATTTTCTTTCTATTTATTATAAAAAAAACTCGTATAATAATATTGATTTTCCACGGAGATCCACAGAGGATGCCAAACCTGCATGTGTTGTCTCCGTCTTAAAAGTACAAAACATAGCAAATTTATGCTCAGCAAAACACTTTAGCTCCGTTCATTTAAAAATTAGAGTAAATCGACCTATTATAAAACTTGAAGGTATCTAAGAACATTATCTGTGTTCGTTTGTTATTTTTTTACGATTGCACAATTATTTAGCAAGTTATGCATACATTATATACAGTGTAAATTAAAAATGGTCATATGTATACCTAATTAAAAAACTGAATATTCTGTATATAAACAATTTTACATTTACTATACTGTTTTTAATTTAAGAGTTATTTGAACTAATATCAAGTTAAAGATAAAATATTAATTAGTTCCTCGCGTAGTTTTATACTACTTCGACTTTAAAAATAATTAAAAAATAATTTGTTATTAATCTTAAAATAAGTTGCTTAGGCATTACAATATTTGTTAAGGACAAAGGGGCTAAAACTAACATTTTTATCTTTAATTTTGATAATTGGTCAATTCTCTTATATATAAAAAATAAATAATTTAAATACATTATTCTGTTTCAGAACGTGTCATTTATATATGATGGGTTCCAAACTTCTAAACAACGATTTAAAAGTATTATGTTATAATACTTAGATTCTTTAAAATATTTTTATTTGTAACCATTCTTACCAGTACACAGTTTGACGTTTATCTATTATAGACACTTATTAACAATCGTTTGTTGAGTAATGGTAGATTATCATTAAAAAAAAATTGAATTAATAAAATGTATTTATAAAGGTATTAGGTATTTTTTCCATTTTTGTAATGATATTATTATAGGTATTCTTAAAAGAATTGAAAAAATATTAACTAAAACTTTATTTCACAATAATTATTAATGATTTTTAAATTTAGTAAATTAGTAATAAATATTTTCATATTTATTATAATCTTCAGAAGTAGGTATCAAGTAAATGTGAATTTGTAATCAATAATTTATTTATGAGACTATGAAATAATATTAATAATTGTTGTAAAGCCAATAAAAACTGTTACTTTTATAAAACTTTCAGGAAACACAAATGATTGGAAACAAATGTTTGACACTAATGTCATAGGCACTAACATTTGCAGCAGAGAGGCCATAAAAATTATGGAGGAAATACAAATTAAAGAGGGTCACATCATAAATATTAACAGGTAACTATTTAATACATTTAATAAAAGCGTATAAGGATGTTAATATATTTTAAAGTAACCTTTTAAACTTTAAATAAAGATAAATATATTGTATTTTTGTCCAGATGTTATTAGTTATTATAGTTTAATTTGAAATACTTATTGATTCGTCGAGTATTAATGGAATAACTTCAAATATCAATCCACGATATAAATTTTAATTTATTTCTAAGCTTATAACAATTATAACATTTATAACAATATAACTTATCACTTATGTATTGTTAGCTTAATAAAATTAACTTCTGTTGTAGTGTTGCAGGTCATTACATATTTCCATTTTTCAAAGATATGTCAGTTTATAGCGCTTCCAAACATGGGATCACTGCGATTACAGAATATTTAAGAGAATTAATGGGCATGAAAAACTTACCCATTAGAGTTACGGTAATTTATTAGATTTTAGGTTTATTACAGGTTGTATAGATAGATATCAATACATAAATTGTATTGATTAATTACAGGTTATAAATTATGATTTATACATGGATATCATAATAAATTTGTTAGGTTATTAATCAAATGTACGATTTTTGTTATTATTTGTATAGTCGATATTTAAAGTTCATTTTTACTTTAGATGTTTAAACTTTAAATATAATTAACTTCACTACTCAGGCATATATTTAGATATAATATTTATATTGTATTTAAATTATACTTGGTAAAACTTAGCAACATGAAAATTTAACAAGCTTAAAGAGGTTTACCTTTACTTACCTTACTTGTTTTTTTCTGCTATATTATAAAAATATCTATACCTATTAAAAAATATTCTATTTAAATAAAAATGTATATACCATACTGAATTTTACAAGTTTACAAAGTTTTAATCGTTTTAATTTTAGAGTATTAGTCCGGGTGCAGTAGAAACCGAAATGACTGACAGTCTTAGTCAATTATTGGAAGGCGTGAAAATGTTGAAATCTATTGATATTGCTGAAGCTATTATGTACGCGTTGAGTGCACCGCAGCGTGTTAACGTAAGTCGAAATATTTTTAAAGACGCCTATTATAATAAATTTTAGATACTTACCTACTTAAAGTATCTATACATAAATTTATCAAAAAATATCTTTTGTTATCTCTGTGCGTAACTTCTTAATTGTTAAGTACTTTTATAAATTAAGTTACTCCAATTTCACTAATACTTGATATTTTTATTTTAATTTTCAAATACAACATTTAATACTATTATTGATTTTTATGACAGTTTTCCAAATTGTTATGCCTTAAATTTACGACTCAAATCGATATTATTTAAGTGGGTTTTTGATCCCAAAATTTTGTACGCAATTTGTATGACCTACTTCCGAAATGGTACGATTTTCCTTCACACTACAAATGATGATTTACATATCCTGGGATTATTTTCCCACCGCCTCTCAAATACTACTCGGTAGTGTTAGGTTGTTGTTTTCGATACTTATTACTATTTAGTATATAATTATTATTAACGTATTTTTGTACTTCGTATTTTTAATTTTTACAGGTCTCCGAAATTATCATAAGGCCAACAGGCGAGAATACAATATCTTTTGTGAAAAATGTTGTCTAGATTTCAATTAAGATTAATACACATCTGTATTTTAAACTTCGAATATAAACAATAGTATAGCTTATATTTCACTGTTTAAAGAATAAAGATTATCATTTAGTAAATATAACCAATTTATGCATATCCCGTCTTGGATACTATATGTACCTATTATATACTTAAAAAAAAATCCATTCTTATCTTTAAATAATTCTTATAAATCTTAGATACCTTTAAATAAAAAAAAATATTTATAAAACTCCTAACAATATTACATTATATTATTTTATTATTGTAATGAATTACATAATTTTTATTATTTTATTACCTATTAATCTAGGTATTTGATATTTTATTTTATTTTATTTTTTGGTGTTTCTTTTGTAATATGTTTCATGTATATGCTACGATAATACGATTATTTGTTTCAATAGTTTAAGTTTCCAGACAGCTTTTTAAAAAATAAAAAATTACACATTTAATACTTGTTTTTATGAAAATTATTTTGATTCCTCAATAGATTTAATTAAATGAATTACTGATAAATATATATAGTGTGAAATCCAATTCATTTTATTAAGAACTATTATTTAATAATAAACTTATAACTAATAATAGTAATAATATTTTATATTGTATAACCAGCTGGCTCTAGTTTTTGGAATCAATCAAGTTCATTAATCATTATATAATATTAAAATATAAATAGTTCAAAATTTTTTTTAGTTTTTTAACAACAAAAATAGTAAATACTAAGTTGGATTATTTCAAAATATTAATTATAAATACTTAGTACACGTAACTTTTAATACATTTTTATGCTATACATATTTAATTACTCACTCCTCTAACTGCAGTATATTACATAGATTTTAAAAAATGTCATTTGATTTATATTATTGATTTTTTTATACATGCCATTTTTCGAATTTCAAAATGTCGAAGTATCTAGTTTTAATCCTATATACATGTTTGAAAAACGTATATGCTTACATAAAATGTTCATACACATAAAAAAACATATAAAAAAATACAAATTCTATTGACATACTATTTTTGTAAAATATAATTTTTATTTTGTATAATCATTTATAATGTTATTCCCATCGTTAATTATTTTAGAAATTATCGTCATTAACGCTAATAAGTAAATTTATTTGCCTAATTTACAATGAAACTAATAATTATTATACTACAATCAAGTTGAATCATTAAATTTTATAAATATATTATATCGCATGACCTTGAATATTCTCAGGTAGTTATTTTATTTTATGATAATAATACTCGCATGTTTTAAATTTCATGTATGAGAAAATTGCCGACATTTAATTGGTTTTATTTTTTGACATACATATATCTATATAATACATATTATTATATTAATATATTATACAAAGACAACCCATCAGACTTCAAAATTATACTTTAATTGTTGTTCAAATGTCTATAAACAATATTAAAAAGTAAATATTTGAATGAAAATGGAAAAGTTGCATAGTAACAGACGTTTTTATTTGGGGATCGAAGAAGAGATTTGTAGACAACTGGTTGAAAAAGAATTTTAGTATCGTTTTTACATATTGAAAATGTTTAAGAAATAAAAGTACTCTATGTATGTTTTATACATTTCGTTTATATTTTATCCTATCTTAACTCTAATACCCAAAAGCGCAAATCGTCGATTTTTTTTTTTTTTAGACTAAAAACCCAAATTCATTTTGTGCTTTTGTACTGTAGTAGTGGGATAAAAGCGGAAAAAAAATATTGTACCTGTTACACTGTAAGTTTCATTTTAAAATTATTAATTATTTAATTAAATTATCCATTATAATTAAGTAGGTTTATAGTATTTTTATAATAATTAAAAAATACATCAACTGCAGTGATCGAGTTCAGTTGAAGTTTACTATTATCGTATCGTATTTTATCGTAACGAATTATTACGGTGCATGAAGGTTGATAATCATTTAAGACAACTAAACAATATAATATACGTATAAACTTATATCTAACTTATAAAAAATGGTCCGGTTATGTGTTCGGTCATCAATTGTGTGCTACACATTGTCATACCTATACGTTAAAATTTTTATAAATATTTTTATACCCACTTTTTACTATACATAAATATAAAATATTATATTTAAACTATATTTTAATTTATATATATATATATATATCAATTTTAATGTATATACATATATTTTTAACCAATTATCTATAGCGCTTCCCTATATATAGTGGACATTTGGTAATTTCTCGTAAATATCCACTATGTAGAGGTTTTCTCAATAGTGGACATTTTTTTAGAGGTTTTCTCAATAGTGGACATTTTTTAATTCCCCATGATGGCTGTTCACTATACAGAACTTTCCCTGTACAATACATTAAGCTACTTTATTTTTCTATGATAATTAGAAATAGAATCATAACTTTTAACTATGTATGCGTTATGTGGGATAGTACATCCATTTAAATAACCCAGTACGAAACCAGTAAATCTTTAAATTCAATTTTTATATCTAAGACGGATTACTGATGCATTCTTCAAAACCCATACAACTCCGGTCAAACCGATAAAATTCGCAAGTCACAAACTCGAACATTGATTAATTATTATATAACGTCCGAACAGTGCTTTTGATGCATACATTTATGCGATACTTACGTCGATTTTCAATATAGTTTTGTAATTTTATATCGATCACAACATTGTTAGAGAGCACAATAATTTTTGTCGACAAACCACGAACAACGAGTGTTCAATTTTATTACCTATAAATAATAATAGGTAATATAATAATACATGTTATTTATTATATAGATCACAACGGACTTATATAGGTAAATATAATATACTATACGGATCACAGAGTAGGTACAAAGTACTGTAGATACATACCTACTACATAACGCATATGCACATTATTTACATGGACATATTTTTATAATATCACAGATGATATTATAATTTATAGTATAATAATAATTGATTTTTACACAGTCGTCATTACCGGGGTCCGAGGAGCGTCGTAATAATTAAAAGTTGCGAATAACTACGATTTAGACTTATTACTGTATACTGAATATTGAAGAATACCGTCTTGGTAGTAGAGCGATGCAAGAACATTCAGCAATTCAACATATTGAAATATTTAACCGTGTTGGGCTCACTCGGGCATTAAATATAAATATTTAATTAAAAATACAACGATATTTTTACGCTTTTGAATTTCATGGAGAAAAAACCACGTTGTATGCCGACGACAATCGTTCGACATTTGTGTACTACAGCGAGTTGCACTCGCCTGCCCTCTGCTGCTAACGTTCAGGTAAACGGTATTTGTAGACGGAGTGTAGTAGAATTGCACTTTGCACATAGGCATTTATTTTGGGAGAGCGCGACCATAATGAACCATTATGTTACCCACTGTATAGCCCACGATCGGTAATTTTAAGACGATGCTCGATTGAGCGTCGGACTTTATCGAAACTCTTAGACTCCCGTTTACCGGCATTTGGCCGATCGATGATTTCACGATCTCGATCCGGACGACATGGCCAAGTATCAGAACTTTATGCCCAAAATCTATTAAGAGTTATTACCTGTTAAACAGGGACAAACGCTGACGATTTACTGTATTACAGAGTACAGTGTGCTGTACCTGACGCCTGTGCCCTGTGTATAGAGCGAGTAGTGTATGAAAAATGTTTATCATCTGAACATTTCTTATCTCTCGTTTATGCCAAGTGATCATCGGGATTTGTTGGTTATGATTTGTATGGATTTATTTCATTATTTAATTTTGTAATTCGTGCCTACTGAACGCAGTTGCGGTCAGTCATGAATTCATGATCGTTCGAAATTTAAATTCAAACGCTACTTGAACGCAACATCCTACAGCAATGCATAGGACCGCCACCAATTAAACGTATTCTCACTGCATCGTTTTAGATTACGTTTTGTTGTTTTTCTCAACGAACTAATTCATAGTTTTATATATGCATTTGAATAAACACAATAATTGGTAGTATGAAGAGAAGGAATGGCGATTGTGGAAAATCTCGAAAGGCCTTGAAAAGAAACAAATCTGCCTCCGAAGGAATCTACTGGAGGTATAAATTCGCAATCGGACACAATGCATTAATCGTTATTACTAAACTCGTACTTAATATTTGCTTTTAGTTCAGTACATTATTTGAAGCTGTTCGGCATTTGGCTCGTTTTAATACTACTTGATTATTTACTGCACTTTCGGTTTGAATACGTTTGGCCATTTTGGCTTCTGTTTCACAAAATTTTTGAAGGAATTAAACATCAAGGATTTGTAAGTACACCCATGAATGATATATAAATTATTTTATTATTTATGTAACTATTCAATTGTTAATCAATGTATAGTGAAACAAATACTGTATTGCTTAGTATATGGTGTAAAGCTCTTAATTTTTTCTGATATTTATATTTACTTTGACTGAATCTATCATTCAATAATTTTATAAGTAGTTATAATTTGTTATTACAAATCATTAATAACTAACATTTAATGCTAAAAAGTAATTAAATTAAACTGAACATGTTCTTTTAAAGTTTTTAAGTTAACGAAAAAGTTGGCACCATTAGTCATTGGTATCAATATGAAACTAATATTTTATAACGTATACTTGGTTATGTACTCATAAGCATGGACTTAAATGTTGATGTGTTATTTGAGTGATGTATAGCCTAGATACTCTAAAATTTAAAATAGTATACTGTGTCTTAAAAATATTACACATAGTGATAAAGTAAAAATTATAACAATATACATTTTAGCATCTTACTTTTAAAGTTATAAAATGTTTGTTTAATGGGTATTAATCAAATTAATATGTATTTATTTTTATCTATTAATAATGTTGCAGGTTTATACAGTGTTTTTTGTTTGTATTGCATTGACATCAGACATGGTGTGCTTTTTCTTCATACCCGTACATTGGTTGCTGTTTGTTGCTAGTACATATTTTTGGGTGCAATATATTTACCAAGCAGGTTAGTCAAATATTAATTTAAACTTGTTTTACATGATTTTTATTTATTTACTTATCTTATATTTATTCTATACTCTATGTAGAAAAATGTGTTTCTTGGCCAGTGGTAACTTTATTAGTCTTGTACATTTATGTGGAGGCTTATATCCGACTGAATAACCCTGACCATATTCCTTATAAATTGGTTTTGTGTAAACCTTTAGCTGCCAACTGGTAAGATATTAAATAATATATTAATTATATTGTACATTGTTTTTTTTAATAAATAATACACAGTAATTGGCTTACTAATTTTTAGTATTGGATATCCTGTGGTTACACTATGTTTTGGTTTCAAAAGTTACTTAAGTCATAAATTGAGACAAGTAAGTATCATTAAGTAGATTTTATTTTATTTAAACACAATTAACTAAGTGCTAAAATATCCAACCCTGGATCATAATACTTGTATAGTGTATATTATTATTTACATTTTTTTTTAGAAACAACAACAGAGGGTTTCTAAAGAAAATGAGTTTTACCAAAACTTATTATTAGATGCTTTACCATTTGATAGAATAACCGGCTCCATTATACCTAGTCAAGAAAATGATGATGGAGGTAATTTCATGTTTAAAAATGTAAATTCTTAAATATTTATATTAATTTGTTTTATTTTACATATTATGTAGAAATATGGTTGGAATCAATTTGTGAGGTACCTGCAGATGAAAATGATGTACATAATAATAAAGTGATATCAAATGGTAGTGTTCCACATAAAAAACCTGAAAAACAAGATACAATATGTACTGAAATACCTAATAAAAAAATAGTAACTAATGATAAATTAATGTAAGTATTTATTATTTAGTTATAAATCATCTGTATTTTTGTCAAAGTAGAAATAAAATAATATTAAATTGGTTTTAATAGTTGTAATAGTAACCAAGAAAATCATGTAAATAAAGAAACAGAAAAAAACAAAAGGGTGACCCCTAAAGCGTCATCAACTAAAAATAATAATCATCTAAGGTGTAGTAATCAAAACTCAAGCACAAAAGAATCTACAAAAGCTAAAGGCACTTCACCACTAAGACTAGAAAAGCCTTTAATTGTTGATCCTAAAGACATATATTGTGAAACGTAAGTTTTTGTTATTTTAAAATAATGGCTTTTATTAATATGTTTAACACATAATTAGATTGGAAAATGAGTTAAAAAGGCTTAAATCTGAACTTCATTCATGTAGTCAAATAGAAAAAGAACTGAGAAATCAGTTAAATACAGCTTTGCTTGAAAATTCAAACACATCAAATGATTTGACAAGGCTGAAACAAGAACACGAAGATACCAAAACTAAGTAAAATTATTAATGGCTTTATTAGATTATTTTCTACTAAATTGTTCAATTAATTTGTTTAGGGTTATCAATTTGGTAGTAACTCACCAAAATGATAGACAGATGGTGTCTCAACTTGAAAAACGTTTATCAGATGAAAAACGACAAAGGATTTCATGTGAGTCTCAATTAGTCACAGAAAGAAGACAATTAAAAAAAGTTGAAGAGCTTGCTGCTTCTAGATTATCAGCTTTATCTACAAAGTAAATATTTTACTTACATTTATTTTATAATTAATTACTAAATACAATTTTCAATTTTATTTTAGACCAGAATGTACGGAAAGCTGTAAGGTTAGACGCAGGGAGCTTGAAAATGAAGCTAAAGCATTACGCAAAGAACTTAGGATAAAAGATGAGCAGTATGTGGCAGCCCAAAAAGAAGTCAATGTAAGTTTAAATATACTTATTTTAATGTTTAATTAAAATTATTGTCAATTGTAGGATCTTCAACCATACAAACAAAGTCAAGATAAAATTGATTTTGTTATGTCTGCGTTGTCAACATTGAAAGACAAAAACGCTCATTTAGAACACAGTCTGAGCGCGGAAACGCGCATTAAACTCGATCTGTTTTCAGCATTAGGCGAAGCCAAGAGACAGCTAGAAATTAAAATTAGTAATATTTTTTAAATATAGTCATAATATAGTTTTTGGATAATAATATTGAATTGTGTTCTTAGATAAAATTTCGTCTCAAGAAAAAGAGATTGAAGAACTCAAGTCTAAAATGGCTCAGACAATGATTATGACGCCACCAAATAATTCATACCATATGGTAAACTCTGTTGGCGGATCGCCAACAATGAGGTTTGGTGGTAGTAATTCACCACAGTCTAGCCTTGATCCAAATGCCACTATATATACGCCTAAGAAAAGTTCACACTTAGTCACTGAAGCTTAATTTTATCATAAAAGTAAGTAGTCTTGTAAAAATAACAAATATATTGTATGTTTTACAACACATAAATGTGCTTTTAAGCAAATGTGACCAATTCTGTAAACAATTATTGTCATAGTGAAAAAAACATTTTCAAATTAAATTATCACAATTGTTGTTAATTCTTATTTCAATTTTCAATTAAATCTAAACACATTCTTTTTGAAAAGCATTTAATATTCATATACTTAAAATTAATAAAAAAATACTTTAAACTTCAATCCATACAGTTTCATTTGTACCTATTTGTTGAGTTTAATGATTAGTAATTATTTTATAATTTTACTTTTGTTTGGATCCTACAGATTTATTGATAAGAATATAATAACAATTAGTTTGACGTGAACACCAATCACCCATATTGCTTTTTGTACTTTGGTGTATGTTTACCCAGTGTCTCAGCTTTTGTAAAATGTGATAAAGTTGTATTTTAATCTAATAATACAACATCAAGCATAACAGTAACTAAAACTAATGAGTTCAATATTCTTTACTATATTAAATTGTATTTATTTTTTTATATTTATATCGTCTAATAGCATTATTTCTAATGTTTTAGTGTTTGCATACAGAATTGCCGTGTTTTTCAAAAACTGACAACAAATTAATTCTCTCTTCTCTTTCTCAATAGATAATTATTGTACACATTAGATCTGTTGGTAGTCAGAGAAATATTAATTTAGAAAAAATTTGTATTAATAGTAATATTCTTTGTTAGAATCAGTGTTTTTTTAGTTAACTAACATTTTACAAATACCTTAAATGATTTTAATTAATTACTCCCCTTCTCATGTATTATGAATTTGACCTAAGTTCTTGCACTTCATAATTTATTATTTATCTATTTTGATATTTTCTTTTCTCAGTTCTTTGACCAATGGGGTTTTCTACTTCAGTTTGTTTATTTGATCTTCCAATTTTTAATGTTGTTTTCTTTCATTGCATTTCATCTGTATCAGTATCTTTGTGGTAATAGACACACAATCTCTAAGAAACTTAAATGTTGAAATGAACAAATTAATATTAAGACATAATATGTTAAGTTTAAACTTAGTTCTTTTTTAACCATTATATAAATTTGTATATTTTTTTTTTTTTTGTTCCTAATCAGAAAAAATCCTAGGGCCATTAATATTAACCCTAAAGGAGATTTTCTTTGTTAAGATTTATGATTGTAATGAAAAGATTGTGATAAATTATAGATGAAATAGCTCCGTTTACAAGAATTAAAGGTGTATTAAATAGGTACACGTAAATATTAAATATATTTTTTTTTTATAAAATTAAGACTAATAATGTGGTCATAGATCAAAAATAATTTTCATTTCGCATGCGTACTTAATATAACTATTCATTGTTTGTTATTATTTTTTTAAATTGTTTGGATTTTCATTTTCACTTGTAGTACAATAATAAAAATTAATACTTTTTTCAGAGTATATTACTATTTTGAGTTGTTTATTCCAAAATTGTACACATATATATAAAAAAAAAAATAATAATAAATAAAAAAGATGATAATTACCTACAATCATTAAAAATTAATGGATTTGTTTAATGGTACCATTATTCAGAATACAACTCTGCACAATATGAAACAATAAATTATTAAAATGTAAGATGCATGGTATAGAAATATATTATACAAATTACAAGGATGTGAATAGAATTGAATATACTCAGTGCTTATATGTACATTTCAAATAGCAAATTGAATAAAAAAAAAAAGACCATTATTATTTATGTTACGCTTAAAGTAATCTTGATAAAATTAATGTACAAAGTTTAAGGAACAGGTGTGTCTACTTCAGGACTACTAGCGTCCGGTTCTTCATCATTATAAATATTTTCAGCCATTTGCCATACCTAAGATTAAATATTATAGTTAGAAAGGTTGTGATAAAAATGTTATCATTGAGATATGAATATTTAATTTTAAATTAAGTACCTGCATAATATTATCCTCAGAAACTGAACATATAACCCATGGCTCATTAGGATTCCAAGAAAAATCTGATATTTTAGCAGTATGACCACCATGGATAAACTGAACAAATTTAATACCCAATAATTTGTAAATTAATGTTCATAATTAAACAATTGTAGCATAATATGATTATAATTACCAAAAGTTCCGGGGGGCCATCATCAGCATCCTCTGGCGACTGTTCTTCCCCTATTTTACTTAAATCCCAAACATGTAAACGTCTATCTGTACCACTAGATGCTAATATAGTCTCATTATGTGGTGACCACTGTACTTGGAATATTTCATCTTTATGTGATTCAAAGGAATGCAATTTTAACTTCAGATTTCTTAAATCCCATAAGGCTACAGTCTAATGAGAAATTAAAAAATAAAATGTATGCATATTTAGAATTAACAAGAATTTAAAATTTAACTCACTTTATCAGCACTTCCTGTAGCTAAAATGAATTCTGAATATGGATTAAATGATAAACAGTTAACTTCAGCAGTGTGAGCATCAACAGTATGTGATGGTTTGCTCGTATTGTTGGCACGTGTATCCCAAATCATTAGTTTTTGATCATCAGCAACAGAACCAAATAACGATTCATGTAATAAATGCCAAGCAACATCCTAAAAATAAAACAATGTAGTATCAAATGCCATTTCAGAAGACGGAAATTTATGCAGTACTTCAACAACAGCAGTATGTCCAGTAAATATAGTTTTAGCTTCAACAACACTATGTTCTTTGGGAGTGGCATTAATATCCCATAGACATATGGTATGATCGTCAGATGCACTTAACAAATATCCATTTAAATTGGGGTTCCAGGATAAACCATAGCCTTCTTTTTGATGACCTCTTAATCTATTTTAAAATGAAAATATTTTAATTTAATTTAATGGAAATTTTATGCTAATTTTTACCTTAAATCCGGTTGACATTCTCCATTTGGATCAGGTTTTGATGGATGTTTGGTATAATCAAATACTAATACGTCACTTGAAGGTGTTTTAGTAGCAATTACACATGGATTTTGAGGCATGTAACGAGCACGATTAACCTCACCTTCATGGTTAATTTTAATTTCGATTTCAATTTTACCACTCACAGAACCAAATCCACCATATTCTAAAAAATATAAGTTCCATATTAAATGACCATAAAAATACAACTTATGATAATTTATATACCTTGTTTTTCTCCGTCGTAATGAGAAGAATCAAATTGAGCATCTTCATTTGGTAACTGAACACTAGCAATTAATAAATGATTCTGTTCATCTGAAGTATGAGTACCAAGTATTAAACGATGTATAGAATATTCTTTGCCTTCCGGGCTACAAAAATATACAAATATTAAATTTAATATTAATGAAATAGTAAGCAATATTAATAAAAAGCCATTATGCACAAAAACTATGGTTAATATATAATGTTCATTGATTCACATTAAGTTATTCCATTGAATAATAATACTAATAATTAGTTTTATGTGATGAAATAAATCATCAGCTTTGGCTTTAGTTTCTCGCAATATTTTATGATAGCTATACCCAACCAGGGGTATGTGAAACAAAATTTATTATTGGCAGAAAATGTTTAATTTGTTAATTTACAATTCGTTTTGAAAATATTCAATAAATGTTATTAAAAATGAAAATTTATGTCACAAATTTAAACTTAACCGTCAATTTATCTAATAGATATGGAGTATAAAATGTAACATAGAATGTTTTGTTATTTTTTATTTAAATATTTTAAAAGTAGTTAAGTGAAAAGTTCAAAAATTATAATGAGGGGTACAATCTAGCAAAACATTAAACTTAAGGGTACAAAATGAAAAAAGGTTGGGAACCGCTGTTTTATGACATTACTTATATTATTAGATAAGAAGTCTTAAATAGAACGCAGTACACAACAACCATGCAAACTATATGACAAAATTCTAGCATACTACATAACTTTACAGCCCACATATTAGATCAGTTGATTATTTATGATAAATAATTCACAATTAACTATATTTTTCATGTATTAATTTATTTTTTATTGGTAAAAATGCCAAAATTTCTTTTAATTTCTTATATTGTTATTAACAATTTATAATACTATTTTACTATCAAAGTAGTGCGATATAAAATGTAATTACATAGTAATGTGCTAATAATTATTCAGTAAATATAATACGTTAAAGAACATTATACAATAAACAAAAAGTGGTTTTAATACATCTTTAACTAATGAAAGGCATAAAGAAAAGATATAAAGACTATTATTTTTTTAATTTGAGTAACAGTAAAATTTTGTTTTTATCTTTTTAAACCCATTCTAATACAAAAACTTTATAAAATGAGATAAATTTCTTGGTCTCTCAATATTTAATGTAGTCAACAATCTAAATTAATGGTATTTGGCAGTGACAACAATGCAAAACTTATCCATTAGATCGATAGACAGCCGGCCGCAAACAATATTAAACATAATGAATACATTTAGAATGGATTTAATTACCGAGTAACGTCTGGAAGCCACTGAGCGGTAAGCGATGGCCACTCAAGAGCGTGAGTCATAACCAAGTCGTACAAGAACGGTGTATTCTTCTTCCATATCTTGTATTCCTCATTGATGACACGCTCCTCAACTGCCTCATCGAACGTATCTGAAAAACAAAGACGCCGGTGTAAGTACGACAATCACAGTTTAAACAATAACAATGTGGACGAAAAATTCGGTACGAATATTCTCACACTCACCACCTTCCTTGTCACCCATTATCGCCGCAGATGAATGCTAATACGTAAATGGTCGGTGTTCTTTGGTCGATGCCAGTTGATGTAAAGGAATGATGAGCGTTTCGTGACGGTGGCACGGACGATGGGCACGACAGATTTCACCGGGAAATTTTGAGTTAACCGACGACCGTGATGTGTACAAACCGTACAACGCACACTTGCGGCGCGGAAAGTGTGTGATGTCGATGCACAGGCACAGCGTCACGACGATAGGCGGAGAGAACTAAGAAAAGGAAAAACAATAAATTGCGCCAAAAACACACGAAAATAAAGAGAGATGATAATCGAAAAACGCCGAATAAGAGTTAGAAGAAGACAGCGAATCACAAAAAACTGTGCTACCGCCGCCGCGGTTGTGTCAACAGTGCGGCCAATACAACGGCGAAGCGCGGGACACGGCCTACCACCACGTCAAACGACGAATCGTAATGATTAATACTGTTAATAGATTTGTCTGTAAGACTTTTAATTATAGACCTAAAAAAATATTGTTTGTCTATGCAATATCCTTAGGTCTATAGTACTATACTTTATTTAATTACTATAATATTATAATATTTAAATAGTTTATATAATTATTACGAAAAATAGTGAACATCATGAAATGGACGCCGATAAGTATTTACGACAAAGAAAGAATCACTCGAACCGATTAAGAGGTTCTCATGGAAGAATTAATTTAAATTTTTGTTTTTTCAGTTGAATTATAATTTATTTTGCTGTTTTGAGTTTTAATGAATGAATATTAAATATTATGTAATTTATATCGTTGATCGATCTATTATATTATTTATATACATTATTAGTTTTATAACATTATTAACATATATTGGTACAAACGTTTATTTTCACAGCCAACGGGACCAAGGGTAACAGTGAAAAATTTCGAGGTCTTAACCATCGTTTTCAGAATACCTAACTATATTTTTAATTTTTATTATTGTTTTATATTAAGCTATATCCAACCTGTACTTACTAGCACAATATGTGATGATAGGAAAAAAAATGTACAAGCTTATTTGGAGTAAAAACCCGTTTTATTAGTGACACTAGACTGGAAAAGATATCTACATAAGTTAAAATTTAAAAGCGTTTCAAATTGCGCCACGATTATTTGTATATCATTGTAAAATCAATACAATCATTGCTCTGCTCAGAGTCTAAAGCTAGTATTTTTAATAATTATTTATAATTATTTAATTAAAGTTATGTAGGTTTATAACTTACATTTTTTTACATTAAAATAAGGATTAAAGTATTGATGTCCCATATAGACCTTTATGAACCCTAATATTTTTGTTTGGGTTCAATGAATATTACTAGGTCAGAATTCTAGTACTCATTGACAAGACCAATACTGAGAAAAACTCTAAAGAACAAAGGTATAGATATAGACGTACAATATATGGATAATCTTATATTAAATAACTTATCACACTACCTACCACGATGTAGAGAAAAATAGATTATAGATTAATCGATACATTTTAAAAGAAAATTTACTCTAAACCATGATGTGTAATGTGTATTGTACATAACAACTGACTGTAAATTTGTAAAATAATGCATTATTTAATGTCGTAACGAAATATTATCGTTATATGACATAAGTGTCAATAATAATAATAATATAACTGACGAAAGTCTTAATGTGAAGCGAACTCAACTAACCCAACAGTGTAAATTGTAGATGGAGATGACTGTCTGTGATCTGTCCGACTGAGAGTTCAGACTTCAGAGTACTGAGTACTGACTATAAAATAGCGTGGATTGACTACTGAAGAATGAGGATTGAGGATAGAGTATAGACTATAGACTGGATAATGGATACTGGATAGAGGAACCAAGGACAAGGAGTGAGGTCGTTCCATGACAATGGAGACATTAGAGACAAAGTTAGGAACGCCTGCCGCGCGCAAACCGGACGTCCCTTCTAACCGGTGCGATTTGTTTATTTATTTGTTTATCAGTGATACATATTCTCACTGATAACAACAATAAGCGTTTAATTGACTGACAATAATAATAATAATAATAATAATAATCATTACTATTATATCAGCTACGGCGAATTCCAACACGAGTCGTGGAAAATCTGTTCGGGCCCGTATCGCCACGATTCGCTCGCCGCGACGACATCAATAGCAAACTATTATAAATAATCATCGGTCGCATGTCCATCCCCTGTGGTTTAATAAAAAATTATGTTTGAGTAACGCTGATTGTCGTCTTAATTGCACGTATGATGGTTTTGCGTTTTACCATACAAGGTAATTCAAGTTTCATCATTGTGCTAATGTCACCGTCGTCGGATTCAATTTTACTAATTTTTTTTTTTTTTTATCTCATGAACGACTCACAGGAAAAACACCGTTGAGTAATTATTATTATGACGGACAGTCAAATGGTAATCGTGAACACAGAACGCGATGCGGAACGCACCCGAAACAGTTCAACAACAGAGGCTTCGAGCACGGCTAGTGACTCGCCTACGCCCACCAACAGTGTCCAGGATAAAAATTGGGTTCATTGGCACGGACCAAGTAATGAACTATAAATATAGTTTAATACATAATGCACAGTTTATCATTTTTTAACTTATTTAATATCTACCTGTTGAGTGCTTATAAACACATTTTTTTAAAATTAACTAGGTTAATTAATAGGTATCATAAGTAGTTAATACAAGTTGAAATATATTTTATTATAGGTAGTGGTGTATTATTAAAAACAATTTGAGTATACACAATATTTTCCTAAAATGTATTTCAAATTTTTTTTTCCTGCTCCGCTAGAAAATAACAAAAAAAAAATAAAATAATTTTGTTGCTTGCTTTTTAGGTTTTAAACAATATGTCATTAACAAGAATCATTTTAAATTATCCATGTAATGTGTAAATAATATAAAGTTATTTTTATCCACTATAAATATTTTCAGTAGCCAGTAAGTGATCTAATTAAATGACCAGGTACGGCTCTTAAAACTTGGTAAGAGGTGGGGCTATAAATTATATTATTCATATTAATATTATAACTTTGATATTTTATATTATTATAAAAGTTTATTTATACTTCATACTACAGATAATGGACTCATACCCCTAATCACACACTTGTACTTCATTATAAATGTTTTAATATAACTAAAAAATAATGTATTTTTATAATTGTAATAAATTCAATAATTAAATTACTATGAATTTTATTTGTGCTTTTTATTTTTCATTATTGGTTACATTCTAATTAAAAATCATTACTCATTTAAGGAAAATTAAAAATTAACTGTTGGTATAATAATTAATATTAGATATTTTTCTATAATAAAATTACATCTAAATACTTCAAAACCTATTGTTAAAGAGATACTGTTATCTTTATAACAAATAAAATTTGATTTTCTAGCTTGGGGTGATGAACAGCGACAATTATTGGGTACTGAAGAGGAAGCAGATTCCTCTGACTGTGAAACAGTTTCATCTGCTAATGGCATTGGAATTTGGAGTATGAATGAAGAACAGAGTAAATATTATGAAGAACAGTTTGCATCAATGCAACCTAATCCAAAATCTTTACTGTCTGGCTCAATAGCCCGATCATTTTTTGAAAAATCACGTTTGCCATTACATGAACTTAAAGAAATATGGTATGTTTATTCGAAACTTTTATTATGGTTTTTTTATTTTATCTTATTTTAGGCAATTGTCTGATGTAACCAAAGATGGAGCTCTTTCATTAGCAGAATTCAAATTAGCCATGCATTTAGTTGTTCTTAGACGCAACAATATTACTCTACCAAAGAAACTACCGCCATCATTAGTGCCACCAGCTATGTCACCAGTCCAGATAAATACTACAAATAATACTATTGTATCACCAACTAGCAGTATTAAAAGCAAAGAAGTAAATTATTTAATATTGTTCACTTAAAAGTTTAAACATTTTATTAAATTGTTTACAGTGGACAAAGTTCATTGATTCCCCAACTAGTTCATTGTCATCACCTGGACCAAAGCCAGTAAATTTTGATTTTCAAAAGTCTTCTGTTGAACAAGTATGTCATTGTCACAATTAAATTATTTATTATAATATGCTTAATTTTTAATTTGGTAATAGTTTTTGAACTGAAAT
The DNA here is from genome assembly GCF_002803265.2 of Melanaphis sacchari. Classification (NCBI taxonomy): domain Eukaryota; kingdom Metazoa; phylum Arthropoda; class Insecta; order Hemiptera; family Aphididae; genus Melanaphis; species Melanaphis sacchari. The sequence goes on along the minus strand of NW_020271102.1, from coordinate 432,985 downwards.
AATAATTAGTTTCATTTTTTATTTTTTATTTTGTTTTTTAGAGCTGTGAGAATAAATTATATAAGTAGGTCAGAGTATTAGTGTTCATTTTGAAATAGTTGTAGAGATCATTCAAATGTTAAAATCACATTAAATTTTGAATAAAAAATACTAAAAGGAACTAATAACTGATAGAAATTCTTGGTTATTTTATTTATTGATGGATACTTTGGGTTTTTTTGTGAATTAAAAATTTGTTTAAAAATATATATATTAATAATATAAAAAATTTGCTTTATGATTTGCTAATAATTATAGAAATGTTCTGTATTATAAATTTTACATATATATTGAACTATGACTAGGTCCACCTTGATTAATTGTAGGAATGTATCACATGTACACATTTAAAAAATACAAAAATATTTTATAAGGCCTATACACTTGGATATTTTTGATTGAAAAAAGTTATATATATTTTAATACATCAATTGAAATACATTTTTGTTTAAATTTAAAATTCTTTTTAACCAATGCATCAAGTATTGAAATATTTCTGTTCAAAATAATATTGAATTGCATGTTAGATAATAAAATTCAATTAAGAATGAGTTATTTTTGATCAAAAACTAAACTAAGGAGATTTATTAGAGGCTCCTTAAAGGACATGTTCTGTTAATTATTATTTAATAAACACTATCATCATATTAGTGTATATTCATTGCCTACATTTGATAAAACAAATGAACACTAACTCTCTTATTATTTGTACTGAACAAATATAGATGTTTATAAACTATTTTAAAATTCAAAAACAAATATATTTATAATTATTAGGGTTTTATTTAAAATATTAAAACTATGTGGCTTAGAAATATAATTTAATACATATTTTTTTATTAGCAAAATGTCTACTTATAGCTGATGAAAAACAAAATGTTAGGTATCAATATATAGTTTTAGTTATAGAGTATTATTAAAAATATGTTTTATAGCTTTATTTCCCATTTTTAAATTTTTTATATTTTTATATAAATAATTAAACAACATTCAAAAAAAGGATCTTGAGCTTAAGTTTTTACTATATTTTATGTGGGCATTTCAATGTATAATTGAATTTTCTTTATTTAACACAGAGTATTAATAATAATTTATTTTTCTAAAATTAATATTCAATTTAATTTACCGTTTATATATTTTATAGCTATTCACTATTAAAAACATTTTTTGAATTTTAATTTCTATAATCTTGTTAAAACTTAATAAAGAAGAATTAATTTTAAAAAAATGTTACTCATCCTAATGATACAGTGTACACAGATAGTTTTTGTGAATGACATTATTAAATGTTTAAACTTCAAATTCTAAGCTAATAGTAAATTATTTAATTTGAGATACAGATTTTAATCTCAGATCACTTGTATGTTATGTTCAACATTTAGGATCCTAAAATCTTGCATCCTGTTGCTGTTCGAGTTACCCCAGGTATTGATAATTGTTTGGAAGATCAAGAAAAAGAAACACTATCAAATAATGTTGAAGAAATGGTTTTAATTAAATCAATTCAGAGGCCTCAAGCTAAAAAGCTTAGTCGTATGTATTTTTTTCATGTTATTAAATGTATAAGATTTGTTTTAAATTAAATATAATTTATACTTTATTTTTAGATGTAGGGCCAGGTGCTTTACCTCCACCACCTTTACCAACATATTATGGTGAAGATATGTAAGTTTAACATTTGATTAATCTATATTCATATTAAAGATGTCCTGTCTGATTTATCAACATATAGTCAAAATTATTATAGTTAGAGTCTAGAAATTTGTATGGTACCTTAGTATCAAAATGTAGGAATAATATGCCACGATGCACTAATAAAGGATTTTTAAAAATTATTGAGATAGGTTCATGTAAGAATTGTGTTTGAATAAACAGAAAATCAAATAATGTTTTCATATTATAATATGGTTATCATTGATTAATAATGTAAATAAAGTAATATATAAAGAAAAAAAAGTATTAATTATAATAATTATGTTTATTACTGTTTAAAAATTTTGTATTTCAATAAACGTATAATAATTAATATGAAAGCTAAAAAATACTTGATTTTTAAATTTAATTTTAATGATTACTTTTATAATTGGCAACTACTTAATTGTTAACATATTATTAATGTAAACAAATATACAAAGACTACTACCAATCTAAATGATATTGAATTTACATTGATTTTTAAGCATTTGTTAAATAAGTATCCAGTTTTGTGTTACAATTTACTTCAACAATTTATCTAGAATATTAAGAAGTAGCAAACTATGAAAGTAATCATAGTAATAGTGTTCATTAGAGTTTGTACCATATAGTTAATCTGAAGCATAATTTAAACATAGAAAGTTAGATTAATTTTAACCTAGGCAGATTTGGGTTATTCAGTTATTGTTTTAAAAATGTAAATGTGTTAATATTTTGTTCATCTAAATTATTTTACTACAGAAATTCTGGACCTGCAAGTTTACCAGTTGTTATAGCGAAGAAAGAACCTCCACCACCACCACCACCACGGCCGTATCGTGCTCACATGCGTAGTTCCTCTCTCGATCTCAATAAACTTGGTGATTTATTTTATACATTATAAACTATATTGTTTATTATTGATTAATGTTTTTATTTTAGGCAAATTCGGAGCTGTAAATTCAACTCAGGGACCTCCTCCAGTTGTTCCTCCAAGGATAACTCCTAGTCCAGTAAATAATAATAAATTCCAAGTATCTTAATATGGATACATAAAAAGTTATTTATTTATATTTTAGAATTCAAATGTTGAAATTAATGGGTTAAGACAAAATTGTGAGAGAACAGAATCTGGTCAATTTGCCGATTTTGCACAGTGCCCGGGTGCTTTTCAAATTTACAAAAAACCACGTAAATTTTATCTTTTAATTAAGTATTAAAATATTTTAATATATCTTATGCAAGATAATACTTAACTATTTTATTGTGCAGTAACAGATTATAATAATATAAATTTTTAATAAAATTTACTATAAAATAGTGATTTTAATAGTTTCAGAAACGCAAAGTAATGAAAACTCATCTACAACTGGATCAGATGTACATGGTATGCAGCCATTAGAGTCATCTACATCTAGCAAGTAATTAATAAATAAAATAAATATGAGACTGTTATATAAATTTAAAAATATAATTCTTTATACTCCTTAGATTAGAAGAAAGAAATGCTCATCTACGTCTAGTCTATCAAGAGCTACAAAAACAATTGAATGATTTACGTGAAGAACGCGCTGGCTTACAATTGCTCTTGGATACCGTTCATAAGTCATCTCCACCTTCATTTTAATCACTTGTTAATATAAAAATTCCTGGGACTTATATTATCAACAGATAAGTACACTTCATCATCATCAACATTCATTATTATTATTAACAATGATCTTAATGAATCCATTATCAGTGTGTTTTAACTATCACAATAATATATTGTTAATATCAATAATATTACCTATTTATTTATATTTATTATTTATCATACTTATTTGTTTGGTTTAATATTATTATTTAAATGTATTGTTACTTTTTTTTGACCAAGTGTCAATAGGATACATCAAATATTAGATCATGTTTTTAATCGTGATATTTTAATTTTAAATTTTGATGTATTTACTATTGAACTTTATATGTGATTATTATTATTATTATTTATTCATTATTGTATTAATTATTTTATCTTTGTCTATTGTAATATTGGTAAAATTTAGTTTTAGAAACATTAAATAAATAATAACTATTAATTTAACTTCTCTGCGCTCCATTTATCAATTTAGTAAATAATATATATTTCATGTTACTTTTTTAAAGTTAGGAGTGCAGAGTAAAATAAAAATAAGAGATTCTTTTTTTTCTTTTTGTTAACAAATATTTATTTGTGTTAAATAAAAGAAATATAAGAATCTTTTATTATTGCTATAATGATGAATGAATATGTTATTTAATAATAAGAAGAATAAAGGCAGCTTCTCCATACAGAATTTATTGATTCTTTTGACAAAGTATATTATATATCATATTATTTCAGAGTAATATATTTATAAATATAGTTTATCTAAACTTGTTGTTTCTTTATCATATATATATACACAGTGTGTTCATGCTAAGAGGTACCACTAAATATTTCAGTTGGATGATCTCGTACTGAAATGGGGTTTTCGCTGAATGACAGATAGTACTTAAATACACATTTTTAGATAAATTTCAAATTTTTAACACTTTATTAATTTTAATATTTTGATACGCGCATGCGCGGATAACTCACTTTTATATAATACTATTTTTATATTGATAGAGTATTTTCTAAACAATTTATGTATAAAGTTTTCTAATTACAATATTGGCATATGAAATTTAACAATGAAATTTAGTAATTTGAGAATTAAACTAAATTTCACTTTTTTTACTTATTATAGATTAGTTCAATATTGTTAAATACCGTTTGCACAAGATAAGATATAAATAAACACTTTTATCGTAGTAATCGTAAATAAGATAGCAATTGAAGGTAATGAACATAAAATTGTACATATTTTGAATTTGAAATCAATTTTTATTGATACTGTCTACAGTTCTAATCTGATAAATTGTTCAAAGTTTCCACCTTGATGTTCAAACATGATTCAAACGTTTTATAATTCGCTTGATGTGGCAGCATTTATTGTTCTCTCAAATTACTACAAGTCGTATTTTGTTTTAAATCTTGGAGAATAATAGGTGGATCTGCATATACAACATTTTTAAATGCCCATAAAAATCCAAGGGGTCAAGTCTGGAGATCTCCATCATGGAATTCTCCATGTGTACCAATCACTGTTAGGAAAATTTCATTTAAATAATTTTAACAATGATGTTATTTACGGTGCACGTCTTTGAAAATACATATTTTCCGCGTTGCTAATGAAACATTTTCTAGTAATTGATTAAATCAAATG
>NW_020271102.1:299851-425505 GCF_002803265.2 Melanaphis sacchari | reverse complement strand
TTTTCGATACGCGCATGCGCGATACAACCTACTCTTTTTAAATGGTAACAAGCAATACGTAACCGAAACTAGCAATACCGATTTGTCACCTAAAACTTTGAACAATTGATAAAAGTGTATAATTTAAATAATTCCTGCAAAAATTTTGCTTAAAATGGTGAATACTTGTAGAAAATATATTATGCTCTGATTATACATAATTTGTGTATATAAGCCAATATAATGTTTTTATTATTGATTTACAAAGTTTTCTGGCCTGCGATGTTTCACAAAATGTGACTCGTGTCGTTTAGCAATCATCAATTCAAATTATTTATGAGCGTACCTAACATAGGCCTGTATCCAAGGTAATCAAGAATTAATAAAATAATAAATTTATTTATCTTATATCTTATACATATCATAGATACATGTGTCTTGTATCTAGTTTTTAAAATATTATAGTTATCTTATTTAGATTACTTTTTAGTATCTTACCACCTCAATTATAATTATTGGTATTTTAATTTTAGATAAGATATTATTTAAGAAAGATAGTTTAAAATGATTATATAGTATAAATCAATTAAATCTGTATTTAATTTAATTTAATTTTAGAAGTATTTTTGTTTATTTAAAATTTTATCTGCTACATAATCAATTTTTAGTTTTATCAAAAGTTAAATAGACCTCCTAAAAATATTACTAACCACTTTTAATCACTTAGAGTTATACACTATTATTTTATTTACTACAAAATTTTTATAGAATAAAATAATTAAAATTAGAAGAAAGAAAGCTAGAGGTCTCTATTGACACATATTTGCAAATAATATATTTATATTTTTCTATTTCTACTACTGTTTTTAATAACGTAATGTTGCAGGTGTTTATATTAGTTTATTAACTGTATATTTTTAATTTATATTAGCTATTAGTAAATTTGATTTATCAGTCAATACTATTTTCACCTGTTTCTTCAATAACATTACATTTTAATATGAAGTTAATACTTAAATGTGTATTATCAAATGCATTAGAGGCGTTTCCAATGATCACAAACACTGTAAAATCAGTAATACAAATAGAATAAACTATTAATAAAATGGATGGAAGAGATATAGGTTCTTTAAAATATAAGTGCAATATGTTGTACTTACATGTGTTGAAATTTATTCCGAGCGTTGATGGGTCAGATGTGGCAAAAATATAAATTTTATTTTATTATACTAACAAAATAACCATACATTCACAAATGCATGTCTGGATAAAGATTAATGTTGCTATGAGAGAATATATAAATGATTATTTTAAATTAGTGTATGACAAATAATATTATTGATAGAAAAGAAAACGGATTTTGAGACTTTCAATTTTCAGTAGAACCTAATAATGGGATGTATCAGAATATTCTATTTCAGCGATATCTTGTGAAATGAATACAAGGATGTTATAAAGTTTATATATACTGGATTATGGCTCAGGGTATTTTGAACAAATGGATTCATAGCAAGAAAATAAACGATGTCCATGATGTCATTATGTCATTGCTATCATTTTTGATAATAATAATTTAGTAATTCCAATGGCTTTAGATATAACCAAACCACCATGAAATCTGTCCTGAATCCTATTATTTATTTTATAGTATAGAATAGCAATGTAATTAATGTAGCCTTAGATATTTTTAGCATTATTATATAAACACAAACGGTTTAGCAAGTAGATAGCAGACGTTAACTATAACTTGTAGGTGGGACATAAGGCGACCGTTCGTTAAGGTTGCCGCAACTGAACGAAGTACAACAGATGTACAATTTTATAGTTTTCATTACCTTCAATTAGCTATCTTATTTACGATTACTACGATAAAAAAAGTGTTTATTTATATCTTATCTGTGTGCAAACAGGTATTTAACAATATTGAATACTAATAACTAGTAATAAGTAAAAATAAGTTGAATTTAGTTTTAAATTTCGTCAAAAACAAATTACTCGTAAATATTAAATTTCATCGTTAAATTTCATATACCAATATTGTAATTAGAAAAAAACTTTTTATACATAAATTGTTTAGAAAAAAATACTCTTTCCGAATATGTAAAAAAAAAAAAATGGTATCACCATTTAAAAAAAAGTAAGTTGTATCACGCATGCGCGTATCGAAAGTGTTAAAAATTTGAAATTTATCTAAAAAATGTGTATTTAAGTACTATCTGTCATTCAGCGAAAACCCCATTTCAGTACGAGATCATCCAAATGAAATATTTAGTGGTACCTCTTAGCGTGAACACACTGTATATATAATAATTTTATAGTGTTTTTAAGTGAAATTAATCATAGTTGACAGAATACCCACAAACTTCAAACAAAGAGCAGTGGGTATGAAGATCTGAATAATTTGCATAATTCTCACGTCTTATATAATAAGAATCTAAACACGATTACATCCAAAAACTTATATTTTCATCAAAACCTAATGAAGTTTGTTATGTATTTATGCCAAAAATTCATTAAAATTTGTTCTGGACATCCATTACAAAAAATAAATAATTATTCAATATTAATAGTTGAATTTTATTTGAAGATGATAATAATTTAAAACAAATAATTTATTGGTTATGTATAAGATAAATATATGTATGTTCATTGAACTAGATATTTAATCAGATACATGAAAAATTTTATCAAGTATCTATGCAATTAAATAAATTATTCAAATTAAACAAGTAGTAACCTATTCTACTTTCATCTTATATGTGAAGTTAATGATTTAATATAATGGTTGATAATAATTGAACTGAATTAAAATTGTATGAAAACTAGTAAAAAACTAAATTAGTATTTGATTCTGAATTCATTGGTCCCAGTGTAAGTCAATCGAGATTAAGGTATAATAAAAATGTGCTTACCCACATTAAAATTAATTTTGTATAAGTACTTCATCTACAAAAATAAGCCTACACAATTAAAAAACATACTTTTACCTAAAATTAATCTACTTTACTTACACACTAAGATTTTCTTAATTGAAGTCATTACTGTGTTTAGTAAATAATAGTAACTACATTCTTGTATTTCAATTACTATTTGTTAAACATTTTACTATAATTTATTAATAATCTCTTACTTTCGTAAAATGAGCTATAAAAGAAAATATATATAAATATTTTTATTTTTTTTCTAAAATTGCTAATAAATGTTTGGTAGAAATTGAAGAAAAAATTAATAAATTTCCGTCACATAATAACAAAAAATGTTTTTTCATCATATAGATTTCTTAGTTTGTGATATTCATTATTTGGAACTGGTTTACTGGTTTCATTTGACTTAAGCACAGAATAAATGAAATTCATTTATCCTGTGGTTTCAAGTGTTTCAACACGTTTTATTGTTATCAATTTTGGTCGATAAGGATTAGAGTGATTGCATTGATTATAAAATAGCCTACCTATTCTATAATCAATGATAGTATTCTCAATTCTGTATTAAAAGTTCCGCGATAGGTGCAATGAAATATGTTATTACATAATTCTATTGAATATTGAATTAATTATTTTTTTATACCTTTTATTTTTTATAACTATATCATATCTGAAGTGTTAAAGAGTTATAAGAAGTAGGCATTGTAGTTATAGTATTCAGTAATGACCTTTGAGTTCATAAATTATGAATTATAATTAAATTCATTTTGAATTTAATTGGGTACACAGTTTGTAGGTGTATATAGTATAAATCTGTAATGCTTTTTAATTCGCCATGAGCAAGAGAATTTTCTAAAACACTAACTATACAGATATTTTTTACCTAAAGTAACTACCAAAATATTACTTTTAACAAATTGTACATTAATTGTTTAAAGATAGATAATTTTCAGAAATTTAATTATTTGTTAAATACAACATGGATATTATAACAAATAATGTTGCCAAATTCTGTTCATTGCCATCTTCGTATATTGTTGGGGTGACTGCTGCTGTTGGTTTTATAAATTATTATTTTATGTTTGCAGTTAAAGTAAGAATATATTAATTTACTCAATATTATTTACAATAATACTATTATATATTTAGTTTTAAAAATGCATTAGATATATTTTTAATATTATTCATAGCTTTCCCAAAAAATTAATCATATTTCATAACTGTTTATTTATGTTTTTAATACCTGCAGTTTTAAAGTAATTTAGAATATTACAAGTTGAATAATAATAATAAACTAATCTAGGACAATAGTTTTCAGCCACCTATAGATGGGTATGCAAAAGCTATCCAGGTAGTACATAATAAAATTAAAAAAACATTACAATTTTTTTTACACTTTTTTAACTTACACTTAATATTCAATACACAAATTAATAATAAAAAGCTTAATGTAATATATATTCATTTAAAGCCTATATTTATTACCTCATCTTAAATCAGCTTTTATAATTTTGGTGGTATACTTATTAGTTATTGTTTATAAAAATGTGGGGGTACTCAGTAATAAACAAGTGAGAATCACTGATCAAAAACATAACATTTTACGCAGAGAAATTAAAAAAAATTAAAATAAATTGTTTATTTTATACTTGCATATTAGACAATAAATTATAAAATATTATTTAGGCACCCAAAGTACATTGTAAAGAAGGAGAATTTAAAAACTTTATTCATCAAAATGTTCCAATTATCAATAAAAAGTATTGGCCAACAATCTGGTGTTTTGAAGCTAGATTTCAAAGTGTATTAGCAAGTTTGATACGATCATTTGTAGTTCCTCCAGCACCATATATTAGGTATCCATACACAGCTATTTAATTACAATTTTTTTTTTCATTAAAAAATGTTTAAACATTAATTTTATTTTAGAGAAATATTCACATTAAAGGATGGTGGTGAAGTGGCATTGGATTGGTTGGAACCTGTGAAACGTCCGGTCGATATGCATGATGCAACAATTTTGTTTTTACCAGGATTAACAGGTGACAGTAAATGTGAGTATGTTAGAGCTACATCATTAGCTGTGCAGAAATCTGGATTCAGGATTGTCGTTTTCAATTATAGAGGGATTGGTGGTATTGAATTAAAGGTAACTAAATACTAGTATAATTTTAACTACATATCATACTAAGAATTAAATAAGTGCATAAAGTTCTTTTTAATATTTTTTTATTAAAATAATCTTGTTACAAGTCAATGATCTTACAGTAATATGTTTATGAAGAAGTAATCAATACTACATTTTTTCAGATTTAATGTTATTTGCAAATTGCATGACTGCATATTATTAAAAAGGCATTAAATCCTACTATAAAAACTATTTTTTTCTGATTGTGTTTAAAAATATTTTATCAGAAGTATCATTTGGGGCATGGTATGCACTCTCACCCCTTTGAAATTTGTGTTTATCATTGACCTTAATGTTAATTAGTTCTAATCAATATATATTTACTAGATATTTTGACCAAGTGATCAATTTTTTTTTTATTTTTATTATAATTTATGATACTCTTGTATACTTAGTCATAGTTTGCATATATTTCTGTTTAGATTGTATGCATAATTTTGTGAATAACATTTAAATTTAAGTAAAAATGCTTAAATTAAAAATATAGGAAATTCATTTTTACAATAATTGATCTGTTGGGGGGGGGGGGGAGATATTTGCCCCATAAAATATTTGCATCCCCTTATAAGAATCTGAAATAGAGCCTATGTATTTAATATACAATGCCACAACATAAACAGGTTTTTCGAATATTATAATTAGTGTATTAACTAATAAAATTAACAGGTTATAGTGTAGTAACATTTAAAATTTAAATTTAAGTAATTGTAAATTAAAAATATAAAAAATTAATTACATCTTCGATAATAATATTTATTTTTTTAATTACCTAGGGAAGAACATAACATTGATAAATAATTTATTTAATAAATTGCTCATCAAGAAGAAAAATTGCTATCAAGTACAAAGTTTCAATAATAATAATATTAATAATAATAATAATAATTTAAAAAGATACTCATTTTCTCTTTTAAAATTTAAAAAAAATTAAAGAACTTAAAAATTTTAAAACCAATCTAAATAGTAAATGGTATTAATTAATCAATAGTGACATACTTAAATTTAATTCATCTTTATTTTAGACTCCAAGAACTTATTCTGCTAATAATATTGATGATTTAACTGAAGTTGTTGGTCATATAAAAAGCAAGTATCCAGACACAATTTTAGGTGGAATTGGTGTATCTATGGGTGGGTAAGTAATCTATGAGTTATTTATTTTATTTTTCATGTTTATAAATTATAGTTATTATTTTACATAATAGGCTTTTATTGGGAAGTTTTTTATCATCTAATGAGCAATATAATCACAAATACTTTTCTGCTGCTATGTTAATCTCAGTGCCATGGAATTTAATTGCGACTACAGAAAATATAGAAAAACCATTTTTAAATCGTCTTCTCTGTTCATACTTAGCAAAATGTCTTTGTAACCTTATTGAAAAGTAAGTTTAATTGTTTGTCAATTATATTTAATGAACTTATTTATTACAATGATGAATGTTTTATTTTTATATTTTAGTAGTAGCAATATGTTAAGTTCATCAAGTCATAAATGGGATTATAATCAAGTCATTAAAGTATAGAATTTTTATATATAACTATTAATTTTGGTAAAATAAAAAATAATGTACTTTCAGAGTAAAACAATAAGAGAATTTGATGCAAACTATACTATCAAGTTATTTGAACATGAATCTGTTGAAGATTACTATAAAAAAGCATCACTTCATGATAAATTGGATCGTATTAAAGTGCCTTGTTTGTGTTTGAGTGCTGCTGACGATCCATTCTGTTTGGAATCTGGTAAATATTATTAAGTAAATTTAAAATAGTTTGTATTGTAATTAGGATAATGTTGATTTTTGTTTAGATCTGCCTCTAGAGAGTGCTGACAATAATGAAAATGTAGCAATTTTGGTTACAGTTAAAGGTGGACATATTGGTTTTATAGAAGGTGTATGGCCATTTAGCAATAGAAATGAATTTATGTTTCGTATAATTGACCAATATTTTAGCTCAATATTTAAAAATAATAACTATAAGAAATATAATAGTTAAAATTGTTATTTTTATTAGTATATTAATTAGAATTAAGCGTATTTACTGTTTTAGATAAAATATATTATGATCAAATATTTTAATTTGTTTAATGTATACATATTTTATTATATTTAAATAGATTTATTTTTTCTATGGTTAAGTTTAAAAAATATATTAGATTTAATTATTTGCTATGTACTTATTATTTAAAATTATAAGTTATATTGAACTTAAAATAAAAATTTTACTCAATAGGACATTTTTTCTATTCATATTTAAAAAATCTAAATGTCTTTAATCAATTATTAAAAATGATAATTTTAGGACTATCTATTAATGTTTTAAAATACATAAAAATGGTGCAAGGCATTTCACCATACTTATAATTAAAGACCGGATTTTGCATAAAATGCATGTTGTTATTTTCAACATCATATACATGCAGTCAATGAGTGTCCACAAATCATTACTTGATTGATTAAATATCAAAATTTTATACTGCATATTTTTGCATATTCTGACGTTAATGCATGATCTGCATATTTTTGCATATTTTAACAAAAACCGTAAAAATATACAAATAAAAACATAGATCATAGGTACGTTTATATAATATTATAATATCAAATATTTAACGTCTCAAAGAATATCTCAAAGGCTCCGTATAGAATTCAATTATATAAAGAAATGTTGCCAATTACACATTTACCACCGCAGCCAATAATTACCCGTTGGGGTACTTGGCTAGAGTCAACCTTTTTTTACGCAGATCATTTTGAAGAGTTCAAAAATGTGATTGAAAACTTAGAAGATAATACAAAATGCATTCAAAATTGTAAATCAATTTTTAATAAATTTAATGTAAAATATGATCTTGCTTACATTAAAGCAAATTTTTTATGTATCGTTGAAAGTATCAAAAAGCTTGAAACCTCTAATTTGTCCCTTGTAGACTCGTTAAAAATTTTAGAACAAGTGGAAAACTCTGTTAATGAACTTCCTACTAGTGCAAATAGTACAATAATTAAAACAAAATGTAAAAACGTTTTGAATAAAAATAAAGGATTAATGGTTTTAAAAGAAATTTCAAAAATACTTCAAGGTGACAGTGCTAATTTCGACGATTTATCTGTTCCAAATTATTCGCTGGATATAATAGCAAATTTTAAATATGCTCCAATCACCAGTGTTGATGTCGAACGTAGTTTTTCATCATACAAGTACATTCTTACAGATCACCGTCATAATTTCACGGAAATAAACATGGAACATACTTTGATAACTTATTGTTTTTCAAATTAATAATTTACTACCTTCAATAAAATTGTTCGTACTTTTTTCCTATTTATATCAGTATATCACCAATGTATCTACTATTTAATTTTAATAAAATATTTTTTACAATATATCAATGTTTAAAAATTAAATTACAATTTAACAAAAAATTAAATTTTTGTACTATATTATACATGTAACTTTTTGTTTATGAAAAATGTAATAAAATTAATAAATAATTATCACTGCAAAATTAAAATCAAATATAAAATTGAAATTTTATTTTGCATGTTTTGCATTTTTTCCTTGCATATTTTGACTTTTTTTAGTGCATGTTTGCATGCATATTTTACAATTTAAAATGCATATAAATCCGGTCTTTACTTATAATAGTCAGCGTAAATAATGCATATTGCTCCTTTTGTTATAGTATACTTGTACATAAAATTCAAAGATATAAAGTTGCTAAAAATAGAAAAAACAATTAACATTATGTTAATTAATGAATCCAACTTGCTAATATATTTCGTTAATACAATATGTTCCATAGATTAAAATTGATAGATAATATTATTGAAAACATATAGCCATGTGGATAATTGAAAAATGATTTCTCTAAATCTTATTAAATTTCATGATATATTTTTGGGGAGTTAAATAAAAATCCTATTTTGGAATACAAAGAATCTAAATCTAAAATTTAATTTCACTTTTTCAAGGTTTTTTTATTAATCTATATTATTGTATTTTCTACCTTTTTAGTGCTTTATATTCAACTGTTCTATTTTTTCTGTATATTTTTAAGCAGATGTCTTGGAAATTATTATTAATTTTTGATTATTGAAATTTGAGTACCTGGTACTTACTATATGCATGTCGTTTAACCTATAGGTAAATACATGATAACTAGTTTGAAAGTTATTTGGGTTTTAATAACTTAAAAGTTTTAGAAAAATCAATTTAATTATGATAAAAATTAAAAGATAATTCGTTAACAATTTAAAATTAATAAAGATTGTCAGACTACATGATTAAATATTATATATCAAAAACTTCTCCTCAAGCGAATATTGCCAATAGCTGATGAAGCTAAAATACTACCCAACTCTCAATTTGGTTTTCATGATTGTCACTCAACGATTCATCAGGTTCATCACCTGGTTGACAAAATTGCATTTGCCCTCGAGGAAAAACTATATTGCACTGGTGCTATCATCGACGTCTCCCAAGCCTTTGATAGAATCTGGCATTCAGGCCTTCTCTATAAATTAAAACTTCGCCCTAGCCACTTCTATCTGATCCTCAAATTCTACCTTGAAGATAGGTTCTTTTCAGTACGTGTAGGTTCTTTTTCTGCTGAAATAAAAGCAGGTGTATCACAAGGTGCAGTAGTTACTCCCCTACTTTTCAATATCTATATTTCAGACCAGCCTACCTCATCTAATACTCTTATCGGCGGCTTTGCTGATGACAAATCTATACTAACAACAAGCTCAGATCCGGTCATAGCATCTTTTTACATTCAAGATCATCTCATTTTTTCATTCCTTTAATCATGGTACAAAACTTGGGATGTAAAAATGAATGAAATCAAATCCATTCACGGTACCTTTGCGGTTCGCCACGAAATATGTCCACCGCTTTACCTTGATAATCAATTGCTTCATTACATTGCCTAGTGTGTACGGTACCTTAGTATTCTTATAGACTGCCGTCTTATCTAAAAACCTCACATAATTAGTAAAGACCACACACTCAATAACCGCTTACGACTCCTTCGACCACTTCTAACATCTAAGCACATGAAGTTCTCCAATAAACTCCTGATCTACAAACTCCTTCTCAGGCCCATCTGGACCTATGGGATTCAAGTATGGGGTGCTGCCAAAATTTCCAATCTAAAACCTTATGTATAATACTAAAAGCGCCATTCTATGCCTCTAACCACACCTTCCACACTGACCTCAAAATACCTTTTGTCTCCGAACTAGCCAAAACACATTATAAACGTTTCAACACCCGACTAGCCCACCATAAGAATCTCTTGATCTCCGATCTATCTTCTGCTTCTATTCCAGGCAATCCTATTAAAAGACTTAAAAGACAGTGGTGTCGTGACCTACTAGTCTAAATAATTTATGTTCATGTTGTAATATCTCCGCTAGGAGGCCTCTACAGCCGTCAGATCTGTCTTATTTACTTATTTTTTTTTTTTTAGCTATACCATCAACTGTTCTTATTGTTCTTATTTTGTAAAAAGTTGAATAAATAAAACTTTAAAACAAAATTTAAACAAAAAATTAAATATATTTTATATTTGTGTAAAATCATTTTTTAAGACTATTTATCCTTAGTAAATACATTTTAATAACTCAAAAACTACTAGTTTGAGTTTCGATATCTATAACTTTTTAGAAAAAATAAGCTTAGATATTGCCACAAAATTTCAAAAAAGCAGTGTTTGAAAATTATTATTAAAAAATAAAAATGGGTAAGACATCTTTGGAACTTTGTTTATTGTGTATAGACATATATTGTATGAAACACTTTTTACCCTGATCTTTTGAATGTCTGTAAATGCTCTTAGTTATAATATATAATAATAATTAATAATTAACATGAGTAATATTATTGTGCTTACTTATTATAAACTATTTATAATATTTTAAAACAAATTCAAATTTTAATAAGAATCTTATTTTATAGGTTATAAATAGCTACCTATTAGTTTTTCACTAGCCCAAATTCGTGTACGAAAAACTAGCAAAGTCGATTTACTCTGTAGCAGACTTCTCAGTGTATCTTATCATTGAAATGGATTAATAGATGCGTTAAATCTGAATTCAATGGTAAATTGTTGCATAAAGGAATAAAAATGACATAAAACTCCACTTTAGCCTCTATTTCTAAAAATATTTTAAATCTTGTATATTTATAAAACACCCAATTTCGTCAAAATTCAAATTTAGAATCTACTAATGTAAGACCAACTTATAAGAAATCTTGCAATAAATTATCAAATTTTTTATTTACAAAAACATGATAGATATTATAAATACATCGAAAAAGTCTAAAATTACAAATATATGTCTATAAATAATTTTAAAGGAGCTAAAATATTAAAATTTTCAATTGAAATGATTTGAAATTATTTATGTTTAGAAAATACTTTTTTTTAAATATATAGTGAAAAAGTTTCTAAAATTATTTATTTGCAAATTACAATAAAAAGATAAAATCAATTTTGTTAAAAATTGTTTTTGCGTTAATATTTCTGTTTTTCTTAATTATTTTGATAAGTAAATTTGTATTCTTGACCCCTTTCCCCCCTTTATAATGTACTAGATTAAATTTGTGATTAGAAACATTACTCTAAGTGAAAAGTGAAGAATTTTTACTTTTCCTAAAGAAACGTTAAATACGTACACACACACCCACATACACAAAAATATTTTTTGAAAAAAGATTTTATTAAAATTAGTACCTATCTAAATTTAAAGGAAACAATAATAATAAAGGAAAATTGGTAAACAAAAAGTTATGCATTTATGAAGTGGCACGTAAATTCGGTACCATTTATTAGAGCATTAGAGCGTAAAACTTCAGCAAATGTATTGAGTTGGAAAAAATATCAAGAATTTTAAAGGTCACTTTTGTAGTAGGTATGCAAATTAATTCTTTTTCTGTTACCCATAAAATAATATTTACCTATTTGAATATTTTTTTTTTTACACGGTTCTTTATAATTAGAGCAAGGACTTTCATGCATTCGCATATTTTTTCTGGTTTACCTTTTCGTATGCAGAGTAAGTAGGTACAAAATACATTTCACAACGTTTATGACTGAAATCTCAAAGTTTTTAGTGCATATTTTTGCATGTTTTGACATTTTTGGGTGTAAAGCCGTAAAGGACATATTTTTTGATTATAAGAGCATATTTTTAGTTTGTAGTGTATATTTTGAAGGTTTTTGGGAAATCACGTTTTTCAGTGAATATTTTTCATGATTAAGGACATAAATTATTATATTTAACTGTTTCTTTATTCTCATAAAGACAAAAAAAGATTCATTTTATCATAGTTGCAAATCTATAGATTATATTGCAATAAAGTGATATCAAATTCAGTTAAAACTTATAGAGAGATAATATAAAATTATTAAAATTAAATATAAAAGAAAAAATATAATTTTTAGAGCTATAAATTTTAGTGTATTAATTTTTTTGAGGACATATTTAATTGCATATTTTAAATTTTTGGATGCATAAGTGCCAGTGGCGCAAATAGGGAGGGGGGCTTGGAGGGACTTATTCCCCCCCCCCCCAAAAATGTTCAGCACTTTTGTTCATGAAAAATAGTAAATACTAATTTTTTTATAAAAAAATATGTCTTGGTTTTTTTTTTTTTATTGGTTAGTAGCAACACTGTGTCATAAAGTTAAAATCATTTTATTTTGTATCAGTCACAAAAAATGTGGGACTTCAGTCTCCTCAAAATAATTAAGCTTTTTGCGCCACTGATAAGTGCATATTTGATAAATTTTTAATGCATGAAAGTCCTTGCTCTATTTATAATTCTCTTACCACATATAATAAAATAAATATAAAGAAAAATGTTCAGATTGTTAAGTATTTATTATTCACTATAATATTTAATAATACATTATGCATAACTAGGTAGTAGGTACCTATAATACATACGTACGCGTATTGTGTTTGTAGTGCGTATACCCTGTACGTACGAGGTTCATGTATTTCCTTACCTAACGACTTTGTAAATCGATAAAAAAACAAATTGCAAAGGTACTCGTAACATGATGCAATACATGCTTATACTATACCCACGTCTATAAATATTTTTCACTTGTTGAGAGTACATTTAAATAGTTATTTTTTACTTACACATCAATTTACTAACTGTATACATATGCCAATTTTTACTATATCACTATATTATACCATGCTATACTGAGACACTAAGTTATTTTATCTAAAAGGAAATTTGTCAAAAAATAAATAAAAATAATTTTAGGATCGTTATACTACAATGCACAAATAACCCAGTACACGGAATTGACCTTGTAAACTACATAGTATGTATACACTAAAAATAATAATCTATATAGTTTCGAGTTGTCCTGCTGTTCGTAATATTTACTATAGCGCTAGCGCTACTCGTCTGTCTGACCTACCCTTTTGACCAGTTATCTCGACAAAAAAAAAAAAAAAAAAAAAAAAACTTAAAAATTGTCATCCAATTGGGATATAATGATGATTATAATTTATAATACATAAACCTAATATTATAAACCATACTTTGATACGTACCATGTACTATGTATGTACATTTTAAATTATATCAGACATCTTACACGGTATATCTACGTGAAATATTCTATATATTTGTTCAATACCTGCGAATCTTGTGCAACCATAGGGTAATTACACAGTATTAATACACAAAACACATTTATTATTTCAGAAACTATAACTTTTTTTTGAAAATACATGTTTTACATTATTTTAAAGGGTTAAAAAATAATATTATTTTTATTATTATAGTTTTTTAATATTTTTTTTATGATGGTGTGCATTTTTAATTCCTTATTATTCCAAATTTCTAAAGTACATTATATTTTGAAGTATTTTAATTTATAAAAATTAAATTTTGGACTAGTAATTTATGAATAATAAACTTATAAATACTTGAGTTTAGATGATTCGAGTGGAATGGTACAAGGGTTGAAGAGCAACCCACAAAATGTTGGTTAAACGCGGAGTAGTTCGTCTAAACTTTTAATACTTAAACTTATACTTATAACCAAAGATTTAATATATTAGTGTTTTTAATTTATGCTATACTTATAACTATAATAAATTATTTGGTATTTTTGTCAAAATTCGATTTTTATAGATTTAAAATATATATTCTGATTGATAATTGATATTATACTTTAGTATATGAAATTAAAAATGTAGGTAGGTATGTTATTGTCATGCAAAATAAAGAGTAAAAACCTAAAAAATGACGACGATAAAAAACTTAATTTTTTTTCAAAAATAAAGTAATTGTAAGTAACGACAAAGAATTATTAAAATGAAACGTTTTCAAAAACGTTAGTTTTTTTCTAAAAAAAAAAAATGATATAATATACATAATATACTTATACCGGATACTTATGTGCACAGCCAGACACACAGTCAATAGTAATAATAATTTATTAATTATGATATAAAATATACGTACATAGATATAAATTAAGTGCATATAAAAACAGTGCGTTAAGAGGGCGGTCGGTAACAAAATATTTGAATTTTAATATATTTTTCTTAAAATCTTTTTTCATTTTAATTCAATATCATGGCGAAAAAAAAACCGTAACATTTTAGGTATTGCAGTATATACCGTCCTGTACCAATGTACTATAATATTATACCGTATTGTGACCAGTCTCAAAATTAGCATTAATTTTTGCCGTCGACGTAATAGGCTGGTTGGTACCTATCTACTTATAGTATACCTACGTAATACGCGGTAATTAAAAAAAAAAAAAAAACCATTGTATAGCTGATGATAATAGTAAAAAATGTTTTTATATTAAGCACAACACATTTATATCATAGCATGTATAATGTTTAACACTTTTTTGGTGTTTTTTTTTTTTTTTTTTATCTACCGGCCAATACATGATTAATACATATGATTTAATGATCTGAACCGGTAAAATATAGTAAATAGCAATCAAAAATATTTAATGCTTTTTCGACCGGTTCGTGTTGCAAAACTAAGGAAAAAAGAATACAATCACTCTGTATACGGCAATGTAATAACATAATACATAACTGTGCGTATGACGGCAGCTGCGGCGCGACCAGCGCACAAAACTTAAACGCGCCGTCGTCGTGTTCGCCGGTTTTCGCAGACGGTAGTGCCCGCCGTTCAGCAGCCAACATGGATCGGCTATCGATTGTAAAGCTCGCGCGGAACACTGTGCTTCCGTTGGCTTACATATTCACCGCCGCCGCGTTCGTGATAGCCGGCTACTTTTTGGCCCTAAAAACACAGGTCGGTACTTCACGTTTTTATAATATAGTATATTATGTGCGCATATATATAGTATATTATAAGCCTATACCTATCCTAACCTTTACCGTTAATACTGTTAACACTTATGAGTCTAGAGCTAGGAACTTAATGCTCAAAAAATCCATGAAATATCCATGCATTTTTACGCTTGAAAATTATCATGTATACGCTCTACAAATAAGCAGAATTGTTAAGACACTCTTTTAAAAATATTTTATTTTTCATTAAAAAACTAAAAATTACAAAATTATTTATTATTAAGCAAGGTGTTTTTAATTTAATTTTTTCGACAAAAAAAAGCTGCATCTAATCTAGAATATCATACTAACTGTATTAATACCAGACGAAAATGCATTATAAGATACCAAAAAATGAATCGACATCAACTGAATACGATTGTATTCGGCGTATTTTTTATCAGCCGACTTTATGTTTTCTATAAAACACAAATAATTGGAAAAACACACAATAAATAGATATTTTTATCATTTTAATCTATTTTTTTCAATTACTGAAAAAATTAATATTAAATATTGTATTGTACGTATAAAATATTATTCTCTGTGTTATATATAATTTTAATTTTTTTTTTATTAATAAAGTGGGTGCAATTTGTACAAAATATGCAAAATAAAAATAGTTGTTTTAAACTTTTATAGTGCCTACTATGAAATAAATTTTTGTAATACTTAGCTGTGTTTTGAATGATTATTGGAAAACATGCAAACTCCTATAAGTCCTTAGCCTTACATATAATAAATGTATTGTCGTCGTAAGCACCATAGCTGGTATATTAATGGAGGTATCTGCATTTCAATCAATATAACGTTATACCTGCACGGGTGATATAATAGACAATATTATGTGTTTACGATGTACGTGATGCAACGCGCTGCACACATAATATTTATTGTTATAATAGGTCAAATGATATATTGTGTGGATCATTGTAGATATTGTTGTTATAGCGCATTTGCCTTTCGGCTACCCATTATATAGCTTTGTCGTTTTCACTCCCAATTTGTCGTCGAATCGTGTATCCACTATCCATATACGTATTATACTCGTAATAGGTTTTTTATGAGCTACGAGTATTTTAAATTTAGGTGAACGGAGTGAAGTTATATGAGGATATCCCGCAAAATGTTGATCTATTACTCCAGTTGCCAAACTTAAATTTTTACTCCAAAAATATTCTGTTTCAGAATATGAAATTAAAAATGTATGTTGTCGTTCAAAAAAGTAAGAAACTCAAAAACCTATAACGATAAAAATAATTAAAAAATGTTGTTTTGTTTTGATTAGATATTATATAAAAAAAAATGTTTTCAAAAACGTTAAAAGATTTTGAAATAATGGGTGGTGTTCGATAAAATAAACACTGAATATAATATTTTATTAATTTTTTTAATTTGTACTAACAACTCATGATACTTATACTGATAGATTATAAATGTACTTATCTACCAATAACATTATAATAATAATATTGATACCATTTTGTTATAATACACAATATACATACCTACATAAATTATAACTTGTCAATACTTAATCATTTTTGGGAAAAAAATATTTCCAAAATTAACGGTGAAAAGCGGAATAAAATATCTAGAGGTTTGTTTTTAGGCATAATAATATTATTCAGAAATTATACCACTGTTTAAGTACTGTAGTATCGTTGCTCACGAGATAAATTACACGATCATTATGGTATCACAAACTTATATTAATAAGCTAGAAATAGTAAAATTGATCATTAGTTTTACGTATATGTGGTCGTATTTGTAATTCTACAAGCATACTCAATATAATTCGATTTCCAACGTACTGACAGCGGTTTTTAGTTTTACAGATTATAATTATATGTAATTATTTTATAAAAATGAAAACCTAATTGTTATCGTTAAATATTATTTTTAATGATAAATATATTTTATAATTTATATTGTTCATAATCAGTGGCGTCGATCCACTCGATTCTATTATTCAACTATGATAAATGTCATAGGTGATTTAAGTGGGGGTGGGTACCTCGCGTTATTTGAAATTGGTAAAAACGAGGTTTCGAACTATCATGTCTCAAGAGAAATTCGAAACTTTGCTTATAATTAATTTTAAAATGAAGAGTTAAACTTGAAAAGGGATGATATTATAAAAATGTTTATGATTAAATGAACCTCTGTAGATTAGGGGTGAGTGGTAGGTATATTACTATATAGACGTTTGTCATAGGTATTATACGAGTAGATGACATCGGGTTCACTGTTTATAATAAATGTGTAAAATTATAAACTATATTGTAGTTTTGTTTAATAATATAGTTAACATTTAAAAATTAAAAGTATGTTACATTGAGATAATATGCTAAATACAATTTCATTTATTGTAAAATAGCTACAAATTATTTGTTCATAAATTATATAATTCATTATTATTTAAATAATTATCAATAATTAACTCGGTAATTTGTTAAAATTATTGAGTCATTAATTTGTTACATATTTTGTCTTAAAACGGCACATTGGTAAAAAATATTTCTTTGCCTACACCCATAGAATTAAGTAAAAAATATTTCTCCGTATTTCACTAATTTTAATAACATTATTGAAATTGGTATCATTTCCTATTATAATAGTTTAAAAAAAATACAATTAGATGCCTGTTTTCCGGAAGTGTTTTTTTTAAATATTTTAATTTTCCATATACTTATAATTATTTATAATTTTCTACAAAAAAAAATAAAAATATTTACAAAACTGTTATTATAGGTTATAATACCTTAATTTTGACAATGTCATTATCGTAGAATTGTAAAAATTTAAAAGAATTAATAATTTATTCATTTATAGCTTCTGAAATGTTGGTACTCGTAATTTCATAAAAATTTATTCATTTAAAATTATTAGATGAATCAGATAAAAGAGCCCAAATTCTTTATTTTAAATTCTAAGCGGCTCCGATAAATGTATATTGATCTTACGAAGATATGTGTTTTTCTTTTTTTAAGTGTCTCTTATCATGTTTTTGATTAGTAAAAATGTTCCGATTTTCAATTTGGGAGTGGTGCCATGTGGAAAATTGGATCTAGTAGATACTTTGGGGTATTAAATTTAAACAATTTAACGTTTAACAAGTTTTTGACAAAATTAATTTCTTTAATTTGTTATAATTCAAAAACAAAATACTGAAAATCTTAAAATTAGAGTAGTACCATTTTCCCAGGATTATTTAAATAATATTTATGAAAACTTCAATAAGTATTAAGTATACAGTGTACACTGTACAGTATACTTAATTACATCAACAATCAAACTTCAGTTTGGAAATAAATTTTAAACATTCAAAATAAAATAATTAAAAAATTTGGTATTTTTAAAATTATGATTAAGATTAAGAAGGATGATTGGCTTTATTTTTAAATTTCAACACGAAAGACGTACTGAATTGTAAAAATATCATCTAAATTAAAATTATTATAGTTCTGAAGTAGGAGTGTGTTATACATATGACTTAAATAATAAGTCACTGAGCCAACAAGGAATCTAGAATTTTTCACTAATCAATTATAATCAGTGGCGTGGTAACCTGAAATTATTTTAAATCTAGTCTATTATTCCACTTACTTAAAACTTGATAAAGGCATTTTATGTCATATTTTTAACTGCTATCGATACTTCTCATAATGAATACTAAATTATTATCCATTGGTCAAAACTCACCTTTTAAAAAGTGGCAGCCCTTTTTACCACACCATTGATTATAATGTATATTGTATATATTATATTTATATAGTTATTACTTATTAATTTAGTAATTTAATTCTTATTAGATTTAGATATCTTTTACAAAGACAAAGATATTATCTTTATTTTAAGCTTTGCTATCATAAGTCACGGCTCATATAATTTACATAATATAATATAGTAATTAATAGTAAATATAATAAAAAAATTGGTATGGTAAAATAATAATATATTAATGACATGTTAATGAACTTTGATTTGAACTGATCAAGCTGAAGGCTTTTCATATTTCATATGTGATTTTAGACTAGGTAACAATCTTATAATAATATATAAATCGTCACATAAGACACTTTCTGTTTAAATTCAATACAGAGCAAATCAGCAAAGGCAGTTTATTAACTTTTTTTAATACATTATAAAATTAACAAAGTTTACATCTTCAATAGCTTTCATATATTTTTTTAAATTTCTTTACAACTCAATTAGTTTACGAAAACATACGATAGGAATTAATACTATCTAACTGCTATGCGTGTCATTGTATAAAAATCATTCCCTGTAATGGGTTATAAGTTATAACGTATAATGCACCTAGCTAATGTTGACATCTAATTATCTATTTACATATATTTTTTACTTATCCATTACATTATTACACTACCTATTCATTTTAATTTAATATGTTGTATAGGCGTATAACTAATTTCCACTACTATATTATTATGTACTCTCAGTAGTCAGTACTCAGTACTAAAACACATAACTAATAAAAATAAGTATTAGATATATACCCAAGTAAGTAAATAACTATTTAATATTATTAGTTATTTTAATAATTTATAGAAATATGGTAATCAAAAAGTTGTAATTTATTGTATTGCATTAACTCATAGAACACGCACCTGAACTTATTATGTATATCACGCGAGTATATTTTTGTAGCCATATCATACAATTGCAAAAACTAAAACTTTTTAGAATTTCCAAATAATATAATAATAATATATAGTTGAATATTTTATACATTAGAACGTCTACTTAAAATTTAAATTAATATAAGTAATTATTATTATATTATGTATGATTAATGGTTATATTGGATAAATGTTGTCTTATGTGAAATTTAATAACTTCCAAGATGTGTAAGTACTTAAAGTTTTAACTATTAATACAACACCTGAAAAATCAATTAAAATAAATACATCCTAGAAGACCAAAATTTCTAGTTGAAATTTTGAAAAAGAAAATATGTTCCAAGTTTTGATGAATAATGTGAAACTTTTTATTTTTATCAATACAATTTTATATATACTATTATACTAAATTAATAATTATAGTAAAAGTGACATATTTATTAAGGAATTTGAAAATCAAATACACGTATTTATGTGTATAAATATATGAATTATAATCTTATCATGTACTAAATAAAAACATTTTTTTTTTAGTCTTCTATGTTGTTTTGTAAAGATGGAAACTTCAAGCAATTCCTTATTAAAAAAGTACCTGCTGTCAGAGAAAAATATTTACCTGCAATTTGTGGTTTCAATGGGTATGCACATACAGTTTTGGCGACATTGTTTAGAGATATCATTACACCTACAGTAGTGTATGACAGGTAAGTTGTACTAAGGTTTAATAATAATTAATAACTATATATATATATAAATATTATTAAATTTGGCTTATAAAAATAAAAACGTAAAATGTATAAGTAAGTTTAATTCAAAATATGTATGTTTTAGTCATGAATTCTTTGAAAAATACTTATTATACTATTTTAATTTTTAATTATAAAATGTTGTATAGGTGTTAGAGGTAATATAAATAATTATTAGTGATATTAGAAACTCTAAATTTTTAAAACAAACTAAACCCAAACCAAACTATTAATCAACTCTAAAAACTTAAAAAAAAAAAAAAATTGCGAGAAAGACGAATAAATGTTATAATATTTTTTAACCTCACAATAGTTTTTTTTTAAAATAAATTTTATCGTTCTTGATCATATTTAAAGATTTTCAAACTAAACTATTTGCAGACCTCTGATTAAGTTGATTTAAAATATTTAGATAGTGAAAATATTTTGATAATTTTCCGAAATATTATAGCTTAAATGAACCGAATATAGAGTTTTCGGTTTGAATCGTTTCAAAAATCGAACTCTATTCGTAGTATCATCAATATTTATTCTATTTTTAGTGTATTATCTACTATAATTCGTATTAAAAATAAATACTGCAAAATTGATGAATTATTAAAAATATTTCAACGGTGATTTAGTCTATACTTATTTTAATTTTTACTTATAAATTATAAACTATGAGTAAAAAAAATATAAATATGCTTGAATTTATAATAAAAAAAATTAATTATTCATAAAATCAGCGAACTATTATCAAGTATAAGTAGCATAACTCAATGAGGTGTACTATATTATGTTGGTAGTTTATGTATCTATTCAACTAAATTTATTGTTCTGACTCATTTTTGGCGAGTATTAAAAGTTCTAAGACTCGGTGGGCTGGAAATTAGTATTTACCCTATACGATACTCACTAAGTAGACCATAGCACCGTCTATCGGTCAAGTCTTAGACAAGTATATACTTATACACCGCACGTGATTATTGTCTGTATGTTTCATTTAGGGAAACGGCATAAGTGCATATTATATATGACGAAGCCATGTTTCACATACGATAATACGTGTTCAAAAAACCTACTGTACTGTACGTCTGTACCCTACCATAAAACAACAATGACAACAACAACAAAATAAATATTTTGATTTAAAACAAAGCTAACAATTAGTATACAAAATATCAAGAAGAGAATTCTTAAATAGTTTCACAAATTAATTAGCATTTTAATGTATACTGTATTAGAAAGAATGTTGGAGAGTTGAGAATTTTAGATATATAGACAGTTATATGTAATGTGAAAGTATATTGGTAGTTATAGATTGTAGTTTATAATCAATACATTAGTAAGTAAAGAAAATATCTATCTGAAAGAACTAAGAGGAAAAAAGAGAAGTGATTAAATATAGTATACATACAGTTAAATTTAATTAATAAAAATAAAGCATCAAGACTTGATAAAAATAATATAAAAATAATTACTAAAAATTTTAAACATAAAAATAAATTGTAAGAAATAATGTTGACTATATATATGTATATTGTATAGTAATAAATAGTACCAATAGTGATGTAATTATTTGGAGGAGAACAAAACGGGTACTTATGCCTCTCCTCCTCTTTAAATTTTTTTTTGGGGCAGAGTTATTCTTTTGTCCACTTCCATATATGCTAAAATGGCTGCATTCGCATTGCATGCCAAAATAAAAAAAAATTTTCCGAATTGCATACCACCTCTTAGAGAGGTATGTTCGAAATGCATGCCGTACACTCACAAGTTTATCTTTATTAATCATGCATTTAATTATATGGACAGCTTAAACTTTATTTTTGACTTTTCTAATTAAAAAAAATCATGAATAAAAACACCTTATGATAGGATTGTTACAACTGATTAGTTTCTATATTGAAATATTTTTTTATTCCAGTAAATATTTAACCAAACTGTGCCTATTGCAGTGCATTGTGGTCTGTTTCGCAGACATACGTATCAATTAATCACTACTATAATTCAAACTAATCAGTTTCTATTCACGCGTTAAAAAAAAAAAAAAAAAATAGAAAAATCAAAAATAAAGTTTAAGTTGTGCATGATGAATAAAGTTAAACTTGTGAGTATACGGCATGCAATTCGGACATTCAATTTACGTTTATTTTTTTGGCATGCAATTCGGATGCACTAGCTAAAATTAGAAATCTTTAAAACTTCTAAAACAAAGAAAGAATACAATGCGTTTAATTTACTCAAACAAAATAAATAATGTTTTCCTCAAATTAATATATTGATATATACAATAGTTATCTTTTTTTTTAAACAAGTTATTCAAATACCTTTTTTTCATTACATTTTTTATAGGTACTTAAAATTTGTTTCCAAGCAATAGAAGGAATTTTAAGACTTTTATTAAAGCAAAAGATTAGGTTATTGTTTCATTTTTGAGGACTACATTATTTTTTTCCCCACCATACCGAGTACGCCATTAATAAATAATTTTTAGTATAAATTATATATTATTATTTATTGCTTAATAAATTTAATTTATAAACTAAAATAATAGCCTTATATTATAAATAAGCTTAATATGTTAATAATAATAATAATCATGTTTTACTATACAATTCTATAGGGAAATCTTGACGTTAAACGACGGTGGTGAACTTGCTGTAGACTGGTTGTATCCAAAATCTAAAGGTCCACAGAGTTTAGTCACTGTGATTATACTCACTGGACTAACAGGCGATAGTCAATCTGAGTATGTCAGAGAAACAGTTAATGAGCTGTTTGAAAAAGGCTATTGTTGTGTTGTTTTTAATTACAGAGGCCGAGGAGGTGTAAAGCTGAAGGTAAAACAAAATGTTAACGCTAAGTAAAATAAACGCATAATTTATGTATGATAATAATATTAATAAACAAATACATTTAATTTATAAATATTATAAATATTAAAGAATTAAAAAAAATACAGTTTTAAATTAAGGCCACCAAATAAGAAAAAAGGACTATCATATAAAACTATTAACAATTTTTTTTTTTTTGAGAATTTATAAGAATAATTTTTTAACTTATTAAATTTACTTAGATTTTATAAATATCACAATAATAGTTAATTATGATAATTTTATTGATGAAAATATTTTATTATTTAAGGTTTCCGTTTAATATATAGAAGAAAATTAAATATTTAAAAATATTTAAACATTTATAAACAATTGCTTTTTTTCTTTCTTTTGTTTCCATGAATTAAATTTTGCGGATGCTAAAATCACACTCATTTTATACAAATTCAAAACTCGTAGCTCATTAGTATGTTTGACATACACGTTCAGCTTAAATGTCACGTTTATCGTAAAACTAGATTTTATTTTACATGTATAATATTGTTTACTCAAATTAATTCAAGGCTTTAACGTTATAGTAGTTGCCTATACCTTACGCCGAGTATGCATAGTTTCACCACTTATTCTCTACTTTAGTCTATAAGTATTAATACGGTGTTCATTTAAAATTGTTAAACAGAAGTGGGTACTTAACCTTTCGTAAAAAACACGATCCATTACGCCCTTTAAGTAACAACTAGTTGTATAAGTTATAAAACGTAAACCCTTCAACCGCAATTAAGCTAAAATATTAAATATTATTATTCCATTTTACCCAACTAGGTATAATAAATCATAAAGTTTGCAATCATTAAAGACCGATTGAATTTCTACAGACTGCTCGAACGTACTCAGCGACGAACATCGAAGACTTGACTGAAGTGCTGAAACACATTAAGTCCAAACGACCAAACAGTCCGATCGCCGGCATAGGATTCTCAATGGGAGGGTAACATTGTCGTCGTCATCCTTGCCACGGTCACAGTAGTTGTAATATACACTATAACTGAGAACGAACGTACCGAAGGTACCCACAATGTTTGTTCGAGTGAAAAAAGAGTTTCCAAAATACTGTTTTTTTGTTGATTTTATTTATGACGATTTGATACCTATGATTTTTACTAACTCTGTCGCATGTGCATGTGCTACTTTTTGACTCTATCGGGGACAGTGTAAAATCTATTCCAGAATATTGATTATTTTATATAAATTTTATATAAATATTTATTATTTATTCCAGAATATCAAATATTTTTTCGGAGTATTTATACAGTGCACTCTTTATATTCATACTATCAATTATTATTCTGCTTGTAATACGATATTTTTTCTGCATTCGGTGTTTTAGTATTTGATTCACTATTATACAAACCATGTAGGTAATTGAATTAAAAAAAAAACCTGTGTAAAAGTTTTGGTAAGTTATTTAAAACGAAATCATTATTAAATTTAATCACTTAATTTATAATGAAAAACAAATAGACAAGTAATCACATTATAATATTTATAATAGAACAAAGAGCAATCGATTATTGTAATATTTAAGAGTACGTTTTATACTTACAATTTATTATTTATTGTAGATATCATTTATTTGACCATAATTTTGTATTGATTTTTGTACAGATTTATTCTTTTGATAATAAAAATACATTATTTTAAGGATGAAAAAATCTGTTTAAAACATAAAATTCTATAATTTCATAAACTTTTTTAAAATAATTTAAGCGTTGAATATAAAAATACTATTATTTTACAGTGGTTGTTGGCAGTGGTGGATTTCAATATATATATTTTTTTTTGGAGAACTCTTGAAAAATAATTTGTATTTCAAAAGTATTGTATTAAAAATTAAACACTTCTTTTATTTTTACATTGTGCGGTTAATGTTGCATCAATTGTTAAATAGTTTTCATCCCTATATATCGACATCATCGCCAATCGATTTATTTACCATCGCAAAAATCACAACTTAATCGATTATTAGAAATTCAGAAATTTTAGATTATTAATGAATAATAATCAAACATATTATCATCAGAAATATTTAATTCGATGTGATTGATACTAAATATATACGAGTTTCGGCACGTAGGTACTCTTCCGTTTTTCTGTATACAAGAACAGATAGGATAGTTAAAATAGGTACTTGGAAATTTATAAAAATATTAAAAATTGTATTTCTACAATTATTTCAGTTTATTTAAATTGTATAAAATTATATCGGCATTTAGTGGTAGGTCCAGACCTTATGAACCCCCATTAATCCGCCACTGGTTGTTAGATAAGTGAAGCATTTGATTTAGTTTTTAAACTTAAATTTTAAGTTAATATTCTTTAATAGGTAAACAAAGTTAGTGTGATAAATTAACGAATTGAAACGTTATTTTTTCTTAATAGAAATATTTTCTGCACGTGTTTGATATTATATTGACATTTTTTTCTTAACTGAGTGGTATAAAAAATTGGTGTGAAAAAAAATTGGCAACCATGTCGATGACTGTTTCTTATTGGTACGTTCTTTCTTGAGCATATTGTGTAGTTAGTAACTTCCACCTTTGCATGAGTTGACATTACCATAATATTCTTATTCATTATACTATTTTATTAACAGAACATTACTGGGGACATTTTTAATGTCATCTGAACAAGAGAAAAACAAACACTTGGTAACAGGAATATTAATTTCAGTTCCATGGAATGTAAAACAAGCTTGTAAAAACGCGGAAGGTTCTTGGTTGATGCGAAAAATGGGCAAAAACTTGTCCCACCATTTACGTAGTGTAGTCATTAAGTAAGTTATTTCGAGAGTAAGACATTTATTGAGAATATGAGGAATAAAATGTACCCATTAATATGATCTTGAATGTATATCATGCAAATCAATGATTGGAACAAATTCATAATCTATCAATCTATGGTACTTTGATAATAACATAATATGATAATTAATGAAAATTTTTTTAATGAATGTTATTTTAGGAACAAAGATGTTATTTTCAAACAAGATAATGACAGATTGTTAGATTATAACATGATTAAACAGGTATGATACTATAAAATTCAGTAATTATTGATTTAGAATTGTGTCCTTGGAAGTTGATAATGTATAATATTAAGTGTAATCATTAAAACACTGTAATCACTCATTATGATCAATAATGATTTAAATAATAGACTATATAGAACAAGAATAAATCAATACAGTGAAAAATATATACTTAATATTTTATTTTAAATAATATACTACTCTAACTTTAAATTATAATTTTAAATAAAGTTCTATTTATAATTATATATACTGTTCAGTTTACCATATTCTTACTCGTATTAAATATTATATAATATATTCGCGTGTTAAACTATTAATTTTAACATAAAAAATTTAAATTTTATGTTGGCTGATGATTGCAGTGTAACACCATCCGGGAATTCGATACAGCCTACACCATTAAAATATTCAACTACTCTAATGTATATCACTATTACGAGGATGCGACATTGAGCAACAAACTTCATTTGATTAACGTACCGTGTCTGTGTTTAAGTGCCGCAGACGATCCTTTTCTTTACTTTAGAGGTATTACATGTATATATAGTTAATCAAATACAAGGTACTTAATAAAAGTTTGTCCTTGAACGACCAACTCGCTCACCGACCATTTATTATGTAGGTACTTCTCTACCCGCTTTTAAAAACTTAAATTTCCACAACTATTCTTGAATAATCGATTTAAATTATTAATTAAACTAACTATACCTAATTAATTCATTTCGATACTCCACCCAAAAATCATTATGTATTATATTTCATAATAAAAATCAAGGATATCTCTACATAATAGAATGTTTTTTTAGTTTCCGATTTATAAAATAATTTTTTTTTATCTCTCTCCGTCTTCGGATGCTTTCCTCTAATTTTAAGTTTTTGGATCTACAGCTTTTAAATTTCTTCCACTAGTCATCTTGACTTACTTATTGGTTTTTTCCTATTGAATTTTCTTGAAAGTTAAATTACTGTTTTTATCACGGAATTACCTTTCCACCAGATATATCCGATCCCCGTCAATTCTTATATCGTGATTCACTCTCAGATACATCATGTGGTTTTCACCGCGTTGTGGGCAGTTGAAACAGTATTTCAATACGAGCTATATATTCACCTTTTAGTACTTTAGATCTCAGGATTTCTAGCTTAATTATTCTGTTTTTTTTTTCTGGGTTTGGGTCTCAGAACTACAAAATAACATTTATTTAAAATTTGTGATCTTTTTGGTACCTCTGTATCTAGTTTATTATAACTCTGAACTCTGTCTGTATTTATAGTAAAATCGACAATAATATTTCTTTTTAAAATCACATTCTAACGGTGTTTTAATAGGAAAAAGGTAATTTTCGGGTATTTACTACGTATACGTCTTCGGTGAGATCTACGTAACTACATTTATTTACTTTTAAGTTACTTAAGATAGTAACAGGGGTGGCTTATAGATATTTATTTAAATAATGTGAATTTGGTACATATTACTTACTATTTTATATTACAGATATACCCGTAAATGAAGCGGATGAACACGGAAATGTAGCTATCTTAGTAACTTCTGGTGGTGGTCACGTGGGTTACCTGGATACTTTTTGGCCATTCACAAACAATAACTTTATGTTGAAGCTCATCCACCAATATTTCGATGCAATTTTGGTAGATAAGAATTATGAGAAATTTGTTAACCTTTAAATAGTTTGTTTTTCTATTCAATACAATATAATATAATATATTAGTGTTGTATGTAAATTAAAAAACAAAACTGTATACGTACTGATAATAATTGTTGCGGCTAGGATTAGTGTCTTTAAATATTGCTTTTGATTTTAACTATTTTATTATTTGAATTTTGAATCGAAAATGTCACTAAGCTAAGTTTTAAATTAAAAGTATATTATTATTTCGTTATTATTATTAGTAAATGATATATGGATCAAGGGTATTTATAAATACAATAGGTTATTAAAAAAAATTCAAAATTAATAAATATAAGATTTTTATTAGATAATATATTTAAATGAAGGAATACTAAAGTTTTTTTTGTAAAAAATAAATTGCATAGCTAATTGCATTTTGTTAACATTTTAACTTAGTTCGTCTATATTTTATACTTATAATCCCTAGTTTCTGTACTCCTCTCTCTATACGTTCAGAAATGCATATAAGAACCAACGAGAAATCCGTTTTATAAGATTAACATTTAAGTTATTTTTTTTTTAAACACTACTTAGTAATAACAATTTATTTTTATTTAAATTTTTTACTAAATTATAATTAAATCATAATTTAGTTATATTGTTAAACCACTTTTTTTTTTAACTATAATTATTGTTTATATATAAATTATAAATATTTATAAGATATATCATATTATATAGATATATATATATATATATATATATTATGGATGTTTTTTCTTATAAGAACACTCAGCATCTGTTCTATAGCTGGCTAACAATTTGTTTAATTTACGTATTATTTTGAACATTTTTATTTTTGTTTCTTACAATAAAATTGATTGAATATACTAATAAAGGGAGAAATTAACAAATTATATACGTATACAAATTAAGTTTTTAAATTTCAATATTATAGATATTATCTATACAATGTTATTATTATTCATTATTATAATGAGTATAATAATATACTCAATATGTTAGTATATTTAGTATTTTATTATACTTACGTATATTTTTATTTGCTCGAATTTATATGAGAACATTAAGAACAGCTTTTACATCCGATTATACTAGTTTTTAATAATATTTATGTATATTCATCTGAAAATATAATAATAATAACAATTATATATTTTTATTTCGTAATTAATTCCAATTTACGTATCATAATATTATAGGTAGGTACTTAACAATTATTAAAAAAAAAGTTAATAGTTGAAATTACAATATAAATGTTTCTCGTGTGAAAAAATTGTTTGGGTCTTAATCAAAATAATTAAATTGGCTATAACATACCATAGTAAATAATAATTATTCCTGATTTTTAAGAAGTTATGTTTCAGCTTAATTATTTAATTAATAACACCTATAATTTGGTCACAACACTACTGAACAGGTTAAATAAGTTTTAATAAATACTTTCAAAGTTTTGAAAGTTTTGAAAATAAGACAAACACAATATTAATAAAACACAAATGTATTATATAACTATAAGAATTGTTCTTACATTAATCATAATAATTTAGTTTAAAAAAATGACATTGGACATTGATTAGTAATAATTAAATATTTAAATGTATTTTATATTAAAAGATATATATTAAATTATTATATAAATATTATAGTATTTATTATCGATTATTATTGATTGAATACATCAAAATGATGAAAAATGATTTGTGATCAATATATCATCATTCAAAAAAGAGAGGACTGTTATACACGTCATATTCCTAGATATATAAGTATAGTACATCATGTTCATCAACAAACCTGCAAATGACTTCGTTAGTATAGAACTATATTATTCTGAACTCTCCTGACAGTTAAAGTCAATTATTCAAACACTTATATTGATGATTATAGTACTTAAATTAATCAAACATAGATTGATCTGATATTTCGAAATTTCTATATCTTTAAAAAGGTAACTTAAATTTCGCAACTACTTAAAAATATTGAGTAAGACCTTATTATTATAGTTATTAATAGGTATAACTAAGTATTATATTTTGAAATTTATCACGTCATGTTATATAATACATATAAAATATGATTTTATAAATAAGTAGTGAATATTTTTATTTTTCTATGTAAGAATATGAATACATTTAACAGTTATATTTATGTATATTTTGTAATTAAATGTTGTATATGCTGATATACTGTTATTGTGTGCCTACTGCCTATATATTAATTATTATTATTGACTATTAATTAGTTAAGGGTATGTAGGTAAAAATATAATAATCAATTTAATATATCGAATTATTGTAAAGAAAATTTTAATATATAATAATCTAATAATGACTTGAATAATATAAATAAATGTAGAATACTTGGAGGTCATTGTTGTAGTGAGTGTATGTAAAGTAAAAATAGTAAAATACTTATTTTAGTAAAAATATTATTTGTAATTATTGCGAAATATATACATATCTATATTTATAGGTAATAACTATGATTTTTAACTTCTTGAATATTCACAATGTCATCTTCAATATATATTTTTTTATGAATAATTTTCCTTTAGTAATTTAGCATGTTTTAACAGTTTGGTTAAATTAGTTTGAGAGTTTTTTTTGGCAAAAGTTGTTTTTCAGAAATATTTTTTTTAAATTTGTTTAAACATTAAAGAAAATACACTCTTGGACCTTAATTAAAATTTAAAGAAAATCTATTCATATACGAATCCTGAAAATATTTATCAACATTTGTGGCATACAATAATGAATTTATATATTTATTGAATTAAGTCATTATTAGCCTGCAGAAGAATAAGTATCTTAATAATACATTACTACTTTGATAACTATATAATTATTAATTAACATATAAGTAGGTACATTAAAAAATTTGAAAATAAAAATAAAAACATAAAACATTTTAGAAGTATAATAATAACATAGAAACAGTAACTAATTAGTAATTATTAAATAAAATAAAATGTAACCAACCATTCACGCGAAATTAGGGTTTTAAGATTTCATGAAATTTATTTTCTTAAAATATTTCATTTCAATAAAATATAAAGAAAAAAATTATTAAATCTAAAAGTTAATAGTCTCGTCAATTTATAAGTAAAAAATTTTAAAATTTATTTTATTGTATGAAAAAAAGAAAATATATTTAACATATTTACATAATTACGTATAATGTAGAAGTTATTTTACAAACCTATAATATAACGAATCTATACATAACATTCCCAAGTTTCAAACTCTTCAACCAAATCTACATAATAATTTACATTTAATATACATATTAAATTTATATTTTAATTTACAAATTATAACCGTTAGCATATTATAGTAATTCATAAACCTTGGTTGATATCTGATTAATTATTTATCATTAATATTTTCTGTATATAATCATTAATCAGCAATATATTATTTCTAATAAATTATAATTGAACACGTTTAAAAAAAGAAAAAAATATTTTTTCAATATTTCAAGAAGAGCGAAATTTTCAAATTCAGAATTCTACGTGTAATAGATAATTAGATAGACATTGAACATAATATTATGTTTAGTGACTATAATACAATGATTTAAATCAACCAACATATTTTAAAATTACATCATATAAAGACCACATTATTTAGCCTAAAATATGTTATTTTTCGAAACATGTTAAGTATATTATAAATAGTAATTATCAATCTAAATTATTATTCTATGTGTTGAATTTATTTAATTTTACAGATTTGGAACAACGTACTGATAAAATTATTGTTTCGCACTATAGCTAGTAGGTAGGTACCTATAATCCGGGATTATAATTGCTCCGCAATTTTCTCTTTCGCTCCGGATTAAATTATAATTTTGAATTGCCAATTTTATTATTCGAGATCTAATACTGTGGCTTCTAATTAAAATTTAGATCTTAATTGTATTTACTCATAGTACAAATATAGGTTTAAAAATAAAAGGCAGCAAACTTATGACTAAGAAAATTTCACATTTAGCCACCTGAAAATCAACAATTTATCTGATTATTATCATATTCGAATAAACATAATAAATATAAAGATATGTTTAATAAATAATTAGAACAAATCAAAATTGATTTAACAAATATTTGAAAACATTAATGTTTATTTCCATTTATACATGAGTATAAGGTAATTGGCTACTAAAATATAGTGTACTTAGCATTCGCTTCTTTTAAAATTATATTCAGATTTACATAAATAGAAATAATTATACAAATTAAAAACATATTCCATGTTTTATAAAGTTAACAGAAACTTGTTTTTGAAAGTGTTTTTATATTTATATTATAAAAAGTGTTTTTATATAATAGTTAAGGCTTTATTGTATATAATTTTACTACCTAGGTATTTATCTACAGAAAAAACAACTCTAAAGAGTCGTTAAAAGTCGAAAAAATGTGCAATCTAGAAAAAAATCAAAACACTAAAAAATTCAAAAATAATATGTGGTATACATAATTACACCTATAGGATTTTATTCGTGGTATTGTCCTTTTACACCAGTTTTTTCATGTAGATAATAATACAGTGGAACCTTTATTTAACAAAACTCTCTTTACAACGAAATATTTTATGGTAAAATTTATATTTAACGAATACATTTTGTATTATATCTTTACAGGAAATTGAAAAACTACATATTTATAAAGTACACACTCGCGGTCAATCAGACTATTTAAATAAGTGCGACCATTTTTATAGTCAGAATGGTACAAATGTTATTCAACAAAATACCAGATAGTCCTTTGACAACAAAGAATAAAAACATTTTATAATCTACATAGGTATACCTATTAATTGCTTATTTTATTTGTTCACAAACTATATAGAACCTTTACACAACGAATTTTAAGATTTTTTTTGACAAAAATTATAATAATTTTTTCACTTCAAAATCTCATTTTTAGTGTACACAATGTATGTAAATAATTATAATATAATATATATGTGTAATATCAATAAATAAATAAATTAAAATTGAAATTAAATATTTTTAAATTCTTTTTGTTGTCAAAGAACTTTTTGATATCATGTTGAACAACTTTTGTACCATTTCGACTACAAAAATGATCATATTTATTTAAATAAATCTAACTGACGAATTTGTTCTTTATAAATATGTAAGAATTATATAATAGTTTTTAAATTTTTAGTAAAATAACAGGAACAAAATCATTTTTGAAATAGAAACCTTTTCGGATAAAAATCTAATGGTTCCATAAAATTTATCATTATATAGGGAGTTTCATTAAATAGAAGTCTACGACGTATCGAACACCCCGTTACACAATATACTTGTTTTAATAACATATGTAACAGCATAACACATTTGGATATTGCAGTTTGAGTCGCATTTATATTAAGTTGGGTTTTAAATAAAATATTGTTTGTTTTTCAAAGAGAGTTCAATAAAACTCAATACCTATAAATATAATATTACGCACTACATTCACGTTGTCATTGCGGTTTGTAGGAGACTATATTTGTACGGCTTAATGGTTCAACCGCATAGTTTTTTCGTGGCAACGTGTCGAGTTTGAATTTTGCATGAGACCGATCTGATAAGATTCCCGATGCGGGATAGTTGTATATTATTATATTTGAATAGATTCAAGTCACGCGATATTAAATTTAAACGCAATAGTTAAAAAAAAAAAAAAAATGATTCCATTCGAATAACGCGGACGCCGGACAAATTCACGTCAAATATCCGTCATTTTTGATTGACTGTTGTCCGGTTAAATCATTTAACGTAAGCATTCATCGAATATATTCAATCACATGTAGTACATATTAAGTCCACTCTCGCCCGTGGTAGGTATGTCTATAAAATAAAACTAGTGTATATAAAAATGTATGATATAATAATATGTAAGTTTTTTTGCAGACGGATATTTTGTATAATTATCCGACAATTAATACAACGAAAAGACGCACACGGACACGTAGACAGCTCTCGACAAATGACGGCAACTGTTTGAACGCTTTTATTATATTATTGCCTCATTAATAGCTGGGCGCTGAATAACTGTATGAGTAGTCGTCTCACGCCGTGCTATAACATTGCAATATAAGAGGTATATATACACATATTATTATCATGTACGGTTTGTGAAACAGGCTTAATTGTATAATACACACACACACACATTTTTGTTGTTGTGCGAATAGGATAGGATACATATAATATGCAGGTAACTACCTATACATGATATTATTATAGATATATTTATTTGTGTACTGCGTATGTTATTATAATGATTACCGCGCATTACCAATCCATCGATCATTTAATGCGATACATCGTTAATTAAACTTACAGTCGCGTCAAATCAATACCTACATATGTGTGTGTGTATACGTTTTTAATTATCTATCATCAATCATAACATAAGTGACATATTATAGTATGTTGTGTAGTACGTATTACTGTATTAGTCATATCACACATTTGAACATCTATATTGACTGTATATATTGACACAAGGCAATCTGTGTGTCTGTGAACGGTTCACAGTCAAGTCTATGTATTGCATTGCGCACTCGTAGCTCTAAAATTTGGTACACAGGTAATCCTACACTCC
Organism: Melanaphis sacchari; assembly: GCF_002803265.2. Taxonomy (NCBI): domain Eukaryota; kingdom Metazoa; phylum Arthropoda; class Insecta; order Hemiptera; family Aphididae; genus Melanaphis; species Melanaphis sacchari. The sequence goes on along the minus strand of NW_020271102.1, from coordinate 390,495 downwards.
TACTCACTTAGGGATGCGCACTTTAATTTCAACTCCTTAATCTAGGCATTTCAAAAAGAGGCTTCTACGAGAATTTTGTGGCTCTCGAAAAACGAATATCTTCTTGTTTGTGTGATGTGTTAGTCTGCAATGGTTTCAGAAAATAAAATTGTCATTAAAATTGCATTTTATAATTATTTTAGATTCGTATTTTATAATTAGCCAAAACCGCGCAAATTAGTGTACTAAAAATATGTGTACCTATCTAGTTGACATTTAACAGAGTTTAAGACACTCGCGGTAAGTCCGCCGGCATTATCCAAACACAATAAAAATAAAAATTGGTTATAACTTATAAGACTTCAATTTTTCTCAATGGTACCAACAGGAATCGAAATCGAATCAAATAAATAATATTATAATTACCCATGTACAATTATAATATAGTCATCTCCGTTTGATGACTTATCGAAGACCAGAGATTTTACTCGTACCTATTGACTTTATCCCAAGGCTTTCGGTGATACGTAGCAAACCGCGGGTTTCCGAGCTTTAGTATACGTACCTATTTAAGTATTTTGTCATCTGACAGAGAGGAGGATTTGACGGCCGTGTATTCGTCGGTACCCATAGCGTCCTCCGAACGTAGGTACATTACGCATTATGACCATACTAGTCTGGCGTATTATGGGAGTTGCTGTAAGATTGTAGATACAGAGACGACCTCCGACGGTTTGGTCTCCTATAAAGCGCAGACACTCAAGACATAACTACTCCCATAGGTAAGTATTACAACGCACCTATACGTCTCACTCGTTAATAGAACCGTTTTAAACGGTACCTAAATTCATTTAGCGAAACATGGTTTGTTTTTTTAAATGATGTTCAAGTCTTAATGTATAAAACATTTCATGCGTTCACTACTTCACTGTTTATAATATTGAACATGCAACATGCGTATATAGGCACTCATGTATGGTGTATAGGTACACATTACACAGTCATAATATTCATCACGTTCGAGTGATCCGCCGTTAGCGAAATCTTTGCACAAAATAAACCGGTCGCTGTCGTATTGATGTGCCCGTACATCGAACGCTCGGATGTGCGGCTGTGCGGGTGATCAGCATACACAACATTAACATTGTAATAAATCAATAATATTAATTATTTAATTGATAATTATTACCGAGAAAGAGATTCGTACCACGAGCGTGTGCGGGACGCATCGCGACGTAGATCGGGTGTGAAATATGATGAATGCATTTGGCGTGATAAATAATGCGTGGATGACCGAACGCGAGCGCCATGACGAGTGTAAAAAATAATGGATCGACCAAACTCGGTCTAGTAAAACGTACATTTCGTATCCTCGTCTTAAACCACGTTTAAAGATTAAATTTGTATAACCCGTAAACGGAATTAACGACGTCTTGATTAATTTTTATTTTTTTTATGTTTTCAATAAACATTTTTTTTTTTTTTTTTGTTAAACGCCGCTCATATACCGATAAATGATAGATGATATCACTGCGAATATAATACGTATTAATAGGTAAGATTAATTTTATTTTTAAACGACCATAGAAAAGTCTTACGGTAGGCGTAAGATGCGAATTACTCGAATTAGAAATAAGAATGACAGTAGCACGGTTTTGGATTATAATTAATAATCTACACGTTATTGCGCATACGATTGTACGGCGACCGACCAAGTTACGCGCTAGAGGCGAGGCGATAGAGCACGTCTGTTGTCGTGTCCATGGTCTAACACTGTATAAAACGTATACAATTAACCTACCTGTAATATTTTATGGATATCTACAAATCATTAAAACAAATTATATTGTACACGGTTTTTATTAAAACTTATTACACGCGTATTAACGCGGCTTGAGTAATTTCGCCAAGCAACAAAAAATTACGAGCCAATAGGGAGCTGAAGTTTATTAAATATTTGCAGTTGTCGATGAATATTTACACACGTGCGACACGACACGCGTAAAAGAGAAGTCACCCAAAAGGACTAGGCCATAAGTGGGCTACATTTGAAGTGCGCCTATATCTTCTATTTAAACGCAATAATAATATAATGTTGAATGAGACGAAAATTCGATTTTTAAGCTCTCAGGCCGACCATAATATAATATTTCACTAAAACCTGTGATCTTCGTTTGGTTTTTCTAAACATTATGGAAAATAATATGCTCCACACAATTTGTTGAACCGTTTTTATACTTAACACAAAAATCCATACGCTTGCGATAACTGATGCGAGATAAATCGTTCAAACGGCATTTACATATCAATCGTATCTAAAGTATTTAGTTGTAAATCATTCATTACACACATTTTATTAAACACATACGTATAAATATTTTCCGCTACGAAGACTGCTCACTTGTATATTCCCGTTGGTCGATTATTTACGGTTTAACAATAATCATAACATTGATTTAAAATTCAAACGATGCTTATAATACATATGGGGATATAGGGATAGTCAGATACCGTCACCATAATACATTATTTACACACGCATTTATTATAAATCATTTTTGATGGTATGTGTTTTGCTAGAAAAATATTTAATTTCAAAGTATCTTGTATTTATTATACAAACAATTATTTACAAAATTACAAATAGTAATAATAGTAGTTATAACTATTTTTAATAGTTATAACAAGCAAGAAGTATAACAATATTATATAAATATACAAAACCATAAATATCTTAAAATACAAATATAATTATTGTTGGAAATTCGGTCATCATTACATAACAACGAACATTAAAAAAAAAAAAAAAAAAAAAATAGTAGGTAATCAAGTTTTTTTAACAAATATTATCAAAAGTTTTATAGTATAATTATGTTAGAGGAAAAACAACTGGTACCTATAATTTAATCATCTGTGTGTGGGTCCAAGCCAGTGTCGATGAAATCTTTAACGTTCTGAATGAATTTTCCGGGCAACAGTCTATAAAATCATGGATACATTAGTATAATCAGATACAGGAGTCGGGAGTATAATCCTCATGTAGTCGTATAAATAACTTATTTTAAATCAATTATTTAGAACTAAATAATCGAAAATTGTACTAAATTTTTATTTTTATTATTTATTGAGCGAACATTATAAAATATTAAATAATTTATCGTGTTAATTAAAAATCTAAAATTGCCAATTCATATCACTACACAGTTGATGAATTTAAAAGTGGATACATTTATTATTGAGGATCAGAACAAGCATAATGAGGCATATAAACAATGTATCAGTTACAGATAATTTGTAGATTTCACATTAAAACTGTGTATCTCCACCAACGTTCATTAATTTTAAGTAGAAAGGGTTTAGATGTTAAGTCTGTTATCCTATACCTTACTTGAATACTTTGTAATAAAATAAGCATTCGCAAACCGCTCTGTATAATAATATATACCTGGATATCCGGTCGAGAGGCATCAGCATCCACGGTATACTGACTTCTTTGTAGTTACGCCTCATCGATTTTACAATTATATTGGCTACTTTTTCAGGCGATTGCATATCCAACAAGAATGGGAATCGATTTCTAGGTTTCTTAACTAGTCCTGTATTAACCATAATTGGGTAAACTGTAGTGAATTTGATTTCAGATTTATTGTTTTTCGTATCTCCAACTCTTAACTCTTCGTATAAGGCTTCCATGAGTCCTACAAAACCAGATATGTTATTATATTTAATGAGTCGTTGACAGTATTGAAAATAATAACTACATATAAAAATTGTATTTAATAAATATCATATGTAGATATATTAGAAATTTGATAAAATAATTTTAAAATGTATACCTATACTATAACTATAGACGTTTTAAAAGTACACAGTTGCGTATTAAATAATATTGCTATTTACAGAATGAATGATGTGTAAATAATATATTATAATAGTAAATACTTTCAAATAGTTTCTAGATGAAAATTATTTTATAACCTTATTTTATGAAGTAAAATATGTAAATAAATATTATACAATTTCTATTTAAGGATAACAAAACAACATTATATTCTAAGAACTATTACTTATTATTACGTGTTGCTAATAAATTAATATGTTGTAGGAATATTATATAGTTATCAACAACCTGCTGTTTGAAAATACAATAAAGAGTTTTTTACTTTTATTGCTGTCGTGCAAACATATTATTTACTGAGACATACTAAATTATAATATGTATATAATATACAATCTACCAAAATGGTAGGCAGTAGGTACGTCGTATTTATTATTTTATTTTGTTTCGTGAAACAAAACGTTATTTATTTAAAAAATCATTTAACTAATGTTCAACACGTAAATAGTTTCATAGGAGCAGTATTTTATATTTTCTGATGATGTAAATGTAATCAATATTTAATAATAAATATAATATTTTTCACACACAAATATTAAACCATAAAATGTGCACACAACGAATCGCAATAAAAAGTATACATATATTTTCACTATAAATTTATAGAACTTGTAAAATTAAAATTGAAACCAATAATAAATATCTTCATAAAATATACGTTTCAATGACTTCATAAAAACTTATAAAAAATGTAAAATATATATTATAATAAAATATCAGATGTGTATAATATACGATATTTCATTGCATAACAAAAGCATCTCATTGGATTACTCTCATTTTTTATGACCTTGGTTCTTGACTACCTTGAATACCACTGAAAACTCAAACGATTTGAAATTTATTAATAAAAAAGAGAGAGTTCATAATGTACACATTACATTTATTATATTTGTGTATAACGTTAGACGATGTTAAGTAACTGAATTTTTTAAATTATATTCGAATTGATAAATCAACTATATTACCTCTAACGGCGAATTTCGAAGCGCAATATGGAACAACATTTGGGAGTCCGATGACCCCGCACATTGATGATAAAGCGATTACGTGGCCATGGTTATTTTCAATCATGCTTGGTAAAAAAGCTTCCAGAGCCTGACAACAATTTTAAGTTTATACGTAGAATACAATTTTTTTAGCATTGAATTTACCCAAAAATGAGCTAAAACGTTGACGTTGAATATTTTTTCAATTGTCTCATGGCTTTGAGAAAATAATGGTCTACATGGCATGATTCCGGCATTGTTTACCAACACCGAGACGCTACCAACTTCCTGTTTAACTAAGGCTGCAGCATCCAAAACTTCTTGTCTATTAGATACGTCTACTCTGCAAAAACATTATTAATAGTAAATTCGAATATCAATACTTCTATAAAAGCAACAATTAGAACTAATTAGCAATCATTTTTTACAATTAAATTTGTAAATTTCATGTACAGCAAAAATTTTAATGCTTAAACTTTGTAAATTACCGTATATATATTTATAAAATATTATAGGTACCTCTTGAAATCAATAAATAAATTGAACATAATATTATAGTATTTAACGTTATATTTAAGGTAGATAGGTACCTACATTAATAGTAATTTAAATATTATAATATATTTAAAGTTACATATGTTTAGTAGATACCTATTAAATATATAAGATAAACAGTTAAATTGCTTATGTAACATACATTTCAATATATAGACAATATATAAGGTAAGTGCGTGGCTTAAGATATACTTTAAAGATATTGCAACATATTATCTAACTAAAAAATGATAGTAAAGGTAGTTACAACAAAAACGTGCAAAACTTTAAAAGTATTTGTCTTAGTTTCTAAAACTATAAAATTATCTAGAAATTTTAAATTTTAAATAAAATAGTGTATGACGAATTACTACTGAAAATATTTTACCGCTTAATTGATATCATCAAAAAACGTAACAAAATAAGACATATACTTTTTTATCTGGTTATTTTCATTATAATTAAAAACCTTAAATATACTAAAAATTAAATATGTTGTTAGTCTGTGACGTTATTAAGTATTTGTTTCACACACAAATATGTAATGTTCCATTACATATATTTCATACCATCAATTTAAGTAATGTGATTGATGGAGATTATTCACGCGAGGGTATAATTTTTTCTTCATTAGTTATTATTTAAGTCCAAGTACAATATATATTAATTGTTTGTGTCAAATATAATTGGTAAATATAAGGTGTACGGTGTACCTATAGGCTGCACAAATCCTTACAAAATAGATAATGTATACTAGTTAAATTTCCTTTTAAATTAAATAATTGATGGTCTGAAATAATAAACAGAATTTACAAGCATCATTATCTGTAGGTATTTTGCCATTATATTGTATAGAACCAGTTATAATAGATAGTTAAGTTTATGTCACAGATACTAATACTTTCACTTTGTAGTTTTGTTTGTGTATTAGATATCTGCTGGAGGGTGATATCTGGAGTTATACAATATAATAATATAAGTGACTTTAAATGATCGTGGTGGTGCGAGATTTAATGGTTGTAATGTATTGGTTAGAGGCAAACATGACTATTTTGTATCCTAATTTTGCTCTAAAGAAATAAAGTAGGAGTTGGATTTTGTTTACGAAAATTTCAGTTAAGGATATTTTGAGATTTATACATTTTGCGTTCACAACCATATACAGCATTTAAATAACATCATAATTTAATTTGTAATTTGTATTACTGAAACTTAATTAAAATGTAATACTATTACTAATAATTATTTAATGATATATTTTAAAAAGTATTAAACTAAATAATTTGATAACTTAAGACTGTATAAGTGGACTATTTCTATAGTTTTATTACAAAATTGAATTTTAGTTTAATTACTTTTGTTATAATTTATGGTTAAAAACAAATTTAAATATTAAGAAATTAAACTATACAATCGAAATAAAATAATACAATTGTATGAGAGTTTAAAAATGCTTGAAACAATTCAATATATACAATTCGAATGGCCTAAACCCAATTTCTATTGAATTTTCAATTTATTTAACTATTTTAAGTAGGTATTTAAGTTAATTTTAGAAAAACGATCCCAAATATTAAACACTAAATATTAAATTGAATACACTATAAGTCTATAACCCTCAAAATATTTATTTGTTAATCTATTTGACTAATTTTTTAGTTTATCGATTTTGATATTGATACACGATTAGTGTTAATTTTTATGTTCATTGTTCATAGGATACGGAGCTACAATATTTAAACTATTAGTTATTGATAAAAATTTTAATTAAAAATAAAGAATAATTTTTTATAGCATACAATTTTGATCGTACATAACACATGCTACTTAAAAATCCTCAGTGTGTTTCTAAGCTAAGAAGATTCTTTTAATTCAAATAGTTAATTTATAATACTCTACGACACAGATTTGCTTCCTGTGTTAAATGTTATTAAAAAAAATAATAATTAATAAGGCTCGAATTTTGTAGCAAATGCTTCTTTTAAGGTGAGTATGATAGAAAGATAATTCTTATAAATAAATACGTTTTGAATCGTTCCAATTTTAATGAAGTAAACTTTTTTTTGCTTTTTTCGACAAAACCTGCTTTTTATTGCTTTTCCCCTATTTGGTTCTTTTTCTTGATTTTTACATGTTTTTCTTGAAAATTTAACTTATTTATATATATATATATTAAACTTGGACTATATTTTTATAACCAAAAATTATAAAACCAGTGAAAAAACCAGTAAATAATGTATAATTGACAAAATAACTATGGTTATTGTGCCGAAATAATTTTATCTACAATTATCTATAGTTGTATTTACATGAATTCAAATGAATTAGTTCATATGAAATATGCACCGATTACATCGGTTGACGTGGAAAGGTCTTTTTCTATGTATAAAAATATATTAACACCCAATAGAATGAGTTTTAATGAAAGTAACTTGACTATATAATATATGGTCTTGAATTCCATTTTTAATATTTAATTTTATGTGTAATTGAAATTTATTATTTTAGAATTAAATTTAATAAATGCTTTTTTTTGCATTTTTGGAATTATTTTTCTACAAAATCCGAGTCCTAATAATTAATAAATACGGTTGTTTAGTGATGTTTCAGTCAAATCACGTATTGAGCAATTGTAATATGGAGATTGAATATGTGCATCAAGACCTAAGTCAATGTCATTCGTGATTTTTGATTAGGTCAACGTCATTTGTTATTATACTATTTACGATTAAATATAAATAAAAGAACTATACATTTCTTATAATAATATACAATTTATAAGCTCCTACACCTTGATTTATGTGGTTATTATGCAATAATATTATTTGTATTTATTGTATATAATTAGGGCTTACAGTAAACAAAGACAATTCTACATACTGTGAATATTTAATATAATACTTTAAAAAATCAGCATCAGTCAAGATAAATTTATTTGATACCCATTATTATTAAATTCATTAACACTTCTCTTACGTCATAAATTACGAAATTAAAAAAAAATATATGACTTTAATTACAGGACTTTATTATATATTATAATGTACCATTATTATTTTCTTAGCAATAAAAATATAAATATAGATATATGTATATAAAAAAAAAATACGATAAATTAACCATTATTATTTATAGACTTATTTTCATCGAGGAATAAATTTAAAAAAAATATTTTAATTATTTTGAAAATTTCTGAAAATATTTAATTTTTGACTCTTTTAAAATACAAAAATATAAACTAATCCAATTTGCTTACTTATCGTGTATACAAAAAATAAATTATTTTATAACTACTAAATGTAAAGACCCATTCAGAATCTAATGTATAGTGTTTTTAACTTTTAACATGAAGTGAAAAGTACCATGAAAATGACTCAATAATTAAAATAAATTAAATTAATTGTATATAGACTATTTTTAAACGATTTATAATTATTCAATTTATAATTATTTAGTTTAAGTTAATTGTAAAATTTTAAATGATTTATTCGTTTTAATTATTTACTTTAGTAAATACAACTTAAAAACAGAGAATTAATCTAATAGTAACAAAAATTGAATAATTAAAACTAATTATGTACTTCCTGTAAAAAACAGTGAATCATATAATTATATGAATTGTATAAAAATGTTAGTACAAAAATATCTTATTTTGAAACAACTTTATAATATATGTATTTTTTTATTTATTTATACCTATACAATATACTGTATATATGTACATAAACCTATAATTTAGTTAAAATATTTTATGTTCTTAATTTTTTCTTATACCTATACAATATAATAAAGTGCACCATGATGTAAATTTAAAATTAAATGAAAAATATATATATTTGAATAATAATTTGTGTATTAGTTTTCAACGCAAATTTTATTATTAGATTTTTATTTTCTTAAAAAAAATAAATATACTGTTTAAAATTGAAATATAATAATTGCACTTTAATTATACTTGTTACATTTTTATATCGTTATCATTAAACATTTAGGTACGTGATTATTGCGAGGCTGAGTGAATGAATAGCAACTAGTCAAAGAAAAATTCTATTTCAAATATCTAAATCCAAAATTTTGTTTTACATCATTTTTTATATTTTGAGATTTTTGCTTATTAAAGCATAATTGTGCATAACTTCGGTTTTTAAAGCGTTTTATTTAACTATTCTACAAACATAAAAAATTGTTAATAAAAAAAATGTATATAAGTATTTTATCAACATTTTAACGTGTAAGCTTAGCTCTTTTTTATTTATTTATGAATTTATCCTTACTAAATTATCTGATAATATCAATTTGGAAACAATGTATCATATTTTGTAATTATGCAAAAGAAGAAAAATTAATTAGATAAATAATCATTAAATAAAAATTTCAATAATTTAATTGAAATTATTATTTGTTTAAAAGTATATTTCGTATTTTTTAGTGCTTTCTTGTGCGTATTTTAAAGATTTAATTCCCTCGGTCTAACTCATTATCAAACCCGGATTAATGAGAAGCAGAGAGGCACGGTCCCGGAGTCTACTGATTTAGGAGGCCCATCTTTATCTCCAATATAAATATATATATTTTTAATGCGTTAAAAAAAGTTATAAAAAAAATTATTTTAGTGGGTACAGTAAATAATTTATAATTATAAAATATAAATGTTCTTAATTTTATATTACGAAAAATTACTAAATGATAATAAATATTAAATTGTTATTCTAATAATTGATATTACGTATTCTTGATCTATTCGCATGAGGTGCCCATATATAATAAAAATAATTGTTCGGCCGAAAAAGTATTTTCCAAATTAACAAGAATAAAAAGTAAGTATATAGAACAAGCCAGTCTAAGAAAAATTTAACATCATTAATGATATTATATTCAGAAAATTATATCTTGCAATTGATCGATTTCAATGAAACTATTCAACAATTTGCAAAATAAAACCAAGGAAAATCTTTAAATTATTATTCTTTTAAACAAATTATGTTTATATGTATATAATAAATTATCATATAACTATTAATTTATATAGCCTTATATTATATTTTTTGTCCTGAAACAAAATGTGTTTACTATCATTGTATTTTATAACTTTATTAATTTATAAATCATAATTAATATAATATTGGTAATTGATATATTATCATGAATATGATTTTACTGAAGTATTTTAATAATGAGACGTATATGAAATGTGTGCTTGTTTTTTGCTATGGTAGATAACAGCGCCAACATCGACGTTAATCTCGGATATTTTTAAACGCAATGAATTTGATAATACCTTTTCAATACTTTTATAATTAATGCTTTAACTGATTTAAAAATTATAAATTTCTTAAAATCTATATAATTCAAAAATCTTCTCGCGACCCACCAAGAATTGGCTCACGATCCATCAGTGGGTCGCGATCTAAGTTTGAGAAACGCTGTTATAGGGCACAATATTATGTTAGCCGCGGGTGCCATAATTTGTAAATCCGGTACCGCACTCCAAGAATATTTATAAAAACATAATATAATAATGCTTAATACTACGGTTATTAATTATAAAAACTAAATATATGGTTTTATATTGGTGGGTGAATGTATAAAAATATTCTTACTTATAAGTGTAAACACGTTTGTAACCTTTAAGCTTAAGAATTTGTTTTGTTTCATTATTTCCTTTTTCGTCTAAATCCCAGCATACAATAATTGCATTTTGTATGGCAAACAATAATGCCAATTCTCGACCAATACCGTGACCCGCTCCAGTTATCTAAAAAAAAAGTTATAAGACGAGATTAAAATTTTATTGTTGATATTGGAAAAAAAATAACCATTACGTATTTTAATTAATTGTTATTAATTGCATATGTATTTATGTAGCACAAAAATAAATAATAACATATTAACATTAATAAGGCTTTATTAAATGTATTTAAATGAATATTTAAGTTTTCGACACATGTCAATATCAAACTGGTTTTTGAAATCATAATAAATTAAGAGTGTTGTATATGTAGTTTATGCCGTGATAAAAAATGGTAAATAGGTACGTAACAAGCTACCTTATAACAATATTATTATTATAATTTAACATGCGTGTGGAATAAACAGTGGTTTCGTAATGTTTTTCAATAAATCTTTTTCGCGAGAAAGGATTGCTTATATGACTGTATAATAATTTATGTGTAGGTTTGTGAAATATTATAAGACGTCTTCAACAAATGCAAGTCTTGTGAAACATTGAAACTATCTCTAAAAAACACTAAGGATGTATATGATACGAGTATATTTTATAGTTCAACTCCATAATCATTTCGCCATTATATTATTTTATATTTTTACAATTAAACACAATACCAATAAGGATACCCATGAACTATCTACACCAACTATGTATCAAATTTAAAATCAGTTATAACATTAATTAGAGTATATATTCTTATATATTATATACATAACACCATATAATAGACTATATACTAAATAACTTACTAAAACAATTTCATCTTTAAGTGATTTTTCTAATGGTGGTAAAAATGTACGTATAATGGACTCAACAGTAGTATAAATGAATTTTAAAACCAATAGAATTAACTCTACGAGTAATAAGCCAGCATAAGCCACTGAATTCCCCATAGAATTCGACCTAAAAATAAGCAATCAGTATATAATTTTCGTTTCATAATATTTATTTGTAGGATACTAGATTCATTTTTACTTACCTATACCTCTTAAGAGGTGGATGAGTTGACTCTTTTTTATTTTCTGTCATCATGATTACTGATAGCCTTGTATTGATGACTGTTTAAATTAATATTTTTACTTCATTCGAATAGTATTAATGCTCACCTAAAATATATATATATAAATACGTAATATTACTTGTTGTATAATTATAACAAAATATTTGTGCAGAATATAAACATTATATGTTTAAACTTAAATATACTAAAGTTTCTTTATGCGTAATAGGTACCTATATATTTTTTTAGTAATGCATTTAATTTAAGTATTTAATACAATAATAATAGGTATATCCTAACTTTTTAATCAATTTTGTGTTTAAGAATTAAGATAAAATATTTTTATATAGATGAAATTTTTTAATTATATACTATATTTAAATAAAACTATAATATTGCAAGAATAATCATATTTCAGCATGAGAAGCTCATAAAGTTATAATTTACGATAAGTTGAATTATAAATCACAATTATGTCGGATTACTACCCTATCACTTTACAACTATTTATCTAAGTTTCCAAAACTTAAAAACTAAAATGCATATAAATAAAACCATTGATTAAACATAAGATGTTTATAGCTCAAAAAATTCACACTATTCAACGTATGAAATCAAAAATATAGAGAAATGCAAAAACTTTCTAAAAAATCATTATAATATAAAATTATAAGTAGGTAATTATATTCATTTGCACAAATAACATATGTTAATGCCGACTCAATATTATATTTATATTTTTTTTTTAACACATTAACTGAGATAATCGATAATTATGGATGGTTATACGTTGAATTACTTATTTTTATATTTTTTACATAAATCAGAAATTGATATTCTTAATAATTATTACTTTTAATAACTGCATCAATTTTTAGTATAACCATATTGATGATTAAATAGTAACGATTAATAATTATAATACATTAAGTCGTAAAATAATCATCTCGTAAGTAATTATTAATTATTATTGCACAATTTAAGTGAATATTTTCTAAAATAACTAATGAAAGTGGAATTATATTTCCTGTAATAATTTTATTCTAGAGTTTGAATTTCTTGTACTATCACTTATCGAGATGCACATACCTATTCATATATAATTATATAGATGGTGATATGTTTCACGTAAGATAAATCAACATTTATAATATTTTTTTAAAACTTATTTTCGTAGTTATCTCTTTGCGATTGAATACATGTTAATATTTATCAAAGTTAGAAATGATAAAATTAATTATGAATTACGAATAAATTACTCTGCAGTAGATAACAAAAATAATAATAGGACATTCATTTATTTTTTTTAATTATTCTTCATCTAATAAATAACATTTAAATATTTTAAAATGGTAAGATTTAAATAATTATAACAAATCATATAGATTTTACTATAACCTACAGTATACAAGATTTGCACATAATGCTGTAAAAATATATTTATTATAAAATTACTTAAAAAACCAGAATACCTGAGTATCTATCCTTTACTTAAGACTTTAAATGATGCAAGGAATACATCAGTTTTTAAATACATTCTTATATGCTTATGTGACTACTTTTCGGAAATATAAAAGGTTGTTTACTATCCTGTTGTTAACATAGCCCATATATGGTGACTAGTGATGAATACAATTTTATTATGCGACTAAATTGTTATTTACGATATTTTATTTTTATACAATTTATAGTTTATTTTAATATTAAATTTAATAATTTAGATAAAATTTCGAAAGAGGATAGGTTTGAGTTACCAAATATCAACTATTTTATTCGATTAATGTTAAATCATAGATTATTTTTACATGGAGTTTTATAATAATATTATAATTAGTGTCCTATATTAAACTTATCTTGGAATAGTCTTGTTTAATAAGATGATTTAACATTTTAATTTAATTTACATTTATAATATTATTATTTCATATTTGTTAATATACATCTATCCTGAGTAGAAAATGATAGAATGAGAAGAGTACCAAATACCTGGATCTATGAATCTATATCCTGTTTGAATTTATTACTTATTATCAATTAGATAATATATTGTATCTGCTTAACCGTACGTATTAGTATTATTGCAATAAATTTACTCATAATAATATCCATACCTAAACGGTTAATTGTAAAATAAAAAATTTAATTAACATTGTTAGTAAGTGAATTAAAAAAAGTCAAGATTTTATTTGATTACTAAAGATGTTTAAAGTAAAATATTTCTAAGAGAAATTTAATGTATAGGTAATCTTTACAGATAATTCACTACGTAAGCAATACATCCGATGTTCATAATGTGAATAAAATCGTGACAATATTGAAAGTTTATTACGTAATACAAAATACCATTTAAATTTTTTTCATTTTTTCATACATGACTGTAGTATAAACATATAGATAAATTATAAGTAAATAATATTGTTAAGTTTTTATAAATTTAACATACATAACCATTTTCAATTTTTCGTTATATTCGAACCTATATAATTTTATGTGATAATAACTTTAACACGATATAATTTCAAGAATATTTTTATGAACCTAGTTAAACATAAATTGAAGTAAATGATTATTATCACAATGCTTTTTAAACTAATTCCAGTGCTTGTTAAATGTTAAAATATTCTTAGATGACCTATACTGGTATTACATATGATACCTACCATATGTACAATATAAAATACAAAATTATAGGTATAATAACCTGTAACATAATAACTGATTTTAATATGTTAATAATAATTGCATTGTTAAAATTTAAAAAAAAGTGTATGGACTGGAAAAAAATGAGAGTATGTATCAAATCAGAAAAAGTAGAACAGTAAAGTAGAACGCAAAATAAACGAAACATTATAAATTCCTATAAAGACGTTTGAATATTTAAATATACCTAATAGAAAATTAAAAATGACTAATTTCATTACTTGAAACTTAATTTTTTTTATCTATATGTATTTTTATTTTATTTTTCCGTAGTATTATATGCAATAATATAATACAACTTGTTATAGACGAAAACATTTTATTTAGTATAAAAATTATTTGTTTCAAACTTCATGAAAGTAATAATAATAATATATTAAATGTGTAAAGTTATATATCAAATAATTTGGAGATCGTATAAATTATTATCCAATGATATAAAATAAAAACTAATAATTACAATTTATATACGTTATTATAACATAACTAACATTACATTCAATATCAATTAATATCAAAAATTGTATTATATAATAATATAGTAATAAATATAAATTTAACAAAGCTTAGTTTTATCAATAGATATCCAAGAGACAGAATTTGCATCTACAGAACTAACCTGATTTGATAATATGTTTTTTAAATTGAAATAAAAAAACTGTTCGAATTTATTTGATAGTTTCAAAGTTTAACCGAGACTACAAAAAAAACCAGACTTGCAATTCTGTACATAGTTTAAATATTAATGATAATTCATATTACGATTTAATTAATATTAAATATCATAATATATTTATTTATGATTAAATATAAATACCATAAACCATATAATTATTATTTTTTTTCTTACATAATTAAAATTTAAAACTTTATTTTCCTTTATTCTTTAATTAAACGCAATAGATACATTTCATACAATATTTAAAATTGATATTAAACTTAAGATACTTTAATTAATTCTCATTTTATATAAAAATTGAGGACTATAACTTGAAATATATGATTATATATATATTGTATATACCTGTTTTGATTGTTATAATTAATACATTTTATTAATTGTGATAACTGATAACCTTTAAGCAATAAAAAAAATTACGAGTACTTAACAAATAATATTCGTTGTAGTATTATGTATAAATAAAATCATGAACATTTTAAATTCAATGATTTATTCATTATGTACATTAAACGATCTTGATGAAGATTGTGTTTTGAAAATTTTGAAATACAAGATAATTTGAACTAAAATCATATACTTATCTATATTATCAAATAATAATTAATATAATATTTCTTCGTATATTTTTATGATTAACTGATATTATAATTTTACTATTATTTCTAAAGATGAAAACAGATTAATATATAGTTCCATTTTATCTAAATAGAATATGATAATTTAAGTAACAACAGAATTTTTTAAGTTTCTACGGTTAATATTTTTTTAATAATAATAAAATAATATACTTGTTATCATATCGTTAAAATTTGAATTTTAAACATTACATAAAAATGTATGTAATTTTACTAGTAATTCCAGTAGAAAAACTTTAAAATTTGTTTTACAATACCAACTTACAAACAAAAATGTTATTATAGGTACATGATAAATAAAAAAGACAATTTAAAGCCTATAAATGTCACTCAGTGAAAATACATTGAAAATTATATCTGATAAATTATAATTATAAATTTCAAGTTACTGTGATTATTCATTTTTTGAATTATATACAACTAAATGAAATCGATTTTGTCGAAAGCTGTTTTTGCGTAAATTTAACAATACTTCCATAATTAAATTTTGTTTTATCGATTGTTTTTAAAATTATTGACCTTCCAAAGTATAAACTATATCTAATTTTCTACCCAAAAACACCCTCAACATTGCAGATTGAAGTATTTTTCTTCTATAAAAGAATGTCTCCAGATACACATAAAAAAATATATAATTGACTATGATATAACCAACATATTCATAGATCCGCGTAGAATTAAAAATCTTAAATTTTGCATAATTTAGCCATAGATAAATAACTCATAGTTCTTAACGTACTGCGATGTATATCTATATAATATATTTTATTAGTATTGAATTATTAAAATTTTGAGAGTAAGTACAAACATTACTTTTACTACACAGTACATTAAAAAAAATAAAAAAATATTGTTAAAATAATTTATTAACATAGGTATTAATAATTTTTTTTCGCAAAAAACAGTAACCATTAAAATGTATTTCAATCATTTTATGGTATATAAAAATGGCAAAAAAAAAACGAATTGATATAGCATAAATGAAAGCCACACATTCCTATATATCAATTTATTTTTTAAAGATTTCACTTTCCTTAAAATTTACGTAGGAACTAGTTAGCAAAAGTAATGCCTTCCAGCAATGATGCAGTATTCAAAATATTGAAACCAGTAAAACTAGTATAATATATAGTAGATATACATACTAAAAATATAATATTCTGTATGGTACATTTTTACTAGATTAGGTACCGTTTTTATAACAGCTGAGTACTACCCATATGTTTTTCAAAGTATCCAAATTTATTTATTGTTCATTGATCAGCTTAAACATTCCCATTAAAATTGTATATTAAATATTTATGACTATAAAATCATGATACATCATGGTTTTATAAAGGTATCCTAAGTTTTTTTTTTTTTTTTAATGATATAGAACTAAAAAAAAATCAACATGTTAAATTTTGAAGTATAGTTTATGATAATATTTAAGAATGTAAACAGGATACATCATACATGTAATTACGGAAGATTTTACCGTTGTTTCAAACGTTTTTATCGTACATTTGAATGCTATTTCAAGAATGAAAAATGTATTCTAACTAAACTGAGCTCAATTTACAATATTATTAATTAAACAAGTGCATAACAAAACACTTAAACAAGAAGGTAGGTACCTTAAATTAATTTCATCGCTTACTAAAAGAATAATTATGGTAGGTAAAATTATCTTAAAATCCAAGTTATAACTCTAAAATCTAAATGTTATTTATAAAATCTAAAAAATGTTTGATATAAAAAAAAAAACTTATTTTACAATAACTCGTACTTTAAATTTTACATAGAAATTACGTACTAATTAATTGTAAAACACTAAAATTGCATACTTTATTTATGGTTTCGTAATATTATATGAGTAACATTTTTACGTTGTCGTATAACACAATAATACTTCAAACTGACCTATTAGAATTATTTTTAAAATCAATATTAGTCACTAAACTAGTGATTAGTGAACATAGTTGCAAACTAGCGTTCATGAATTCAACGGCAGTTCTGCAGTATAATCGTATAGATAACCATAACCACGGTCGACTTTATGATATTATCGGTACACCGGGTTACTTCAGAGCCCATAAAATCAATATTACCGTCTTCTACAGCACGAGTGCAGTCACGGTTTACTCTGCCTCTGTATAAGTACACGAATATTATACAGGAAATAATATAAATAATATAATAATTTATAACAATTTAGACATTTTGTATAGGTACATTTTACATATTATTATCTATTAAAATTTAATAATCGCGTGACAGTCACAAACGTGTGATTCAGCTACACGTATACCTGATATAATAATATAAAATTGAATTAACCAAAATTGTATTTTTTTTCCAACTAACTGCTATTTAATATAAGCTAAATACTTGTAAATTTTTTATTTAGACACGTGATTCAGTAACTATATCAATTTGTCCTTAGACTCCTACGATATTTTTTTCTAAAAACGGTATCTTTGACAAAACTATTAAAACAAAATTCGGATCACTTACTTTATTTTATTTTTGTCGAAGAAACGTTCACTAAGTATGTAGTGCTTGCTTTAGGTAGTGTTATTTTTTATACGAAAATTTTGGTTCGGATTCTCTGACAGGTACGATGTTTTTACGGAAAGCACCTACAGACCACTACTACAACTGACAAGTAGGTAGGTACTGAAACTGCCGTTCACACACGTGTGAACACACTGTCGCGGCAATATAATACGCACTGAAGTCTGAAACGCTTTCTTGTTCAATATCGTGCGGTCTCCCGTGACAACAACTTTCCACCTCTTCGCCAATCATTTTAAACGTTATCCAGTTATAGTGTTATTATGTTTTACGCTTTCCTTTCTTTTCTTTTTTCGCTACCGTAATTTCGCGGAAACTAGTGTTATAATAATTTTCAATGGTTTTGAAAATAATGTTACATCGAACAAAAATAACGAGGATCTATAAAAACTTCATGATGGGTACCTGCCACATATATGTTATTTAAGTATATATGCTTAGAACTATGTTCGTGTTTAATATAGGTAGACAGGTACCTACTTTTTTAAAGTGGAAGTCCTAGAATTCTATTATTAGTAACTTTGTAATTACGCATAGGTATATAACATACCTACGATTACAATTCAAACGTGGACGAAGGAACAATTTTCCATAATTAATATCTAGTATGTAATAATATTTATAGTGAAAGTTAATAGAATATTTTACTATCTAATACAGATAGTAGTTTAAATTTCAAAGAAAAGTATATTGATAAGATGATTGGATTATTTATTTCCTGCTCCATTATATTCATATATTTCACATAGTAAGTATCTAAGTACTCAAACAGTTATCATTATTGTCCATTATGATGATAATAAAATACGTTAATAATGTACACATTTTTGTGCCATACTTAAATTTTATCTCATAATTCTTATTATTTATTATGTGTATACTGTGTAAAACAATTTTATGAAAAAGAAAATACAATGTATAATATTGAATGCATTATTTTTAATTTTAATACAATATTATATTTCATAGTTCAAAACGTTTTAAAAATATTATACATGGTTTATACATTTTATCTATACTCTAACAATATTTAAGTATTCTCAATATTAGAATTTTATGAACTGTATAACTTAAATAGATACAAAGACAGGTGACAGCTACTGGTTACTGGCTAGTGGCTATACTATAATTGTACATTACTATATTTACTAGCTCGATAGGAACCTTCAGTACCTTCAGTCATGACATAAGTAGATGGCTGAGTGGTTAATATTATTTTTAATTTATTTATAATTTTTATTAATTTTTATTCATAATTTCTATTATCAGCATTTATAAGAAAATAAAAATTGAAAACTTCAATTATTTATAAATAGCTTAGAGTTAGAATATTTTGAAAATTATACCATACATAGAAAATGATTATATAGTGAAAATTTCAAGTTCCTGCTATATTTTATTTTTGTAATTAAAATAAAATAACTTAATTTTATCAAAAAAAGGTTTAGCACAAAAAATTCACATTTTTTCTTAATTTTTTATTTTTTCCTGATAACTAAGAAAAGTAGGTACTGGGAATTTGTTACTTTTGAACTCCCCCCTCTTAACATACCAACAAGAACAAGATACCACCCCAAAAGTTGAAAATCAAAGCATTTTTATGACCTTGAAATTTGTAAGAGACACAAATAAAAAGAAAAAACTCGCATCATTATAAAATAAATATATACTTTTGCTTCTCTAAGAATCTAAAACAAAATCATTAAATTCAAATCTAATTTATAGTAATAATTCCTGTTGTATTTTTTGTTTTCCCAATTATTTTGATAAAATACTAGATATTTGTTACTCTTAAAAAGTACTTTTAACCCCAAAGTATCAACTACAGTCAATTTGCTAACAGAATCTACCCTTAAATTTTAATATTGAAGTATTTATACAAAACTTAAATATTGCATCAGAAAAAGCACAATTTTTGTAAAAACAATAAATTCATTACTCCACCCAGAAATAATATACATCTTTTAATTTGACACATAAGATATTTATTATAGGTAAAAGACAATAAATTCAAGTAATATTTGCTAAACATTTGGCAACATTATCAGTCTAAAATACTTTAAAAGTAATTAAAAAAAAAAAAAAATGGACTTATAAATTGACAAACTAGATACATAAATACTGATCATATAATCACATATCTGTTAACATACACATAAATGTTTATTATAATGGCTCATTCACTTATTAAGTTACAATATTAAAATCTACCACAAAATATTAAAGTGCATTATAAATGTGTAATTAAAAACTTCCATTCTTATTCCCACATTAATTACTCTTCGTCAAATTTCCAATCAATACCTATTTTAAAATTGTGCACATACATTTAGTTTATTTACTCATCATATATTATTTAATATAAAAAAATCATACGTTTATGTTTTCATTTTTTGTCATATTATTTATTATTTGATAGTGTTGAAATAGTATCTTCTGCTTCATCACTAGTCAAGTATTCTTCTACACGATCATCCTGAAAATAAAATAAAAATAAAATTATAATCTCATACCATTCCTTCAAGATAAACAGTATACTATAATAATATTCTAAATAATATTATTTTACTTTTAATAAGAATTATTTTTGATGTATTTGTTGTACTTTAGTATTAAGTATCGTGTAATACCTACATACTACCAAATTGATTGATACCTAACTAATGTTCATAATTTTTTAATTACATATTATTATTTATTTATTTTTGTATATTTTATAAAATTCTAGTACTAATTAGTATTAATAAGACAAAAAATATAATAATTTATCTGATTAACACTTAATTTTAAATCGAGTAAGTAAAATCATACGCTTGTATAAACTAAATGGTCACGACGTTCGAAATCGAACTATCGAAGAAGAAGAAGAAGAGTAAGTAAAATAAATGTATGTATTAAAACTATTTTATAACTTAATTATAGTATAGTGTAAAATCATAATTTACTCACAGGTATTAACGATAATGTAACTTTGCTTGAAATTACTGCTTCGTGATCTTCGGTTTCTAAGGGAGTGTTCAATGGACCATCGCTTATCAAAACTTGAGAGTTTTTAGGAATCATACCGGGAATGAGTAAAGAAATAGGTTCTTCTATAGATGTTGTTTTACATTTTGAAGGTATTTTCTCTTTTTCAGTCGGAGTCCAACAATGACCCCCACCAACACTTTCAGATGTTTCCATATTAACCACTTGAATTATTTTTTTTACAGAAATTTCTGAATCTGTAGTATCTTCATCGAATGGTTCAGAAATGTTTAAAGACATATTACTTTCTGATTCTTCTGACGGAGCAGACTTTTTAATAGTAATTTTATCATTTACATTCTCATTGGATATTGTATTTATCGGGCATTCCCCTTCATCATTTTCATTTTTAAATTCCTAAAATATACAACATAAGTATTTATTAAATTAAAAATCATTGATTAAGTGTTAAGAAAAAAGCAATTTAATATTAATTATAATTGCACAAAAAGCAAAAAAATCTTAATGCGTGTATTTACACAAGAAATAATAAGTATAATTGGCGAATCAAAATTAAATTTAAAAAATATATATTACAGGAATCAGAAGTTTAAAAATAAAATAATTGAATAATTTGAAAAATACTATTTAGGATGTTAAAAAGCAAAAATTAAGCATTATTAATATTATGCAACTATAGCAACTTATTATGTTCTTTATCCTAAGGGTACCTCGTTTTCAATTATTGTGGGAACATTTTCTTTTTCAATTATAGACGATAATATTTCTCGATTCACGTCTTCCAATAGAGACGAAAATGCGTTCACGACTAAGTGTAAAAAAAAAAAATATTTTTTTATTTTTTTCAAAACTCAATTAACTTTAATACCTACCTATTTTATATTACAATTATTTAATTATATTAATCATTTTACCATGTCGTGTTTATGCCTACATGTTTAATTTATAATAATTTGTGCACTGATAATATTTGATATTTATTCTAATTATTTGATTAACTTCCAATAAATATTTTAATAGTAAATCAATCAATTTATGATTTCTATAATTAATTTTCATCTATCTGGATATGACTAACAAAAAATAACCATAATTATACTACAAGTGTAAATACACAAAGGGTCACTCCATAAATTATACGTTAAGAGGTAAAATTAGTGTAGTAGTAAGAAAACAAAATTGTCAATAATATTACTGAACACATGCGCATCGAAATGTTTGTAAATCTTTCAAACCTTATTCCTATCCATCCCATTGCACTCAGACGCCAATATCATTTGCTTAACAATGCGTTCCATCGCAGCCTCTGTTTCTTCTAGCTTGCGACGGAGCGCATCTATTTCTAAATCCCCTACGCAAAACATAAACTACAATCAAGGATTCATTGGAATATTTCTATAGATATTACTGTAGCCAGTATACCTATGTATTAGAGTTGTTAAATATTGTATAAAACAAATTGTGTTATTGATTAGTTAATACTACATAATATAACAAATTAATAAATTATATATGTATGTATATTATAAGTAAATATTATTACAATAATACAATATGAAATGTAAAAAAATCTTTTTAACTTACTTGTATCCTTTTCAATGAATCCTATGCATTAATAAACAGAATAAAACATTAGGTAACTATAAGTTTAAGCTTAAAAATAAATAGAATTATTTATTGTACATAAATATTTGAAATATTTGTTAGTGTTTTACCTAATTTTGTAGGAAGATTCTGTGACTGTAGTTTTGAATTACTATCTCTGCTACAAGGATAATGTGAAGAATATTTATCACCAATAGGATCTTCAACGTCATCTTTTTTTGACAACAACTATTAACACATTTTTTTATAATTAAATAAATAGTTAAAAATTAAATGCCAGGCTGCATTAACATCTGTTACTTTTTACAGGTCCTTAAAATAAAACTATTATTAGTTCATCTATTAAATTTGATAAACCATAAAATTGAACAAAATTGTTGTACAACCTGGCATAGTTAACAAATAACATGCACATTATCTATCTACAGTGTGATCACGATAAGTGGAAACACTCAATAACTATGTGCAGGCTTCATATATTTCAATTCTGCTTTTTCGGCTAACTAACAAACATTATTATACACATTTTCAAATAATTAGACTATTTTTTTGATAACTAATTTTGCGCATGCGCGCAATAACTTTTTTTTTTTAAATGGCATGATCCATTTTTGACCACAAATTATTTTTTTTGGTATTTTTTAATGAATTTTAGTGGTTGAATTTCTTTTCTAAGTCAAAAATTGACCGAGTTATAGCAATTTGCTTTTATGTTATTTGCACGGGTATTAAATACGTAGTTGACAATAATAAATACGTAAATAATAAAAATAAAATTACAAATATTGATTTTTTTATTCATAAAAGTTTTATTTATCTAACAAATTGTTCAAACTGTGCACCATGGTGCTGTAAACAACATTCAACACGAATTAAAAATTCTCTGTTAATAGCAGAAATAATTTGTTCCTCTGTAATTTGATTACATGCAGCAAGTATTTTATTTTTCAACTCAAGAAGACACGTAGGTGGATTGGCATACACTACCGTTTTCAAGTGACCCCATAGGAAGTAATCTAGTGGTGTAAGATCTGGTGACCTTGGTGGCCACTGAACTGCTCCATAAGTCCCTATCCACCGATTTGGAAAATATTCATTGAGCTGATTGCGAACAATATTTGCATTATGAGCTGGAGCTCCGTCTTGTTGGAATATTAAATTTGCTCTTATGTCTAGTGGAAGGTCATCTAACATATTAGGGAGCTCATTTAGTAAGAAATCATGATATCGTCTTCCATTAAGAGTGCCATCGTAGAAGTATGGCCCTAATAGTTTACCATTTATTAAACCACACCATACATTCGTTCCCCACACACTTTTATTGTTGGTCTCAAATGTCCAATGAGGATTTTGGTCATCCCAATAGCGATGATTCTGTTTATTTAAAACTCCATTATTTGTAAACTTTGATTCGTCTGTCCAAAGAATGTAATTTAAAATATAAGGATTTTCGTTTAACTGTGTTTCCAACCAAGGAATGAACGTAATTCTACGTTCGGCGTCACCTTCGCGTAAATGTTGAACTAAATCGGCACTATAAGCGTGCATTTTATGTTTTTTCAAAATTTTTTGAACAACTCCAAATGAAATATTTATTTCTCTACTAACATGGCGAATAGAAGTCCTAGGATTTGCTCTCACGTAAGCTAGTATTTGCACCTCAATATCTTCTCCAATAGCATTTCCTCGTCTTGGTTGTTGGTTAATAACTCGTTTGGAAAAAGAACCGGTGTCTCTCAAATTTTTTTCCAGTTTATAAAAAAAAAGTATGTGATGGATGCTGCCTATCTGAATTTATAAATAAGAAAGAGCATTTATTTTATGAGAAATTAAGCAGAGAAAATTAAATTTATTGTTAAATCATACGAGTAGTTACTTGGATAACGAAGAGCATAGGTTTCTTTGGCAAGACGTGTATTTTTTTGGCATTCCCAATATGTAAAAAGCATGTCAACTTTTTCTGAATTATTATTCATAATAACTAATAGATAAGTATTAAATTTGGTTTAAAACTACAAAATATCGATTTTTATTTCCTATTAGTTACTGGCACTTACTGCAGAATAATATCGACTGTGAAAAATGTCTTAATTTGAACCATTACTGGTACCTATGCCCGTGTGACATTATTTATACATTATAATTATAATGCAATTACTGAGATAAAATTAATAAAGATAAACACAATAGGTAGACAGGTATTTCATAAATTAGATAAGTTATTTTTATTTTTATTATTTACGTATTTATTATTATCAACTACGTATTTCATACCCGTGCAAATAACATAAAAGCAAATTGCTATAACTCGGTCAATTTTTGACTTAGAAAAGAAATTCAACCACTAAAATTCATTAAAAAATACCAAAAAAAATAATTTGTGGTCAAAAATAGATCATGCCATTTAAAAAAAAAAAGTTATTGTGCGCATGCGCAAAATTAGTTATCAAAAAAATAGTCTAATTATTTGAAAATGTGTATAATAATGTTTATTAGTTAGCCGAAAAAGCAGAATTGAAATATATGAAGCCTGCTCATAGTTATTGAGTGTTTCCACTTATCGTGATCACACTGTATACATGTAATATTATAATTTAATACCTTCATCATTGTATATACAAAAAAAAGAAGTATTCCAATTGTGTACATTGGCATTAGTATATTCATGGCACTACCACTATCACTTCCAGTAATTTTATTACTAGCACCGCCCATACCTCCCATTACTGGTCTTGAACCTGGAATTGGTGGCTAAAAAAAGTAAAATATGAAATATTACAATGACATTTAAATAGAACTGTAGTATTAATCAGTGGCGCCGAATTACTTTTTAGTAGGTAGTGCAAATACAAATTTTAACCACCCACCCTAGTCAAGACACCTTCAAATATATAATTTTCATTTAGGTCCAAGATCAAAATTTTAAATAAAACTTAAATAAAATATTTTTTTATAAATATATCAATACGTCTATCTATATAATAAATACCCCCTTTTAATTTTAGGTTGTGTAAATGTACCACCATAAGTACATATTCGCCACCACTGGAACTAATTACTAGATAAAAATATATTATAAATTTAAAATTCAGTAGCATCCAACCCTATTTTTGGTCAGACTAACAATATTCCATACTAATGAAAAACAATATATTAATGTAGATGGGGTAAAATTATAAATGATTTATAATTTATATCAGAATATATAAGATATTTCAATGAAAATAAGGGAAAAATTGATATTTATTTATATAGTTCAGACTTTAGACAAATTGTATATGTACTTGTTTACATTTATATCACACATAATAGATATTATATCAATTTAATTGCATTAGTTATCATTGTTATCAATATTCCTAAGAACTTTTTTCAAACTTTCACAAATTTTTTTTCTATACAATGTAACATATAGATTTATGATCACATGGCAGTCTAGGAGTTATTAAATTTTCATTTGGCCTAAATTCATGTTTAAAAGATTGATGCCATTATGGTTTATAGAAGACATATTTTGCTTTCATAAAACATTATAATAGACAACTACTATTTGGGGAAGCTAGAATTCCTGCAAACAATACCAGTATAATAGAACTAAGGAAAACAACATTAATATGATTGTAGGAAATTTTTGTGTGGCTAAGCTTGTATTTTTGTTTAATTTTCAATTAATAATGACATTGTTTTTAACTTTTTGATTTAATTTTTTAACCAAAAAATAATTTTTCCAAAATACCCTTTAAAAAAGTATACAAATCAAAACCTAAAAGAAAAGAAAAACCTCTTCTTAAAAGTTAAGTAATTCCTCCGAGATAATTAAGTACTTTTAAGAAAAATTTCATTATCATATAAGTTATACATATACAACATTTAGTTTAAAATATTTTTATGTTAAATACTTTAAAAAAATGTCAAGATAACAAGAGCATAAATATGAAAACACATGGCTCGAATCCAAAACTAAAATAACATTAATAATGAAAAAAAATTGGCGTGTTTTGGATTAAAGCTATATTTAAAATTAAAGTTAAAATATAAATTGTCAAGTTCATCTTTACTGTGTCAAAAATGTTTACTTTGAAACTATGAGGAGTTGGACTACCGTGCCTAGGTCCAATGTGGGGTTGAGGAATTGCCCGTCCTTTTTCCATTAATGCTGGATGCATTGACGCTTTGGAGGCTCTTAAGTGAATAGGAGTTCTTTCTTGGTGAATATTATCTAAAAAAAAAATACAAATATTATATTTTTAAAATATAAATAAATGATAATAATAATTTTAGTTTTAATTCAAACACAAAAAAACACTACAATAAAAATATTTAACCAATATCTATAATATAAACATGTATTTTAATGTATAAAACATAATAAATAATAATCATAATACAAGCATAACTTTTAGCTAGTACTTATTTGTTTTGATTTAAGCACTATAATTATGATCAAATATTAAAATTATTAATTATTACTTTGTTAATACTATAAATTGTAAAAAACATTTTTAATTATAAGTGGCTGAAATAAACTAAAAATAATATTCATGTTTGTGCTTACGATAAATTGATATAATTTGGTACATATTTGAAAATAATATTATTCATATCTATTGTTTATTTAAAATTTTTAACAATACCTTTCTGATTTCATAAGTATTAATTTTTACAATTTTTTAAGAAAAAAACAAAAGATATACAGATGAAATTAAGAATAACTATGGATGAATTATTTAATTTTTAAAAATTATAATTGTCAGTTAAAAACATAAATCAAAATATAAAATTAGTTTTAAAAAACATCAATAGTCCAAAAATGTTTTATAAATGATTATATACAACACAAAATAATTTTGATTCTATAATATATCAATAGATTAGGTACCAAGTTGTATGCAATTAATATATATATAATGTAAATAATGTTTAAAAGACAATACTTTACATCTTTTGATAGTTATAAATGTTATAATACTTAAAAATTAAGTTTAAATAAACAGTCATACAAGCACTTATTTTAAATAATTATCGTATGAATAACCATGTATATAGTATATTAAATGTATTAGTACAATAAAATAAATGTTCAATCAATTGTTTAATTATTTTAGTAGCAGAAAAATATTATTTTTAAGAAAACATTATATCCATAGGAATGTGGTGTTTCCGTCTTACTGACTCAAGGCCTTAAGCAGCTTTATTTATATTTTAATTTTAAAGCAAATTATGAGTATTTTAGCTGATATTCTAATCATACCTTTAAATTTGATAGATAATACACCAATTTACTCCAAACACAAATATTAAAAATAACATAATAAAATGAATTATTATAATTATAAAATTGTTTATGTGTTTGTAAGACGTAAACAATACTTTGATTACAAGCCAGAATATCCATAGTGATTACCGATTATTAATTAATTGATAAGCTTTTTAAAAATACACTCGAGTTATGAACGTTATGATTAAATTATATACTGTGAAAATAATAATGATAATTCCTTACTCATTAAAGGATCGCTTTCTTTAAGTCTATGTGTAACCCCTAAGCTTGTCAAGGAAATTCCATAGTGATATTTTAGACATAGGGATCCATTTAAAGATCTTACTTCATCAATTAAATGTTTATTATGTGTAATTTTTCCAACATTATTTTCATTGATTAAATCAGTTATATTGATTGCACATGTTTTGAAAATTTCCTGACGACATTTTTCCAATTTTGTTTTTTTGTCTGTTGTTTCAATTACACGATCACATATATCCGTTACTATTTTAACTATATTCACGTCCGTACTAGACAACACATTGCAACAACCTACTCCACGAACGTAAATTATAATATCAAAACTACATATTATTAAAAAAAGTATATTAATTTACCTGTGTGAGGCGGAGGCGCAAATGATCCTTTTAGCATTGGATAGAATAAAGATGGCCATAGAATGGCGAAACATCCTGCTACAACAGCTAAAATGCAGATTGTTTTACTTTGACTTATCTCTGTCGCCATATCTGTTAATGTTATTATCTTCAAACCTCCTAAAACCTAAAAGTAAGTGTTAACAAAACAATTTTTTTATAAGTTTCATAATATATTAATATCAATAATATCAGTCAGTTCACAGTAAGAGAAAAACGTTATTCTTAATTTTTTTAAGAAAAATGTGCTTCTGTTTTCTGTAGAAATATAAAAGGATAATAATTATTAAGTATACCTTCTAAAGTGTTTCCTAATATTTGTCACTAATCATAACCTAATCTGATCTAAAATATTAATTTAATTTTAATTCATAACTCATTTGTTGTATTTTTTAAATATTATAAACCTAATTTATTTTTTAAATCCTCTTCCCCCAAAATAAAAATTTGAAAATATGCCATTGAATGTAACTGTTATGGTCGATATTTTAATTTATTTGTAGTGTACATATAGGATTCAAAATTTTTTTCTCCAGTTTTAACGATTTTCGTTTTGAGAACAGTTTTTAAAATTTTTCAATTTTGGATAAGGTTTTTGAAGTTTTTAGGTTTTGATTTAGATTTTATTAAGGTTTTTGAATGATATTTTAGTTTTAAGATAAGTAATAACTAATAAGTCTCCAGTCTTCGAATAATAAATAATAATATAAATATAACTACCATGCAATACACGCGTATCTACACACCAAGACACCGAATTATCGTCAATGAATAAAAATCACTGAGAAAATAAACCGATTATTAGTGTAAGTGTAAATAACTAATACTTTATGTCTGAAAATCATAGCAAGATTTAGTCGAAGATACCTATTACCTAATATGGTGGGTTTTCAATTTATCTCAAATTGTTTAAAATTACTTTTTTTCATTTAGAAACCCGCAAGTTTTCATTTTTCAATAACCCAATATTCTAGATTATATTAGTAATATGATTTCCTAAACCTGTTTTTAGATAAAAACAATATGAATTATAAGGTTATTTTTTTAACATTTTTTTTTTTAGTTTACCAAAGAATTATAAAATTAGAGCTTTGGCCGTGAGTGGTAAATGTGCTAAAAATGTAATAAGTTCTATACATTATACTTAGCAACTAGGTACTCAAATGTCTAACAAATTTACAAATTATGATTACCTAAGAAACGCGTTTAAAAAAAAAGTGTTTAGTTTTTAATAATTCACATTAAAAACGACAAATTCTAATAAAAAAAATTTGTAGGTACAAACCAACAGGGCACTCATTAAATAGTTAAATGTTAAAAAAGTAAACTTAGATACTAAATATGCTTAAAATCAGATAAATATTATACCTATTATAATCAACTAAAAGTTCTTAAGTATATATGCATAGTTATACCTTAAGTTAGGGGTGAGGGATTTAACCCTAGGATTATTAAAACAATAAGCTAATAAATGAACGAACCCCCTCCACCACCAACATAAAACATTTATCATTAAAAACAAGATTAATACTGTTAAATGTCATGGTAAAAAAATCATGTAGGTAGGTATCTATTCTTCTGAGCAACGGCTATTTTTGTGTTTATATTTTTGAAAATTTATATTTGGTAAATATTTTAAAGACTATACGTTATATCTTTATAATACTATACTAACATAGAATTATTAGTTATCACTAGGGCTCAGAAATTGATGACCAACATTAAAACATTAAAAAATGACCTAAAAATAAATATACATGTGACTTAAAAATCACAAAAAAATCTCAAAAATACCTAAAAAAAATTATAAATATTTGTTTAAAATTAGTAAAAATAGTTACAATAATAAAAATTACTCAAAATTATTACATTTGTAATAAACAATTTCAAACTATTTTGCTGCCTTCCGTTTATGTTACAATAATATGTACTTTTTAAATTAACTTTTCACCGTGCAGAGGGTCTTAAGTATAGCACGCACTCCAGCCAATTAATTAATGTTAAATATTATACCACCTACTTCTTTTCCCTGCCCCTATCAGCGTAGATATTCCCTATTGTTTATAAATAATATGAATTACAATATGACTATTTAAATGTAACATATTAGATAACCAATTAAAACTATTAATATTAAACTAGATATTGCATTATGCTACTAGGTAGTAGTTGTTCTTATTACTAATTTTAAATGTGTTTAAAGTGATATGAAGTATCCTGAATACGGTAATGGTACGCAGCTTATAAGATTCATTGATATAAATTCAGTCGCTTAATAAACTCAAAATAGTTTGGAACGTTTTGGACGTATCCAAATACAATGAAAAAAATTCAATTTTAAGACTCACAACTTCGTTTATAAGACTCAAATTTCGTGAAAAAAAAATTTTGGTTAGAATTTAGAAATAAATTTGTTTTCAAAAATTATAAATTCTTGTTAATTATTTCTGGTTTCGATTTATGATTTATAATGTGTGTATGTGTATGTACAGCAAATTTTATCACATTTCACAATTATCGTAATTGTTATATGAGTTATAAACACACTCTAGATAATCTAGACGTGTTAAGGAGAGCTGTTTATAACCGAGATAATAATTTTAATGTATAATATGAATGTAAGCACTGAGCAGTATATTTCCGAAATATATGAACATAATTCAAAACAAACAAGAATTACAATTTTTTTTTACAATTAAAGAATATGTGGGATACATAATTTATAATTTTATATTAATGCTTAATAATTTTTATAATAATATAATTTTAATTTTTAAATCATAAGTTTTTCATTTATTCACTAATAAGTAATATGTAATACTATGTAAGTATAAAAGTAGATTAAAATAAAAGCAAGACAATAAATAAAATTTATAAATATTATTTTTTTTCACTTTGTCTATAAGATTCATCCGATTATAAGAATATAAGACTCATTTTATGCAGGTCCCAGTCTTATAAGCGGCGCCCCACTATATTTTAAAATACTTCACTAGGAACATAAAATGAACTTACACATAAATATTACATATGTATAAATTAACGCTCAGTAAAGAGCTATTACAGTCAGTGAAACTTAAATAACTAAATATTATTAATCAATGGTAATAATTACTCAAAAGTAATAACAAACTACTAAATATTATGATTTATGATATATTAATATTAGTATCTATATAATATGTAATTATTACGTACTCAAAGGACGAAAGGTTGCATTCTTTTTTATATAGTTAATATATAGGTGCATTTGTAAAATTTATTTCATAACTTATTGAAATAGATTTATATCCCATAAATTCTACACAAAAAATCAAGGTTATATATATATTTTTTTAAGTTCCTTCCGCCTACTAAACAAAAAATTAGCCTCCCTCCTCCTACAATAAATAAGTTGTATTTCTACTCATTAGATGGAGAAATGAATTTTTAATGGGTAAAATTGAAAGATAATAAAAAAAAAAACCACTTCAAATATAATAATTCAACACTTATTTAAAAAAAAATATATTTTCTTTATAATAACTTATTTTTGTGAGTTTTTAATTTAGTATTACGAATTACGATTGAGCTGAATTCACCTATATAGGTGTGATATAGATTTATCAAGAATAAGATAAATTAATTTTTAAAATTGTAATTTAGTTCTTCTCATACGTGCAATTTGTAGGGAGCGAGTGAGAGAGGTGAGTTATATTTTATTAATAAATTTTATTATTAATCCTTATAATTTATGATTAATTACCTAGTTCATATCTTATTAAATATTCAACACAAATAAATTATTAAATATTTAAAAATGAAATGAATGAATAGGAATAAAGTTAGAGGGCGAAGTTGCTCATTACGTAAATCATTATTATAATACATATGACTTACAGGAAAATTATAGGGGTTTACAGCACGTCAGCATAATCAATTATTTCATTGAAATCATGTCCCTGCTTAAAGTAAAGGTATTATTGTGACTTATTCACACAAGAATTAAATTAGTTATACTGAATGAAGTATATTAAACTCATGGGCGTCCCCAGGGGGGGCAAGACAATGTACTTTCCCCCCTTAGAATTTTAAATTTGTTACGTAATTGTAAAAATTGAATGTAATAATGATGAAAAACAATGTTTTATAACTAAAATGTATAAAAAATCTTCATTTATTTTTTTTTTATAATTTTGTCCCCCCCCCCCTAGAAAAATGTCTGGGGACGTCCATGATTATACTATGTAGTCACGGGTTGGGGTGAGTGCGTATAAGGGACTAAGGATTTCTCCCACCACGTAATCTTGACTATTATCCGATTTGCACTTATGAGTACATCATACTACATACACGTTACAACTAGTTATTACCATTGATTTTAAAATGATATAAAATAATTTTATGTTCACTTATGACCTATATTATAATATTAATTACATTGATATTAAAATTAAAAAATGTTTAAACAAAATTAAATCACCAATCACTATTTTAAGTTAAATTTGTAGTGATGTAATTAATTTTAACTTTCGGTTAAAAATATACCTAATATAACTATATTTTTACAATGCACATCGTAGTACTTTATAGATTAAGTTTAACACAGTGGGTGGTCACTGCTGGGTACAGGCCACCAAATATTGAACACCTAGTTGAAAATGTAATAATGGCAAGTTACATTATGTGAGTGTCAAATACCTAACGCTTAATTTGAATTTATAAAAGAAACGATAAATATAATACTCACGGAATATTATGCCGAACTTCATCAACCAATTTTCGGCATTTTAAAGCGATCGTGCAACTACACAGATGTGAAATTTAAAGAAAATCCTATAAATAATATTAGAACAGTGGCTAAGCAATCAGAGGGATAAAAACATAATTACTGCGCGGTCGCGGGAGGATCTCCAACCAAGGAAATCGACCGACTTATTTAAATGTGTTACCAACGTAAAATGTTCAAAAAAATTATTATCGTTATAGAAATTGTTTATTTTTTTATTATTGAATTTTGACTTCTAATAAGTAAACATATTACATTTTATAATTTTTTTTGTTCAGTTAATCATCAAAAAATGAATTTTAAGATCAAAATATTACCATAAGTGTTATTTTTCGAAATCAGTGTATCCAACAAATAGATATTTGGAATTATGGGTCAGTGTAGACCACTTACGTTGACATAAATGTCCGTGTCAATGAAATAGTTAATTATTAATTTGCTAAAAGCTTCAACTACCTTCTTAACAACACTGAAGTGCACAATATATACTATATTAATATATTTTAGTATATTACATACTACATAGTACGTACACATTGTAAATCGAACATTTGAATACTTAAACCGTTCTTGCTATAGAGTAAAGTTATTAATTGTTGGTATTTTTTTAAAAATTAATCGATTCATCGCGTTTCTAACAATTATTGATACTGGTGTTTACCATCAGTACGTAAAAGATGCAAATCAAGGATCCAGAACGTTTCAAAACCTGGCTGACAGCCGTCCTGGGACCAATATGTGAAGCTGATCCCGCAGCATTGGCCAAATATATATTTGCATTATTAAAACGTGATCGACCGATAAATGAACTGCAGAAGTTTCTTCAGTCACAACTAGAAGAGTTCTTGAATAACGACACTGAAGGTTTTACTGTTTTACTTGTAGAAACGTTACGAAACGAGTCATACTTGATCGATGACCAGGTCGAGATCAAATGTGAAATTGCGGTTACTTCATCTGGTGAAAAATCTGATACTGGTGAGAAGCTAACTGGTGATAAACCAATTACTAAGGATGATGAAAAACCTAGGTCTAGGTCTAGGTCACGTTCTCTTGTGCTACCTAGATCGCCGAGAACTAAAGATGTCAAATTTACTAGATCAAAACGTTATCGTCGGGATGATCACACCAGTGATGAAGATGAAGAAAGGGAATCATATCGTAAGTATCGTTATCATGGTCGGTCATGGTCACCAAGACGATCAAAATCACCAAAATTTAAACGGAGGTTTAGGTCTCCAAAAAACCGGTCTCGATCTCAATCTGGATCACCTATTAAAAAACCAAAAGAAGATATATTTGCTGAATTCAAAAAATCTGAAGGTATTGAAAAGAAGACATTGGGGCGATGTGTTGATTTCGATGAAAAAGGATACTGTATGAAAGGTGATTTATGTGTTTATGATCATGGAAAAGATCCAGTAGTGTTGGCTACAGGTAATGGTGTCTTAAGTTTCCAGAATGCGGGAGCATCTTTTACAAACCCATTAACTCCTGCGTTTCCAGTACCTATTGTTCAAAATGTACCAGTTCCAGTACCGGTACAATCTTATCCACCAGCCCAAAATCAGCGAATGTACTACCCAAGTACAGAAGGATCTTATTGGGTCCGAGGCAGTGGAGAACAGAAATTTTCAAAACAAAAACGTGAGTTAGTCAGTGTACCTACTGGTGAAGTTCAAAATCGTTTTAAAAGAAAAAACTTTAAAAAAGAAGAAAATAATTCCAACAACAATAAAAAGCCCAAATTTGATTATAGACGTTTAGGTCCTAAAGTATCCTCAAATGAAGTTCAATTGAAAAATGTTCCAGAAAATTTAAATAATATAAGTAGTTTGAATAATAGTTTTATGAAGTTTGGAAAAATCACCAACATTCAAACAAGTAGTGAAAATAAAGAAGCCACTATTACATTTTCTGCTTCTCAAGAAGCTCAAAAAGCATATCAAAATATAGAAACTGTTTTTGGTACTTTACCAATTACAGCTAATTGGTTTTCTGATAATACAGTAGAAGTAAAACCAGTAGAAGACAAAATTACTCCACCACCTCAAAAACCTAAAACTCTGTCGCTAGATAATAGAATTACTGGTCAAACGCGTTTAACAAATGAAAAAGAAGCTGAAGTCATCAAATCATCATTGCTTAAAAAACAAGAAGAAGCTAAAAAACTAGCTCAAGACTTTTCTGCTGCCATCACCAAACGAAAACAAGAACTGTTGGACAAACAGTTGGAACAATTAAATAAATTAATAGAAACTGCGCCTAATGTTAAAGGCGAACAAAAACAAGTTTTAATGGCTACTATTTTTCAACTAAAATCTAATATTGAAAATATTCAAGCAGACCTGGCCTCTGCAGTAAAAAGACCTATTGTATCTCAAACTAATGTCAAGATTATAAATAACCCAACTCCAAAAACACCTTCTAAAGAGGATAAAATATTAGAAGCCAAACAAGAAGCATTGAAGAACTTGCTATTAACTGACTTAGATTTATTCATTAAACAACAACAAGGACATAGTGATGAAAAAGAAATATTAGATTTGAAAAAAAATGTTATTATTTTGAGAAATAAATTGAAAGGTCTTGGAATTACACCAGTGTCTGGAGTGGCTAAAACTGCATATCAAATGAAAGAAAAACTAGCTATTGCTAACAAATTGTTAGAAGCTAAAAACAAAGTACGTGAAACAAAAACTACCAGTATCTCAGTTGATCATCGACCAACTCAATTATTAGTGTCTGGGTATGAAGTAGATGATGAAGATCAAGTTGTAACACACTTTTTACAATTTGGTAATATTATTGAATATATATCTGATACAATCATCCCTGCATTGGTCATAAAATATGAAACAAGAAAAGATGCAGAAACTGCACAGATTAAGGGTAAGCTCTTCCAAGATAGAAGGTTATCAGTTACATGGTATAATTCGCAACATGACTTTGTTGATACTTCCAATATAAAAGCAGGACCATGCATGGGCGCCCGGTTAGAAGACAATTCAACTGCCAAACACTTCGATGACAAGGAATAATTATTTATGTGTTTTGTTAAAATTGTGTGATCTATATACCTTAATTATGTATAAAATAAATACAATTATAATGGTAAAAATCAATATTTTAATTATGTATCCTTTTGTTAGAGATATTTTTCCTTTGTGTATCTAATGTATTTAGATTTCATAAATACCCATTAAGGGAATCTTTGCACTTAAAATAAATTGTGCATTTTATTCTTGTACTTAGGTATTAAGTAAAATGAGATAAAACAAAACTTTATTTATGTCATTAGATTTTACATTTTATTGTTTAACTTATCTTGTAAGATTAATAATATTGTTAGTTATTTTAACACCATGAATAAAAGATGAATTAAGTTTCCACAATTTTAAGAAATTTTATTTTATTTTATCTTATGTTATAAGTATACGATATTAGAAAAATATTCATTTTTAATAAGTATGATAATTTTTCTGTTGATAGTTAATATATTGTACGCTTAAATTAGAGAATAATCGCAAACATTTTAAATTTCTACATATGAGACTGAATTTTATTTCTTTAGTCATTTTTAATTGTTAAAATTTTAAATTTTTCAATGATTAAATAAATGTATTTAAATAACATATGAATGTTTAAATATTTATTATCTTTAAATTTGATGAGTCATTAATTAAAAAATGAAATTATAAATTAAAATGTATTATGTACTTTGCAATAACAATAGAATATAGTAATCATTCTATTGAGCAAAACATAACGTATCCTCCTAGACAAAATACAATTACACTTGAAATGTTATATCGAATTTGAAACTATTAATCATTAATTTTGAATTTTTGCTCTTTACTTAGGGATTAGCATAGGCGTGCGCACAGGTAAGGCTGATTGGGCTTTAGCCACACCCGAACTTTTTTTATACGTGGCTACCTAAGTAATAAAGCATTATAGTCGTAGAAAATTGATAAAGTAAATCAAAATCATAGATATTTACATGATTAAAGATATACTGGTTGCCCAAAAGCATAATTTTTATTTTGTGACCTTGACAGGGGGGAAAATGGGTAGTCAGATTGAATTTAACCATATCTGACTATATGCACACGACTATGGGGATTAGCTATATGTTTTAATTAATATATTGAATTACACAAAACCTTTTGATTTATGTCCAGAAAAGTATAAGACATTGTAAGATTGATTTATATATTCATCGAACTATAACCTAATAAGTAAAAAAATTTAATAATAATGTTAAAATAATATATGCCAGCAGTAGGTAATAGTACAATACTAATTCAATGTGATACATAAACATCTAATGATATAAATATAAATTAATTGAATTAGTTAATTTTTTTAATAGGATACAATGTTTTGTTTTAAATAAAATCATTTTTTTTTTAAATCACTATATGTGTTATTTATGAAACATGGAATTTCTCAAAACTAAATAATTTGATTGTGGTTTAGTATAGAAACAAAAGAAAATTTTAGTTAATAACTAATAATTAAAATCAATTTATTTAAACTATTAAACCTTAAATTCATTTATATTTTTAACTGAAAAAAAGAAATATTTGGATTTTTTTCTACAAAGGAATTATGATGGGGATATGCCACTTTCAATGTGGTAAACTTCTGTTAAATTTTAGAAAAAATAAAATTTGGAACATTAATACAACATTTATGATAATAATTATATATTTTTACAACAGTATATAATATTATACAACAAGTTATAGTATAGGTACATAATGTTTTTTCTTTTATATATATATATAAAAGATATATATAATATATATTATTCTACTTTTTTTTTATAGTAGTGTCATTGATCATACACTTTTCTACAGTAATCACATAAGATCAACACACTTGGGTAGTATAATAATGCTATCTCTTATGATATTATATTTGATAAATAATTTAAATAATAATGTGTCTGTTTCATTTTGCATATATTTATTGCACTGAGAAAAATATAAAATATTTTATTTGTAAAAACAAAAATGGCAGAACATTTCCCAGTACAATAAATGTATACAATATTGATGAGTAAATTTATTTTTAGTTTTGGTGTAAAATAAGATAGAAATAAAGTCCATCTCCACATTGAAAGTATCTCACATGAATATATAACATTTATATCAATCACTTTGAAACATATTTATTAAGTTTGAAACAGACACATATATATTATTATTATACTTGATTTAGATAATATACATAAATATTGTGGTGTATATATTTATTTTTTAATGATATTGTCAGACTAGACTTAAACATAAATTATTCTACGATTTTAATTTCAATTTAAGAGTGTCAGAACTACTTAATTACTCTTTTTTTGGATCTTAAATAATTTGGATCTTTACATATTATAAATATTACATTTTTTATTATTATTATTATTATTTATATAATAATTAAATATATTATGATAATTTATTGTTGTAAGTTAAATGCGAAATATTTCAATTTTAGAAATCAAGGTCCCTTTTGTGTTTTAAAAAGTTTATGTTGAATTTAATATGGGAAAACAATAGAAAAATGACTAGTCAACACTGATATAATTGTAGTATTAAAATAAAATGATAAAAGCAATTTTTCGTCAAGGTTTAATAATAGTAAATAAATAAAATATATAAAGAATACACGGTTTGACTCACACATAAGAGCCTGATTTGATCACCAAATTAGGGTGTTACTAATTTTGAGATTCGATTAATACAATTTAATTGCATTTCTTTTAAAGAGTATAACATCTAGAGTCAATTTAATATGTGTATAATGACAAATATTCATTTTCAAAACATACATACGCAGTATAATGAAAAAATTAGTATAAACTAATCCTTAAGTATTTTCAAATTAATGATGTTCAATGACTATGAAGTTTTAGAAAAATTTGATTAACAGTGTAAACCATTTTGTAACAAAATAAGGATGGAATATGGTCATTATAATAACTAAACTGAAAAAAAAATTAGCTTACTAAATGTTTTTAACAACATCACTATAAATGTACATTTAACAAAATCAATGAAATTAAAAATAGAAATAATAAAAAGAAAGGGATTAAAAAATATATATATATATAATTATTGATTATTAATAATGGGAGTTCAATCATATAAAATATGATAATACATAGAAATCTTAAAAACTATAATTTTACTAAAAATTAAAATCACAGAAACTTAATAAGTTATGCACAATAATTTACTTTTTAAATGTTTAGTTTTAGAAAAAAAAAAATGAATATAATAAAACAATTTCAAAGAAAAAGTAATAATTCAACTTAATAAATCATGATTACTGCAAATACTACAATGATGGATTTGATCAAAGGACTGTCAAAACAAAAGACACTAAGATAAAATTAACTAAGTGTCTTACTAATTTATATTATACATTTACTGTACCTATACAAATACTTTGACTAGGCTGTCAGCTCCAGCACTGGCAATATAAGCTTCAGATGGATGAAATGCGACATCTAATATAGATTCATCTAACTTTTTTCGATGTGCTGTGATTTCTTGTACACAAGTTTTACTTTCTAAATTCCATATTCTAATGGATGAGTCATGACCTAAAATAATTATATATTTTTATGATTAGTTCTATTTATTATGTAATATATTTTAAAAATCACAAGTCTTACTTCCAGATAATAAATATAAGCCATTAGGATCAACAGCTAAACTAGTTACAGCATCTAAGTGGGCTACCATAGAATGAACCATTTTTCCAGTATTGTTGTCAAAGAAACGAATATGATGGTCATCATGTGCTGTAATAGTTAAAGGTAAAGTTGGATGACATTTAACCCGATGAATTAGCTGAGTTGCCATTTCAGTTGGATCCTATAACAAAAATCATACAATTTATAATTTAATATAAAAGTAATTACAAATAATAATAATAATAATAATAATAACACTAATAAATACTAACCTTTGAGCATTCTAATCGAGTTACAGGACTCTTAGTTTCAATATCATAAATAACACAATGAGATGAATTATAAGATGCAACAAATTGACCTTCAACATCCCTGACATAATCAACTGAAGTAGGAATTTCATCTGCTTAACAAATGAAGATAGTTAATATATTATGTTAATAATATATAGGCAACAAAAATTATGTTCATAATTGAGTTTAAAATTTTCTTAACCTTGATCAGAAACATAAGACGACAAACATGGTGTTTTAAGATTAGTTGGTGACCAGAGCTTAACTGAACCATCAGCTGAACATGACAATAATTCTGAACGATTATGATGAACTGAAATTCCCCATACAGCATCTTCGTGACCTTCTAAGTTATTGATCAGAATGTTTTTATCTAAACACAAAATATATAGATAAATATAACTGTAACTTGTAACAGTTAAACTGTCTTTCATGTTGAATTACCATAAGAATCATAGGGATCTATATTAGCTGATGGCATTGACCATACTTTAATAACATTATCCAAACCACCACTATAAACGTGTTCACCATTTTTACTGATTGCCAAACAAAAGACTGGCCCAGTATGGCTTCTAAATGTATATAATGGCTCTACATCTAACGATGCTGATCTATAAAGTATATGTTATAATTTAAATATTAATCAATCAAAGATACAATACTATGCAAACAATGTTAATACTTTTTTGGAGCAATCGTTTTTTGCAAATTCCAAAGCTTCATAGTATGATCTTCACTGGCAGTTATTAAAATAGATTCAGTTGGATGAAAAGCCAAAGCACGAACACCATCAAAATGACTGCGTAAAGTGTACTTAGCATTCCAAGTTTTTCTCGACGCAGTTTTCATATCAATAATCTTGAAAAAAAAAAAATTTAATAACAAATAATGTAAAAAATGAATGAATGTTTCATCTTACATCTGCATTAGTCTCGGATTCATTATTTACAGTGAGTTGTGCCAATTCTCCTAACCCTAAAGCTAAATCTATATTTCCATCAACCATTTCAACTGGTTCATTTTTTATCCAATTAGCATTGTTTGAATTCTTGTTAAACACATCTCTATTTGAAACTTCTAAAAAAAAAAAAAAACTGATAAAGCCAGGATTTTAAAATGTTTACGTATCTTCATTGAGTAGGTATGTAGTTAGACAATCAATTAAATTAATTTACAAAAATTTTTTTTAACTACATTAAAGTATTTAGATGTTGGGAATAATTAATTTCTATAGCATACAATGAAATATGTAATTAACTGTGAGAATAAAATGCTAGCTTATTTAAATTAGAAGCATTTACAAATCATTATTTTGTTTAAAAATAATTTTAAGTTGTATCTTAAAATTTTGAAACACATGCCCTCACAGTACAATTAAGCTGCTGTGCATCTACTAAGTATACGGAAGCTCAACTACTAGTAGTAGCTTTTAATTCCTTATCAATTATTTTATTTTGTATATTTAATTGAATTAATAATAATTTTTAAATTTTTAAAGATATACACAACAAAGCATACATTAATTTGTGTTGATTATTTTTGCATATTTTTATCATATTTAAAGAATTAAAGGAGAATTTTAGATTTTTAGAACTAATAGCATTTAATTTCTAATTTTTAAATCCTAAAATTTGAACTTTGCTGATACATGGCATTGATATAACATAATACAATATATATAACAATTACATACTCCAGTCATTTTGTTCATTCTCTTTGTTACTTATGTCTTCTGTTAATAACTGTAGCTCATTCACAACTTCATCAGCCTCTGCATCTACATCATCAGGACCAAACTAAAATGAATAATAATAATAATAATAATAATAATAACAATAAATTTAAAAACGATAAGTTTTATAGGTATCATACTTTACAAATAGATGTCATATCAATAACATCATCTGCCATCCCCATTTCATCATCATCTTCATCATCATCGTCATCATCATCATCAACACCATCATCATCCATATCTACATCACCAGAATCACTTGTGCTACGCATTTCAGATAAAAACTCAAAATTTGCCATAACAGCTGATTCAACATCTAATAATTTCTTTTGGTTTTGTTGTTGTTGTTGCTGCTGTGTCTAAGAATATTGATTTCAAAAATAAGTTAGTGAATTATTGAAAATTTTTAGAATACTTACTCGCTTGGTAGGAGAACACTGGCCTTGATTGTCACTAAAACGTTTATTATAGTTGTTACCATTAATCTGATTATTATCGCTTTGCCCTTGTTCTATACCACTCAAATTGTTATTATTATTCAAACCTAAAAGGTTACGAACACGTGATGACCGAACATCAATTATTGTATCCGTATACCCTATTTCATGTAGATATCTGGAAATATATGAGATAATATTAATACTGATATCATAAATATAGTATGTAAACTTACTCTCTAAGTAGCTGTCTGCCTTGTTTCCAACTGACATTTGAGACTGATGATAATGGAGCTTCACTATCTGCATTAACTTCTGGTATGGAAGTATACTCATCTTGTACACTTGAAGAAGCAGAAGGTAATTGCATTTCAGATTGTGGAATTTCTGTGCCATATTTTAATTTATGATATTTTGCTCTAAAAATTGAACATGTATATTTGTTTATTTTAAGATTAAAGTAAATAAAATATGAATACAATTAATAAATTATATTAATATTTTAATATGATAAAGAAATAGTATAAATTAAATAAGAATATTTTAAAATTTTTTATAAAGGTTCCTAACATTTTTTATACATTTTTGTTTATAATTTAAGCTGAGGCGCCGAATTCTTAAAATTTCTTGAGGTATGATGATACATTTTATTTTTATAAAATACATTTGTCAAGTATATTAAATTATAAAATTTTTTTTCCTAACATACTTTTAATTATAAAGCAAGCAAGTCAATATTAACATGTAATTAGTTGTATAACTAATAAAAATAATAATAAATTTAACACTTTTTTTTTAGGAATTTCATGAGGAAATAAACGTGAATTTCATGTTTGTCCCGACTTTGGTAATTAGTAAGTGGTATATGAATTTACTATGAAGTACATTTTGATTTAAGCACATAAAATCAGTGGTGAATTCAAGTATCAAGTGCCCAAGAGTAAAATTTCGAGACTTATATATCTCAATCCCTCCCCCACCATTTGATGGCATTATACTTCTATCTATAACTAATCTTTATTTAATTCATGTAATATTGAAATAAATAATATGTTTAAAATAATTCTAATTTAAATTAAACTATCTAGAAAGCTTTTAATAGGAAGTAAATTAAAAGATTTTTCTAAAGTTACTTTTAGAGTAATTTAAAAATATAATAATTAAGTAGTCACATTTTTATTTTTTAGACAGTTTTAATTTCAACAAAATTGAATACTTATTGAAACAAAAATTAACAATTCTAGTTAATGTGTAGAATTTAAAAAAATATATTTATCCTAGAATTGAAAATGCACTGTTATGCATATACTATTAATTATACCATAAGTGTTAACTAATAAG
Source organism: Melanaphis sacchari (assembly GCF_002803265.2). Taxonomy (NCBI): domain Eukaryota; kingdom Metazoa; phylum Arthropoda; class Insecta; order Hemiptera; family Aphididae; genus Melanaphis; species Melanaphis sacchari. The sequence goes on along the minus strand of NW_020271102.1, from coordinate 346,005 downwards.
TTAAAAGTTAACAATATAACATATGATAAAGAAATACGATAATAATGATTTATAATATAATATTAATAATATTTTTGATATTGTATCAAAAACTAATTCAAATTTAACTAATACCATATTAAATTACATTTAGTGATATTAAGATCTAATAAAATATCAAACCTAACAACAGTCTTTATATAGATCATTCTATATGGGTTTACAATAATTTATCATTGAATTCAAATTTAATATAACCATTTAAGTAACCAATTCGCGGAAAAAGTAGATACATACAAAAATCAATAAGTTGTCTCATCAAAAAATATTTACATAACTACCAAAAACCATTATATTTTGACCATTAAGTATATTATTAATTTTAACTATTCTTAAAATTTGGAGCTCAGGTCATACTATCCAGCCCCCTCTTTACTTTATAGTTTTTAAAAATATAGTCAGCTTAATTATTTTTTTATAAAAAAAAAAAAAACACTTGTTACAGACTGTAATAGTTTTATTAAAAATATGTTAGTAATACCTTTCAGCTCGCAGTGCATGTTCTAACATTTGAATTCGACGAATTAAATCATTTTTCAAATTATCTTGACCTTTTCTCTCACCCTGAAGAAATGCAATTCTTGCCTAATAAAACAAATAAATTAAAAAATTAGAAATATATAAAAAAAGTTATAGTAAATATTATTCAAAGTTTTAATAAATCAATAATATTTTATAGAAACATAATTTTTCAGCTTAGAACACAATCAAGTTATTAAAGATTTTAAAATAGTTTAATTGTAACTAGCTTTTTTGTAATGAAATAAAATGTCTAATTTTTATTATAAATAAACTATATTATTTCTAATACAATTTTTCTTATATTGTAATTTAATTTATGGACCTTACATTTTTTACTAATGAACCGGCCTCAAGGATACAAATGTTATTTAAGATAAAGGCCACTTGTAAATTACTTTATGCATGAAAAAATATTTCTGGTTTTATTATTTGTACATAGGTAAAGGATGTTTATGACAGCTACTATAGTGCCCTATCTCAGTTTATAATTTGTAATTTTAGTTATATAGGCAAGGTTGGTCTAAGGTTTATACATATAAACATTTATTTAAATCACATCAAGTATTGCTAAAATAAAAAAATTTAAAAAATATAGAATAAGTAGTTACAGTATTTTAAAAGAATATTTAAAATTAATATTCTTAAATAAATAAGGTACCTTGTCTTTTCAAGATTAAATATTGTAATAAACTATTGAGACATAACAATTCAATATTTAAATTGATAAGATAAATATTAGCTTGTTTTATATAAGTTAATTTTCTTTGACTAAACTACCAAGATAGCTAACACAAGTTATTTATCGTGGACATTATAATTAGATATACCTTGGTGTATCATAATTTAAACCACAGTAATACATTAGACATTATTGGTACCAAGTGATAAAAATTAACTACATTTTTATTTTTTGAATTCCATTAATTGAAATCAAAATATTAATTCATACTGATAAATTTTTTTAAAAGAAGGTTTGTTTCAAATATTCAATTTACAACCAATAATGATATTAAGATCTAATAAATCTAGGCAATTAAAAAAAAAAAAAAAATGCTTGATTATTTGATATATTTATAGATGCCATACTTAGGTAAATTAAAGAATAAAATATAAAAGTCTATCATTAATGCATAAACAACAAACTTTGATTAGGTATATTTCTAATTATAAAAAACCTACTTATCCATTAAATACCAACTAGATACAAGTCATAAGAAAAAGTATCAACTAAGAAGACAATTTAAAGTGAATATAAAACCATAGATCAGTATTTTAGTTTAAATAAATCTAATACTAAGAGTTAGAGTAGGTAGATACTAGATATATTACAAAAATCAGAAAAACTATAGAATATGATATTAGAACAATAGCCAGGAACATAGTACAATCTACCTCATTAAAACTAATACGCAAAATTAGACGGTCTGCATAGGTAATCGACAGTTCACATAACAATCAAGATCGAAATTTCAAGACGTTCAAAAGCGAGGAAGTTGAAACCTGAAAAGCTGTAACAAGTCCTAATCCCGAACAACGAGTTCTCACCTGCAACTCAGCCCTGTCGATCTCCCAGTGGGATCGCTCCAGCTCGAAGTTAGACCACTCGTGTTGTATGAAGTGCAACACGCCGGGCATCGTGTACTTCACCTTGTTGTTGACACCACCACCATCGCCGTTGTCGCCCTTCTGCCCGAAACCGCCGCCTGGCTGCTGTTGCTGTTGGCCCGGCTTCCCGCCGGCGTACGACCCGTCTTCCAAATTCATTGCCGGTAAACTAAACGGCGTTAGTGGACCCCTCATCTAAACGCCATCGCACTGCTGAACGCGCGCGCACACACACACATACACACACACACGCCCCGACAACAATAACAACGATACTGCCACACGCAACTATAACATTGATATTATAATATTCAATATATTATTATACATGTATAGTAATATGGACAAACGAAGCTGATAATCCTGCAGATCTCGGAAACGTCAATCGATCAGAATTTGCGGTCTATTATTTTCAGAACATTTGATTTGTTTACGAATTTAAAAAAAGACTATTTCTTTATTATGTAATGTGTTATTAATTTAATTGTGAAGATGCACTATATGGTTAATACCATTCCCGGTTAAAACTTGCCAACGATCGCGCGCGCAAGTAACGGGTAAACGAAATCGGTCGGACTGGACAAGACGGGAATTTGCCTCTGTGTAGCGTTCAAACATGACAAAATAGTATATAATAATAATAATAATAATAATAATAATAATAATGAAAAAAGTCGTAGACCGTAGTTGCCATTTGTCACATCTGCAGTGAACATACAGACCAATGCTGCCAACGGAGGGTGTGCGGCGACCCCAGTCATTGGTTCTCAACGTTTTCCCGCGACGACACTTCACTGCACTGCACTTATCAAAAATTACAACTCGCAAGTTATATTCGTAAATAAAATAAACCGTGCAGATTACGATTCTGATCTATATCGAGAATATTTGTGATGATGCATTCATTATTTTGAGTTGGTTATGTTGAAATAAAGTCAATTGACTTCCGGTATCGAAATTGTTGCAATTGTTTACCGATATGGTATAATGTTAAATATAGTATATTAGTTTATAAGCAGTTTTAATAGTTTTACTCTTGTCAATTTGTTCTGGCCAATAATCGGTGAAAAACGACACACAAAAAATAATTAAATTTCAAGGTTAATGGTCTATTTCCGTTCCCCTAAATGGACATTTATAATCAAAAGCCGATTAGAGAAAAAAACAAAATAAAAATATATACAAATCAACAAATAATATTTATAAAATATTTAGGTAGGAAAAGAAGCATACTAAATATTTTAACAATTATAGCACATATCAGAGAATAGGGATCGCCAAATATCCCGCAAACATAAAAATAATTATTTAAATTATTTTTTTTACGATGAATAAAATGATGTTTTTATTTATTTTAATTAATTTTTTTGATTTTACCTTTACTTTCTTTTGGATAAACATTTAGTATGTACATTACATTTTCATGGTCCCCGAAAAATTCTAAACTGAATTCCTTAATTATCGAATCCTTAAAAAGTGGCCCTCTAAAAATATTAATTCGGTTTCTCCATGCTCTAGTATATAATTCTATACAAGATTTCTAAATAATTTAACTAATTTAAAAAATATAACGCATATTACAAAACACATATTCTGCAATATTTATTACTGAAGCTTTTTCTGCGTCATTTTTATCGTAAATTCTACGAAGTTTTTTTTAGCAAAAAAAAAAAAAATGTATGTACTAATTTAATTAAATAACACGATGACGAGTGATGACCAACGAAAGTGAGTAGGTATAGAATTTGAAATAGGATTTTGAAAATCAAGTAATTATTAGATGGTCATCGTAGTGAAATAAATAATGAAATAAAAAAAATGGGATTTTTAAAATATTTAGGATTTTGAGTTATTTAAGTGAGCTATACGTAATCCTACCAAATATCTATAAATAGATAAAATAAAAAATATTTAATCATAGAAATAAATGATTAATGACTATTCATTGTAGAGGGGTTATATTGATTTATTTAATAATTATATTGATATTGGTAATTATTGAATTTTAACTTATTTAATTTATTAAATACAAACTGAAAAACTGAAAGGTATTCATCTAAAAAAATAAATCAACAACTAAACTTAGTTCAATAATTTTTTTATATAATTTTGAATTGCCGACTATTTTATAAAATTATAAAATTATTTCAAATAAACCACAACGCCATAACAAAATGAAGGAAATTATGGATTTCAGAATCGAAATATTTAGTTGTGTGTAAAACGATTTAATCCGTAAAATAGGTATGGAATATATGTATATAAATATAGCCAAATAGGTATATAAATAGCACCATCACATGTTTAACGGCACTAAACCCAACACCGAACACGCAATAGCTGTATGTCGGTAGATAGGTATATATTTCTCGACTGTTAACTTATAAGTAATATGTAAAAAATATAGAATTAATGGTGTATATAAAATACCATTATACCATTTATACCAGCACAACGATGCAGCTAAACGATGAGAAATTATGAGTAGGTAGATATAAATCTAGTGCCAAAATATATTTTAAACTCATAGATCGTAGTTTTGAAATTCATTAAAAAAAAACAACACCTAAAGCTTATGTTTATGTATATTTTAAGAATAATCTATTGAACATTCGCTCAAAATGTGTAATATTATTAAACATTTTTATTTTTATTTTGTACAGTAGTCACTATAGTCAATATTCAGTAATACCACAAAATGACAGAATGGATGAGATCCATTTAATTTCATTTATTCTGAGATGATAAATAATAATAGTTAGTTATTTTATCGATAAGATAAGTTACAATATTAAGGTAATTTTCTTTAAAATATTTAATGAATGTTATTAATGTTATTATAATGTAACTTTACCGTTTACTATACAGACTACAGGCATGTTGTATGTATATTTGAACAATATTATCTCGAATTCTTGAAATGCATTATCTGTTAGGTATTACCTCAGAATTCAGATATGTTTAAATGTTTTATATATCTATGGGTATTATATGATTGCTTGATCGTTGGTATTATGGTAATTACTATTTTTAAATTTTACATAAAAATTAAAAATTAATTTTTGTGTAGCTTTTTAGGAATCCATTTCTACATATTTTCTACGATGTAACAAAATAACAATAATCTTATCTGTCAGAGGTTCTTTGCTTTGGTAACACTGTGGCTATCTTTGACGATAGCTTGAAAAAAAAAGGAACATTGATAAGCTGATCTGTCTCTTTTTACTTTTTAGTTTCTTAGCTTCTTACTATTAAATATTAAATATTAATTGCTAATTACTAATTAGTAATCATTACATTTCATTATATTATTTATTTGTAAAAATAAATCCAAGCATTAAGCTAATAGGTTTAGTAGGTATTTACTATTCTTCTATTTAGTCCAAAGTTAAGTTCAAATTAAACTTAACATTATTATAGTTTAGTTATTGATTGGTTATTAATATTAATAATATTTAATAATTGTTTGTTACAATCATTCAATACATTCAATTTAAAAAGTGAGTTCATTAATATTACATTTTAAAAATAGGTATAAATGTATAATATGTTTATTGTTCCAAATAATGCAAAATTTTGACTAACATATACCACTTATTCAATATACAATTCGTTTTTAATATATCTGTGATCTTACTAATTCTATGTTTTTTTGTTTGAATAGTTAAATAAGAAAAAATAATGTGTCTTCAAAAATCCAAATATTTCTTATAGATTATGTTGATTACAAATCATAATTTAAAATAATATATTATTAATCACTACTTTTTAATTTCTTGGTAGGTAACATTTACATGTTGCCCTATAATTTAAAATTCTTCCAGTACTATTATTGTCGAAATTATAAAGTTAACATTCAATATGAGTGCCTAATAAATATTTGAATGATTTGTTTCTACATGTGTATTTTATTTGTTATAGGTTTTTTATAATATGGATAATAACCATGAAACAACTGCAGCTAAATCAGAAGGTAAAGTAAAATGTATTAAGTTGTAGAATTGTTGAGTCTTAATATTTTAAGAGTATTGACTACTTAAAATTGTTAATTATGATAAAGAAATATTTAGATCTTCATGTGCATTAATGTAGTATTATGCTATTATGTTAATGTTGATTAGGTTTTATGTAATTAATATAATAAATTAATAGATTAACTTTTGAAATGACTTAAAAAATTACTATTATTTATTTAAATACTATTTAATTTAAAGTATTCTCATTTCATGTATTTTTTATTTTTTCTATTATAAATTATAGTTTAATTAAATTAAAACTTAGAAGGTAATTAATTTTTTTATTATTGTAATCCTTTTTGTCTCAAAAGTTATGTTCAATATTTATTGATGGTTGTGATCTATGATAACATCCTACCATCAAGGACTAAGGCAACTGTGTCTTTTATCGAAAAATTTAAGGCTTATTAATAAAAATTTTCTTTATCATATTATCAAACATCTACCTAAGTCTTTTAAAATATCTATTTATAGTTAAAAGGAAAATAATTAGTTGTTTAGCAGATATTGTATTCATATTATGTGTTGTCTCCGCTTTAATAATTTACATCATAGCTATTTTGTGTTCACCCGAATTCATTTTATGTTGTTAGCATTGGTATTAATTATTTAATTACTTACTATCAAACTTAAGTGGATGCTTCATCCATATATGTTGTATCCATCTTACAAACATACAAAATAGCAAAAACTGTTTCATGCAAACAAGCAACCAAATTTTCACACTAAAAAAAAAAAAAATATTTTAGACTGTGCAACATTAATTTCAATTTCTTGATATTATTAATACAAAAGAATTTCTTATTGTTTCAAATTTCACTATTCTTATGTTTTTTAAACTTAAATAACTTTATTTTAATTCTAATATTGAAAAAATAAAAATTATGTTGCATTTTTACTATGTTATATGCATGTAAAATGGAAACAACACATACAGGTGAAGTGTCCTCTTAAAGGTAAGAGTATTATCTGGGATATTACATGGGCTTTTATTAATATTTTTATTTTAAAGTAAATTATAGTTATGTAAAGTATTAAGATTTTTAAGCGTTCATAACCCATTTTAAATGCAAAAACTTTATTGGTTAATTGGACCCCATTCTGAATTAATTATAATAAACAAACGTCTACTGTCTACTGTATGTTGCTATTATAAAACCGATCTGGATTTACGGTATTCAACTATGGAATTGTGCCAGTAAGTTTAACATCGATGTAATATAACGCTTACAAGACATCACCTTTTGGACCATCACTGCAGCAGTTTGAAAGAAATAATGCAATTCATCGTGATATGATGCTGCCTATAATAGCAGATGAAATCCAAAGGTTTGCTCGCAAATACGAAACAAAGCTAGATCACTATATCAATGCATTGGCCATCAAATTATTAGACAACTCCAAAGATATCAGACGTCTCAAGCATCTATGACCACATGACTTAGTTTAAGATTTTAGGTTAAGGAAGAAGCCACTTTATTGGAAGCGATTTCATCAACATATAGTATATATCAGGGATGGGTAACTCAAAGTTACTATAGGGCCAATTTTTAGAAATTTAAAATATAGCGGGCCAGAACATAGAAAGCAAAAAAAAAAAAGGTCATTCAAAATATATATTTTGAATAGCATTTATTTTGTTAATAATGAAATAGGACATAGGTTAAAATTGTATACCTATACTAATGCAATTTGAAAATGTAGCGCAGGCCAGATAAAAAAGGCTCGCGGGCCGCCAGTTGCCCACCCCTGGTATATATAATTTATATCTTGTATGTAAAATATATACAATAATTGTTCAATATATTTACTAAGACCTTTGAGTCGTTTAAATAATAAATCATTAAAAAAAATAAAATATGATAAATAACCCACTTAAAAATTTAATATATCAATAAAATCCTTCATAATGCCCTAAACAATATACTTACTTGAAGTTTTATGATAGGTAAATTGACTAATATTAAACATAACAGTATAAAATGAATTTTACTGAACACAAATTTGCTATCTAACTAACATACAATACATGTGTTTATGATGTTTTCTTAATAATATTTATTTGTTATTAATATTATATTATATTGTATATTGTTGGCTTGTTGCTTTACAGTACATAAATTTAAACATTATATTCCTAGAAGCTACAATATTCCTGCCCCCTCTTAAAAAATGTAGTTATACTTCTTAACTTCTGTTTATAATTTTCAATTGATCCTCATTTAATAGGTATATATGAATATATTTTTTTTAAGAAAAATAATTCTGATATTCAAGTAAAAACTATTGGCTTTTTCTTATAAAACTTTTAACTGTTGTATAAAAAGTAAAATAAAAGATTGTTAAGAATGTCATACCCCTTATATTTGCTATGTTGTCTCTGTCTTACACATGGGTTACATAGCAAATTTTCATTTAGCAGTTCCAATTATATGCTGTTAATTTGAATATTTGAATAAATTTATCTATTATTAAACTTAAAGTAAGAATATTATCTATATTCTCTCATTAAATTTTTATGATATTTTAATTATTAAGCTAGTTATGAGTATTTAAAATATTAAAATTTAAGTCTTGATGTTTTTACCTTTAAGTTGGATATTAGGCCAAGTATTCTAATATTTAATCTAAAAAGTAAAAACACAAAATTGGAACTACCAAATGTAAGTTTTGGTATTTTATGCATTAATAAGACAACACATATGAGTATGACGTCCTTTTAAGAAATTAATTCTACAGCAATTTCAAAAATCATACCTAACCTAACCTTGATTTGATTTTATTGGTATAACTTTTTTATTGAAAAAGCTTTATTTACAATCGATACTAAATATGACATGATAACTAAGTGATTTAAATATAATATAAAGTTAGCTTTGCTGGCTTAAGAAAGTGGTGTAACTTGAAAACAAATTGCCATGTAGATACTTAAAATTTGTACTTTATGTTTATATGATCATTTTCTATGCATAATATAATTTTTTAAATATTTTTATTTTTATTAAACTATTTATAGACAACCAAAATTTTCTGTTTTTTTAAGAATCTTGATAAATGATTATTGGCAGAATAAAAATGTTTAAAATTTGCATTCTAGTGTTCTCATAAGTCATTAATTTACCAATTAAGAGATATCAAAAATCTCTCGGAAAAAATGTATTTTTTAAGTATTTTAATTTAAAATATTAACAAAATTCTTAAAATCTTACTTTTATGTCTATAATTTAAAAATTGATTACGATGTTATTTTTATGATCATTTGATGTTTAAATGTCATGACATTCATATTTTGGTGTAATTAAAAAACAAAAAATTATAGATACTTAAAATTTATGTGTATATAATCATTTTTTAAACATGATAACATTTTAATATTTTTTTTTAGTTCTTTAAATATGGATAAAAATATTTTTGATTAATCAAAAAACTTAAAAATTTAATTCAAGATCCTAAAAAAGTTATTTTTACATGTAAATTAAATTAAAATATGTAAGCATTTAAAAATCAAATTTTGTTAATATCTTAAAAATGTATAGAATGTGCAATTTTTATAGCTGAAGTATGAACATTTACTATTAAGTTTTTCATAAGTAGTTCATAGTTAAATTCAAATTTAACACATTCATCATAATATTACACTCTACACTTACTATTCAGCAAAGCCCACTTTTTTTTAATATTTTCAAACTTTTTGTCCTGTATTAAAAAATATGAGTTTGTATATTTTATGTTTGTTTTTATATTTTAAGGTCTGGAACAAGATGAATTAATAATTCAACAACACCGAGAAATTGAAAAAGAGGTCGATAAATTGTTATCTTTTGTATGTTATTATTATAAAATATGTATTAATTTTACAATTTTAATTATAGATTTCTGATTCTATATTGTTGATTGGTGAAAAAGAAGAATTAACATCACTTGAAACTGAATACATAAATGATCCCGTATACTTAACTAAAATTCAAGATTTAAATAAAAAGTACAAATGTATGAGACGTGCAAGGCCAGATGGTAACTGCTTCTTTAGATCATTTGCTTTTGCATATTTTGAATATTTGATAGATCATAATGAAGAATATAAGCATTTTAAAGAACGTGCACTAAAAAGTAAAGATGAATTGATCTCTTGTGGTTTTACTCAATTCACATTAGAAGATTTTCATGATACAGTAAATTTGTATTCACTTTTTTTTTGTTAGATATCAATCTTAACTAAAATTTTTTTTTTTAATCTTAGTTTATGGAAGTGGTCAATTTAATTGGTGAAGGTCAACATGAAAAATTATACGATACTTTCAATATGCAAGGTTACTCAGACTATGTGGTGGTGTATCTTCGTTTAATAACCTCAGGGCAATTGCAAAAAGATGCTGAGTTTTATAAACATTTTATTGAGGGGGATCGGACTGTTGTAGAGTTTTGTCACCAGGTAAAATTATGTTATAAGTTATAACTTTCTTCTTTGCTTGAATTAGAAAAAAAAATATCTACATTTTTAAATAAATATTTTTAATTTATTGTGTGATAAGTAGAGACCGGAATAATATTTTCTTAAAATAGCCAAAATAAAATGTTAATATTGTCCTAAAAAATATATAATCTAATTGATACATAAAGGTCATTAATTATGATATAATTCTATATGTTTACTGAAATATTTTTATTTTTTATTTATTTAAATCATCAATACCTTATAATTTAGTTTTAAAAAAATTTAAAATTAAGATTTTTTAACTTACTCCATATTGTTATTCCATTTATAGTTATCTCAATAATAACAGACTAAAAACTTATTAAATATTATTATTTATTTATAATTTTCATCCCTACAACATAAAATTAATCAATGTATTCTTTAATATTCTTTTTTATATGAAATATTCTTTTATCTTAAAATATTCTTAAATATGTAAAAATAACTTTTGCTATGAATTATACGATTCATATTTTTTATAGATTTTAAACTGAAATTTGACTGCATAGACTCAAAAAAAATTTGCAAAAGAATATTATTCCAACGTCTAGTGATAAGTAATAATAAGAACGAAACACAAGTTCTAATTGTCCAATTTTTAGTATTCTACTTTAAATAAAACTATAAGGTTTATGTTGAAGTATTTTCAAAAAAAATTAGTAATCTGTTCTATTTTTTTTTTTAAATCAAGCACTATTGTATCTTGAGTAATAATTTAAACCAACTATATTATAATTTATTATATTATTCAGGAAGTAGAACCGATGTTCAAAGAAAGTGATCATATTCATATTATAGCATTGAGTACAGCATTAAATGTTGGAGTTCGAGTAAGATACATGGATAGAGGTGAATCGTCTGAAGCTATTGCTCATGATTTTCCTGAAGGATCTCCAGTCTGTGTTCATCTTCTCTATAGGCCTGGCCATTATGATATATTATACAGTAGATAAAGTCAAATGTGATGAAATATGAAATTATTTAATTAATACAATCAAAGTTAACATCATTACATAAAAGGTTGTTTTATTTAAATATATATATTTTTAAACAAATTGATAGTTCCATATCTAAATTACAATAATTTATCGAATAATCAAGTATCTTAAACTTAATTAAACATTTAATAGTTTTTAAATAAAATAATTGTACACTCACACTCTAAATTTACTTGTTCACAAATTATACGTTTTTATGTTTTAACAGTGTCTTAAAAGCATATGAATTGTGGTTTCTAATGTTTCTTGGTGATTGTGCAATAATAATATGTTCTTTAATTTTGTATAATAATTTTGAAAAAAGAGTTAACTTTATTGAAATAGTAATTATATCAGACAATTAAACCTTAATGAGCATAAAAGTTACATAATATTAATCAAAAGTTAAAATAAATAATTTATAGAATACAATTATTATACTCTTTAAGACATGGCACTTCTTATTTTATTCATTAAATGATAAATAAGTCAATTTGAAAATATTTAAATTTATCATTTGTCATATTAAAGTTTTAGAATAATATTTGAGACAGTTAAGTTTAATACACTTATTTGTTATAGTAAGTGCGTTGTATAACATATTGAATAAAGAATAAAGACTATTGTAACTAATATCTACTTAATTCAAAAATAATTTTTTTTATGTTTGTTTAAATATTTTAATTTTATTATTCTGTAAATGATATAACAACCAGAACAAAGCCATTATTGGCTAAGTATATTGTTATTTTTTAGAACTTAAATTAAAAAAAAAAAAAAAAAAATACAGAAAATCTACACAGAAAATATTGCAAATAATTACTTAAAGATCCTTATTTAGGTTATGTAAATAAATTGTGTGTTTGGTTTCATTGGAAATTTCTAAAGCAAGCACTGATTATATCATGTTTAAACTTATATTTTTTATCATTCAGTATTTTGGTAATTTAGACATTTTTTTAAATGTCATGTCAGACAGCACAAATTAAATATTTCTAGCTTAACATATTATTTTCTTTTTTAGTATAAATATTTTAGATTCATTTTTAGATATTCATTTTTTTTTTTTAATGTGGTAAAATGCTATTCAATTTTAGCTTTTTTTAATTAAATTTTCTTTAACAAACTTCCTTATTGTACATTTAAAATTAGATTATATATTATTATTTATATTCAGTTGTTTTTTTGATCTCATAACAACCTAGAGTTTAAAATTGATATTAAGAATCTTGAATTACAGTTTCAATATAATTAAACATATTAAAGTACAAGCAATAATTTACATTTAATTTAGTTCACTGTAAATATAAACTTAGAATTTTTTTTATGTTGTGACATTTGAGTTAAAATAGGTACTATTATAGCTATATTTATATTATTATTTATCAATAAATAGGCAAGTATTTTTTACCTTATACATATATAATATTTTGCAAGACAATAAGTTTGTGATGATTGTATAAATAAATTAGTTATATTAATTACAATTCATTAATATGTCTATTGATTAATTGAATCAATATGTTTCATATTTGATGCTATAATACAAATTTATTTTAATCATACACTTATTGAATTATTTTTGTTATTCTTTGAAATTATCATTTTTATAAGGATGATTTAATAAAAATGTATAATGTATGAAGATGGTATTGTTTAAATTTTAAACAAATAAAAGGGAATGCTAGTGGTACTTTTTACATATTAGTACTTTAAGTTAAGTATGCATTTGTGTTTCAATGTGGTATGCTAATTTATAAAATATAGAATTTTGTTTGATGCTATGTAGTATAATATAATCAATTGGTAATATTTAAAAAGTATATAAACAGAATAGCTAACATATTACTAATAAGATTTAATAAACAAATAATTAAATATTTACTAAATTTTCTATTAGCAGTTGATTGATCACATAATAATAATAAAAATAGTACATGGTTTTTACTTTCCTATAGAAATGCTCCACAAACTAAAAAAAAATCCATTAATCTCTTTGTCAGTCTGACTTTCTTTCCATATTGATGTCATGCAGGTTATTTTAAAATAATCACATTTATGTGAAGAATAAAGATTACTTATATTTACGAGGACCAATTGTACTTTTACATTTATTTCCATAAAGTTTCTTTTCTCTTATAAGTTCTTTTTATTAATTTAAATTCATTCTTAATAAATAAAATAAAATAATAATCTTTATTCTTTCTCCTTATTTGCATTAATTGCTTAGAAAACATACTTGTGAGTATAAGTCATAATTATTTCTTCAAAATGAAACTATTAATCTTCATCAGCCATCTTGTTAGTGATTTATTCTATTCTGTATCATTGTTTATATTTATTTAATACACTTTAATAATGTATTGAATATCTCAATATCATTACAATGAAATGCTATTAAAATTACACGGGTAGATAGGTAGTATTATCATTTATTGAACTCTTTTTGTTTTTTGTTTTTTTTTTTTTTATCGTACTTAAATGAACAATACTTTAAACAGTAGTAGGAATTAAGAAAATAAGGAATAAAAATACAACACATGTGCATTCAACCCTTAGCTCTTCTCCTTCTTTATTTTAATTTTTATATTATTGTTTCTTATTCATCTATATTACAGTAATGCCCAAACTTCTGTTTATAGTTTTGTATATAAAAGCACTAATAAGTCTTATAATTAATAAATCAAAATTATCTATATTATTTTCAATGAGAAAAATATGGACAAGTAGGTACTGCTCTGCTGTACAATAAGTGACGAGTGGTTTGTGATATTGCTATTAAATTTATTTATTTTACTGTTAGTGACATACATAGTATGTTAAATTAATTGTTGAAAAAATTATTGCATTTAAATTGTGATTCTAAAACATAATGAACATAAAAACCTTATATCCTCACAAATAATGTTTTAGAACTATCACAAATAATTAATTTGTTATTTATTATTTAAATATGCATTTTTTGTCAAAACTTCAAACACATAAAAAAAAATTTTGTTTGAATTTTTAAAATTTTTATGCTGATATAAGAAAAACTTTTCAAATCAATGATAGTATCAGTATGAATTACTTATGATGAATTTTAAAATAAATGTTCATATCTAAGCATAAAAAATTGTAGTATATAAACTTTAAACTTCAAAATAATTTCATGATTTTGATAAAATTTAAATACAAATGTTAGCTAAAATAAATTATATTTATACATTTTAAGTAAAAAAACAACTTATGTTGGATCTTATATCAAACTTTCGAGCTAAATAATTTTCTATTATTTATATTTATGAAAATAAAACTGAAATAATAGAAAATTTTAAATGATTATAAATGACAGAGTCAAAATATTTTGAAAATTTTCTTGTATTTAAAATTTATCTTAAATTAATAACTCATATCTTTTTTTCTATTATATTATAACATCAATTATTGGTTGATCAAAAAATAATTAATTTTTAATTTTTAATGCAAATATACTTTGCATAAAAAAAAGTAGTCGTAACAAAATTTGTGTGTTCACGATTATGTATTTATTCGTGTTTAAAATAAATCTCAATAGCAAACTCAGACACATGGCTATGGCTTGACATTACTATTCAGCAAATGTACAGTTGAAACTGCATTTTCAAGAAAATTATACTAGCAAGTTAAATATTAAGAAATTTGTTTATCCTTTAAAAAAATATATATTTGTTAAATGATATTATACACTATAAATCTGGATCCTTAATTCTCATAAAAACTGCTAAAAACTTGTCTCCATTATTTCTTGTCACTTTTTTTCCTTCTTCTGAACTCTCATATAGCTTATCAACAACAGGATCATCTTTCTGCAAACAAAAGTTTATAAAATAGTTATATATATTTACGACTTACAAGTTTAATTTATATAGAATTACCAAATAGTCATCTTCTACACGTTTAAATAAACCATGTTCAGAGAAATGCTTAACCATCCATTCATGCAAATCTTTTACATCAGTAACTGTATACACTAGTGCCTAAAAAAAAAGAGTTTAAACAAGACCATTCAAGTAAACTATTGATAAGTTCATACCTCTTCAGCTAACACATAAGCGTACTCAGACAATGTAGTGTCATTGATGATTCTCCACTTGTGTTTAGATTTTTTGAAATGGGGGTCTGGGTAAAGAAAAAACATCTTTTTTATCTAAAAAAAAATATTTTAGTACCACTTTAATCAAGTATTTTAAATAACTCACTTGGCCTTTTTTGAAAAAATTTGGCAAGTATTTGATTGCATTTGTTCTTATACATGCTATATTATTAAAACAATCGGGTTGATTGGCCCTAAGTGCTTTGATCCTCTCAATTACATATTGAGACACTTTTACTCTTATCTCCATTCCAAGAATTAAAGAATCCGTAAACATGGGAGACAAAGTAACTAAAATATTATTTAACATAAATTGAATGAATGGTTAAATTAATCAAACTGATAGGTACTTACCTAAGAGACCACCATAACCACATCCAATGTCCAACATTTCGACACGCTTGTTATAAATGTTGGATTTTTCATTTGTTATATCTGGGTATAGTGTTGACCAATCGTAAGCCTCTGGACAACTGGGGCTGTAAAAAAGAAACATTATTTATTATTACTGTAATAATTATATTTCTATTTGAAAAATAGAATTATATTTACTAATCAAAATCGTGATCGGCAATAGGATTTGAATGTGCTCTTTGTCTGTAGTATTTTTTTTGAGGCAAAGATAACTCTTGTTTTTCCGTCTCGTCTTCGTTTAATGGTCGTTTTGTTTTCTCCATAGTTTTAATGAAATTTTCTCCAAATTAATAATAGTATAGAAGTTTGAACTTATACTTTAATTCAAACATAGGTATATGTATCTATAGAATAAAATAAAATAACATCATAAAGAAAAAATATATATTTTGTAAGATTATAACTTTGCTAACTAATCAACTACAATACAAATTTATCTTAGTTGTTATAAACTATTATAATATGATACAATTATTACATTATTTAAAACACATAAATCGGTAAGGTTTAGGGTTTAAAGTTTTTAAACATTAATTCGTTCTGTAGTTTGAAAAACAACGTGTTTACGTGTATGATAGTGTGAAGTTAGGCAACCAGTAACCACCGTATGTATGACCAAAGCTATAACACGGTTGTTTGATTTTCGTGATAAGAAACCTTGAATAGATAATATTATATTTAAACCTTGGTATGCAGGATATGCTTAGTTGTATAATGTATATTGTTCTGTGGTTGTATGCAATACATGTCAGGCGTCAATTATTTTAAAATGCAACGTCCTAACACTCCTAACTGCAAGTAAACACCATGAAATTCGCCTTTAACATTTCTGATCACTAAATATTGATATACGTTTATCGTGTTTCAGACCCATAAAGTATTTGGCTCACGAGACGAATCTAGGCGACTGTTTTCAGTAATTAGGTATAGGTACCACATCGTTTTTAATTTTTTTTTGACACTATTCTGGAAAGTAGCATTGCACTTGACTAAGATACTTTAAAAGCTAAGAAAATTGTCTATCCGAAGATACCACCTCAAAAGGTTTCAACGCTTTTGAACTAATTTTACTTAGTGCCGGAAATTTAAACGATAATAGCTCTTGTATATTACAATTTATCTACATTTATAAACAATATTTTGTTTCTGTTTGGCTGATAATAATATTGATAGACTGAAAAAGTAAAAATTACTTTTATACAGAAAATTTAAACTTGTTGTTTAAAATATCTGCTTTTACTTATCTGCTGTTTGAGTAATAATTAATTTGACAGTTTCATCTATGCTTTTAATTCTCATTATACCATTTACTTGGAATTATGTAATTTATTATATTAAATAGAATTTTACGATATCAAAACGATACTTTTTTCGCCTTTTTACTGTCGTGATGAAGAAATTTGTAGTATCAGATTTGAGTCCCCGAGTTCCATCAAAGAATCTTAAGCCAGTCCTAACTTTCACTATAATTGAACTGGTGAGGCCCTGGAAAGCCTTTTAGTTATTAATACATCTCTATAAATAATTCAAAATCTTGTAGTTTATTAAAAACGCAAAAGAAGAGTTAAGTTCTAAATAACATAATATAAGGGTTGAATTTTCATAAGATAATTTAAAGTATTTAAATGTTCTGGTATTTGGAAACATATGGTACGTGTCTTAAAAATGGATTGAATTTAAAGGAAACTGCACTCAAAATATATGAAATTTTAAATGTAAAGTACACAAAATTGAAATTAAAATTCTTTAAATATAACCTCAATGATTTCAAGTAGACATTAATTAATTCAAATCAATGTTCATAGTTCTTTTCGACATTATTAGGTCATCGGTAGCATTAACAAATAATGTCATTAATAATAATCATATACGCAGTTTGAAAATTTCCTATATTAAACTCCTTAAAAATACTATCGGTTTCAAATCCTGCAAACTCACTCCTTATGACAGTGAATTCAATTTAGTTTTTGATTTTTAGAATCAATCTTTATACATAATTAATTGGAATCATTAGTTAGCTTCAATAAAAAAATTGGAATAAAAGGTTTGTGAGAGACCTTAAATTAATCTTGGTATTTCAATGTTCAAGGATGACGGTCTTTTATATATAAAATATAAATTAGAGTTTTCTTTGAAAAAAATTTAAATAGTCAATGGTGCCTATGCTGCAGATGAATTTCAATTTTTCATTTGTTGATGCCAAAATTCTTAAATCATATCCAGACTTATAGATATACATTATACATATATTATAGCAATTTATACTTAATGTATTTATCAATGATCAGCAAGATCAGCTAATATAATATGTATATAACATGATATATGATATGTGATAAGATTTAAAATATAAATAATTAAAAAAACAATTTTTACTTTATTTTTCTGTTTGGCATTTTAATGAGAAGCTATTTATTTTTGTGATTTATAAATTTCGTAATAACACGTTTTAATGATTAAAAATTTTAGCTCTTGTCACGTAATTGTAATTGTGCCATGTAAAAATAATTTTTTAGCGTATTTTTTATAATAGTTTACATATTTTTGTGATAATCATTCGTTTGTAAATCGCAAAAAAATAAGAAAATCTTTAATTTATGCTGGGAATCCCAACTTGAATTAGGTTAGATTAATATTTAAACCTTAAACACATATAAAAATAAATATACGTCGAACTATGCTCTACTTTTTTTTTTAATTTCAGTAATAACCTCGTTTGAGGAATCTTAAATTAATTTTTCAAATTTTTTACCAAACAATATTTTTTTAATTATCATTTATAAAAAAAAATGTTGAATGTTTATAAATATCATAAAATAAAGAGCCTAAGTATTTTAAAATAATGTACCTATCTACTTTATCTAGAAAGTATTAATACACATTTTTGGTGAAAAATTTAAATCGTTACTATTTTTCAATTTTGAATTATCAACTGCCTAATCCTCTAATCCACTAATTATTATAAAATAAAACCAATACATTTATTGAGAGTGCTTTCATACAAAAAAAAAAAAAATCGGTGATTTTGTAAACCCTTTTGATTGTTATCAATAATATGAGTTCATTTTCAAAATTGCTTTAATATCTATCACTAACTAAAAAACTTTTTGATACGACGTTGTCTCCGATATGTTGTCCCGCATAAATTTAAAACAAGTATCCAACGATAGTGTGCTTTTTTATTTTAAATAATTGTATTTTTAATAATGAATGATTTAAACTGATTTAAGTTTTTCAAAAGAAATAAATATGTTACATATGGGAACTTGTACATTATTGAGTGTAATAATATAATATATAGGTAACTATCATTAATTTTATGGTATTAGATCAAATAACGAATTATAGCAAAATTATAATTGAAAACTAAAAGAAAATACAAAATATTGACTCAATATTAGATTTAAAACACATATTGACGCTTTAACTCTTGCCGTTTGGCAGGTCAAAGAAAGTATTTTACAAAAAATAGTTACGAATTCATAATTTTTAAATAACGCATCTGCTTTTTTTTTTATAGTTTTCGAATGTATCTCAATATTATTGATAATAACGTGAGGTTATCATAGAAATTAATGTAATATATTTAAATTTAATAATAACCATTGCAAGGCCGCCCGCAGGGGGGGAAGAGCCACGCCCCCCGTTAATTAAGATATTACCTAATTTTTATTGCATTTGGATTTTATATAGCAGTCTTGGAGGGCGATAAGGAGGACTGATGACTGATAAGGTGACACAAAATTGTTCGTAGGATTTCAATATCACGGTGTGTTCAATTGTTATTTGACGATAATAATCAATGAGTCATAATTATTTATTATTAATTATTTTTTTTCATTTTTATTATACAGACTTATTCAGAGGCGTATTTTGAATGTTTTTTTTTTTTTTTTTTGGGGGGGGTGTCCAGATAATTTAAGTATAAACTTTTTGTTAATTGGTTGTAATATATCTCTGTTTTAAATCTACTACCACTAAGCTCATAAAAAACTCATCAAAATATATTGTAATGAAATATTTTTTATTTATTTAATTAAAAGTAGAAATTCTTATGTAATTTAAATCATACAGATATAAAATACCTACTGTAAACATAATTTTAATTAAAAAATAAAAGCAAATAATAATATGTTTTAAAATAAATATATATATAAATATTTAAGATCCAATATATTTATATATTAAAAAAAAAAAAAAAACTTGTAATTAATATCTAAATATACACAAATTTCCGCTGGAAAAACAAGTAACACAGACACATGAGAAGGCACGGAGCCGCAAGATAAAATTATAAATTGTATGTTTACTGTAATAGGATAATAATAATATAAAATTATTATACATTATTATTAGTATTATTACACATTTGTTACCATAATCGGTCACAATAATTTAGTAATTATTACTATATATTTTGTTTGTTATATTCGATACCAGTGGTGCTATAAGAATAATAGTTCTATAAATAATTAAAAATATAATAGGATAATAAGTACATTATTTGAAACTAAATTTATTTTCTTTCCGAATTAGTTTATGACTTGATATAATATTAAATTAGTTCATCACAAATCATATATTATTGTTTGCCAAATTCCTTACAAAATTTATCAAAATTAAATACTTATTGAATTTTTTTTTTTTTTTTTGGGGGGGGGGGGTCCCACCACCCACCACCCCCCCCCCCCAAAAAAAAAAAAAAAAATAAAAAAAAATACGACACTGGGCTTATTTATAACTACAACATAATATTAAACATTTATAAATGTATGTATATACTTGCAATATTAAAATAAATAAATAATTTTTTTTACGATGTAATATAAAAAACAGAATTTATGGTAAGTGTATTATTTTTTGCTAGCCCCCCCCTGAGAAAAATTTCTGCGGGCAGCCTTGAACCATTGTATTAAAAGAATGAAAAATTTCAAAAAATATTTTATCTATTTATTGTGTTTATATATGATTAGATTAAACAAATATTAACTACTTTAGCATTACAATATAGGTATAAACAATTATACATATAATTATATAACTTAAGTACTTATCTTGTAGGAAATTATCTAAATCCAACATAAGAGATGATTTTAATTTCAATAGATTAAACTTATAATATTACATTAAAAAAAATAATAAATTAACAATACCTACCAACATTTTACATTTTTATGTTAGTTGTAAATACGACGTACTGTACATAAAATAGCTGGATATACCTATTTACGACCTACCAATATATCGTAATATAGAAGTTTCGTATAAAGGTATACCTCAACTGTATTATATTTGTAGTCGTTGAGTTTTTATACTGTTTGTCTATATAAATATATAATTAATTTAGTATTTTAATGTAATTTCTTTAAAAGTGTTTTAACTATGGAACAGTGGAAAGGCAAAGTAGCAATAGTAACTGGTGCTAGTGCTGGGATCGGTAAGGCGATCGTTGTCAAATTGGTTGAATACGGCGTTCATGTTGTAGCGCTTGCTAGAAGAGAAGATAAGCTTAAGGTTTATTACTTTATATATTTATACTTATAAACTTAATTTTTTTTTTTTAATAATAAGAATAAAGTAGAGCATTTATGATAATTTGAATACAAATTATATTAAAATATACTATTTATATTTATATAAAAATATAAATAATTATAACTTTACGGAACATATTACATAAGTATCAGGTATGTATACTCTTATATAAATCAATAATCATTTAAATACATACCAAAAATTGTTGATACTTCGAATATATATTTCATCTAACCATCTAAGGTTAGATTGAGTACTGTATATTTTATTTTTTTATAAATAGTTGATAATTGGTTATTAAATTTAAGTTAAAAAAATAATATTAATCATTAAATTTAGTTGAAAAATTATATTCGTAAATAAATATAATGAAAGCTTATAGCATTTAGTATCTGTACGACTGTACCTAATCTTTACTTATTATTTTATATTATTAGATTTATAGTAATACAATTTCAAAAAGATATTTGTTTTCTAATAGTTTTAAATAATTTTCTGAACAATTTATATTAATAAAAAATATTACGAAGACTATCATATTAAGTATAATAAAGACGTATAATATATTCAAAACATAATGAATAAAAAATCCTCATAGCTTTATTAATATTACCAGATTAATATAGAGTAATATAAAAAAATTGCAATCCCTATGGGTAAATCACTCAATTACCAAAAATAAAAAATAGTATTTCCTTTTAAAAATTTCACGTTTTTCTTAATATATTGTAAAATATTCGATGCTTGTCAGTGGTGTACTGATAGGAGATTTTAGGGGTTTAACCCCCCCCCCCCCCAAAGTAAAACATGTTTAATGATTTCTTTTATGGAATATTACAATTAACAGAGGTTTGTATATTTGTAAATACTTTTTGTGTTTCATTATTCATTTCATTTTTAGATTTTTTCATTATTCGAGTTCAAAGACGTTTGTTAGATCATAAACAAATTTGATCAAACTTTCCATGTCTTTTGCCATCAAAAATAAATAATTTAAAATTTAAAAAACAATTCGAGACTGACATTGTAAATTTGGTATATCGTTATGAAAAGATTGTTAATTGCAGTGAACAAGAATGTATCGGAGAACTTAGATTATGGTGGAAGTATGTAGGCCAAATAAATAAAAATATTAAAAATGCCCATTCGGCTTTATATGTATGTGATGAAACAATATTTCCAATCGTACGAAAACTTTTAATTATTCTTGTTACTTTACCAGTAACGACGGCCACTCCCAAAAGAACTTTTTTGACTCTTCGCCGTTTCAAAACCTATCTACGAAATACAATCGGAGAATCTCGTTTAAACGAATTAGCAATGTTAAATATTCATCGGGATATTGAAATCTCAACAGACGCTGTACTTGATGAATTATCAAAAGCATCAAGACGAATTAATATTAAGCTGTAAAGTGTTGTTACTTTGTTAAACCATAAAATATATATTTTTAAAAATTTAATTTTACTGTATGACCTTAAATGTAAGAAGAATACAATTTTATAAACATTTTTTATCCACATATATGTATATAAATGGTAACCCCTGTCCCCTCTATAAACAAATTATGCGTACGCCACTGGTGCTGATTATATTTTTTCGAGACTAAAAAAATCAATTAGTTTTAGCAGTGTTTACCACCTGGGTCGTTTTAAAGAAGAAAATAAAATAATATACATACATAAAAAATAAGCAAAAAAAACAAGCACTTTTAAATTTCATATTCTAAATCGTAATGACTTGACATGAATTTCCATTGAATTCTACTAGATTTTAAGTCAAGCCAAAAAAAATAAGTAAATTTCTAGACTTTGATAATGATATTATGACTAATGACTAAAAATGAATTGCAAAAATGTTGATTTTTCTGAATAAAATCCTATAATAAAAAAGCGTGTAAAAAGAATTTCAAAGTTAAATTATTTTAACATTAACATTGTATTGATAACTGAAACATCATAAATATTTAAATATTTGTTATAGTTTTACCAACTATATATCTGATATATCTGAAAAATAGTAGACATTTTGTAAAAGTATTTTTTTTTTTTTAACAATTATTAAAGGAATTAGCAGAATTGCTAAATGAAAAAGGAAATGATCATGGAAAAGTACATACAAAAGTTTGCGATGTGACAGACGAACAAGCTGTGAAAAATGTATTTTCTTGGGTAGATTCTACATTGGGAGGTGTTTATATTTTAATCAATAATGCCGGAACTGTAAAAATATCAAGCCTTCTAAGTGAGAAAAAATATATTTATATTTACTTAATTCATTTTTATTATACATTTTACATTATTAATTGATTTAATAAGATGGAAAACTGGAAGATTGGCAATATATGATGAATTTAAATGTTTTGGCATTAAATGTGTGTTCAAGGGAAGCTTTTCAATCTATGACGAGAAATAAAATTGATGGTCATATTATTCAAGTAAACAGGTATATCTTATGCTAAAAATTATAAATTATTATGATTAATTAATAACTTGTGATTATACGTGTACAGAATACTTAAATACGAAAGCTAAAAAGATAATTATTACCAAATCATTATTTATTATTTCATTTTATTTTTATACCAATACTCGTTTAGTACTGCTGGTCATAGTATACTACCTCACTTCTCAATGAAAATGTATAATGCTACAAAACACGCAGTCAGGATCTTATGCGAGGGACTTCGTCACGAACTACAATTAGTTGGCTCAAAAATCAAAGTTTCCGTATGTAAAAATTACAAACAATTTAATATAGTCTAATAATCGAGTCATGACTAATAAAAAAGCTTTTTAATTACTACATTTGTAATATATTTTAATATTTTAAGAGCTTAAGTCCGGGAGCAGTTTCAACAGACCTTTTATCAAGTATTTATAAATGTATTAATAAAGAACCAAACTCAACCGTTCAACTAAATAGCCCAATAGCACTTAAAACTGAAGATGTTGCTAATGCAGTTATCAGTATTTTAGCCACTCCACCAAGTGTACTAGTAAGTTATTTTATTGGACGTTTATATTATTCATTTAACTATGATTAACAATGAAATAATATCCAATTAGAGTTAAATGAAAATAATTTTTAAATATAAATAAAACAATTGACATGGAAATGTCAGTTCTCAATTTCTCAAATTTTTAATAATCGCTAACTAACAATAATTAGACCAATTAGTACAATATTATTTAATTTTAATTTTAAAGTTTTCAACATATTGACATATTTTTATCTATACAAGCGGACTTAATTAAGGGATAAATATAAAAAATTATAGTTTTCTTACCATATTCGTACGAATATTTATAATATTTATTATCAGATAGCTGAAATGACAATCGTGGCTAATGGATTAACAATACAATCACATTTCCAACCATCGGCTGCAACCGTGGAAGACTTATTACAATCATAAAAATATTTATTTTTAAATATATAAATTTGTCAATTATATTTTTTTTCGTATTATGATTGATTAGAAATTATTATTACAAATAAAACATAAAGTAATTTAAAAAATAATATAATGCGATGCGTTATTGATTGTAAATCAACGCCATCATTGGTTCAAGTATAAAATATAGTAATAAGATATTTACTATGATCATATCACTAATATCTAATTATAATTTTAAAATAATAATCATATTATTACAAACTTAAAGATTATTATTCTAAAAATGTTGCATGTATACAATTTAAACATATATTGAATCTGTTTAACTGATATCTGATGATGCACATAAAGTTAAATGTTTATTTTTTATGAAACAAGTCTGTTCCAAATTCGTTTTCTAATCTTAGAATCCCAAGTGAATTTTTTTGATCATGATTATTTCGATAAGTATTGATATGGAAAGAGGAACATATATTTGGGAATAGCGGTGATACTCGTTTGCGCGCAATACATATCTACACGATTTTCGATCTGAAAAATTATTGCTTGTTTGTACGTGTAACTATTGCATTTCATTCCTAAATCCTAATTACAACTAATATTGTAATTTGTCGTGTCTTATGTAAGATAATGATACGATTTACCTTAAACATTTCGATAAGATACACGTATTAATTAAATCGAGTATAATCAAGTTACAATTATTGCTGATGATAATTCAGCTACGTTTTGAGTGATCATATATTTGTATTTGTCTATATCAGTGGTCTTCAACCTTTTTGAACTCGCGACCCACTCTTTTAGGCCTATGTTTTTCGCGACCCACGTAAGCCTGATAAAAAAGAACAAATTGCTTATATAGAATCATACCAGTGTAATATGAAACATTTTACTTGATATCCATTATGATTATAATATAATAATATTATTATTATTTTTTTACCTTATATAATTTTATAAATCTAATTTTTATTAAAAAAAAAGACTTGTCACGACCCAATTTTAAGGCTTACGCGACCCATTTTTGGGTCGCGACCCACCGGTTGAAGACCACTGGTCTATATAGTTGAACGCGTGATGTTAACAAGACACGAGTTACCAGCGCTATTTGTATGTTTTTTTGAGTTTTGGTAGATTTTTCTTATAGTTTATGTACGCAAACGAGTTCTACGTTTGGATCATTTAAACGTAATAGTTAAAAAATGTGTATGCACAATCGAGTTGTGCATTTGTACATAAACGAGTCGCAAAAAAGGGTAAATGTACGCAAGCGGACATAGCTCGAGAATAATAGACACCTACCGAGATATGTGAGAAGAAATGTACTTTAAAACAGGTAATATCGGATGTTTTATTATCAAAAAATTATGATAAAAATTAATTAAACATTAATAAAGATTAGAGAAAAAGAAATAAAAACCTCAAATATTTCAAATAATTCAATTTCAGTTCAAGTAATAATATTATGCAATAATACTCGTAATATGTTCGTTTATTTTATACAAAAATTTCCTTGGCATTATCGGACAAGATATTATGCATCCGTAATCCGTAGTACATATATGAATACTATTGTCAATAATTTTGCAAAAATAATTTACAGGTATAATATTATGTACACGGATTAAAATAAATAATGGTCAATTTATTAATTTAATAGTCAATAGTTATACAAAAACAATAGAAATAGCATAGATATAGACGATATAGTTATATAAACTGCAGTATCCGAATAAAAATCATCAATTATTATTTGATGCATTATATTATTACATTAACTTTTATGGAAAACGGGTAATAATATACGTAATTTATACAGATATAGTCTGCAAGTGGTGAAAAAATTACCTAACACATAAAATATGAGCGTGAAGTGTTTAATTCTTATTTCGTATTATATCTATCGTAGTCTCATATTAAATTTAGTGAAAGTGGATATAGACCATAATAATATTGTACTATACCCCGAAGGTTTCACGATCATATTGTACCTACTATTAATAGTAAGCTCAAGTAATAGTCACACGAGAACGAGAGCAACGGGTTATTGGTAATAAATATAATGATTACAGTTTTAAAATCATATCCGTACAGTAGGTTGGTTGATAGATTTAGGTTGCATAAATCATAGATCATATTGTTTGATGTCTGAAAACTGAAGGCAACGCTTACTAAAATTCGTTTAACCTTCACTTTTCGAGGATTACCCCATTACGCGTATCAAAATATTAGTATTATAATATTACTACGTGTCTACGTACCTCGTGGTCACGGAATTCTCATTGAAACCGAAATTTAAACAATAAGTCCACATCAATTACACGAGTACAATGATAATAGATGTTTTAATGTGCGTTTAAAAACGTGATTTAATCTTTTTTCTCCACTAAATTATTACAGCGAATCCTAATTAACTACTTATTTGAACAGTACGGTGGATACACATAAATATTAAATAGAAATATAGGATATATTTTTATATATTATACAACGTAGGTATTTATCTTTCTATGATGGCCTGATTATTTCCAGTGGCCTCAGAGATTATTATGTTATTTTTTAAATTTTCCAAGAATAGGTCCTAATATGTATTTATTCTACACAACGTAGTAATAACTACATATTCTATACATAACTACTTATTTCTTAGAACATTTTAAATTTAAGTTGTACATCTTATTTTAATTTTCCATAGCGATAAAAAGTCACAGTTAATTAAATGTATTACTATGCATGTGTATTGTATGTATATATTTTACATTGTATACATATTAATATTTTCATTCTAAAGATAAATCTAAAAAAATAAATACATTTTCGCCTACTAGAAAAGTATTTTTCTTATAATATTTTTTATTATTTATTTATTTTTTAATTTGAATTAGTTTAGAAAGTACTTAGTGTATTATTTACATTTAAAATTGTTAGTTCATTGAGTTGGTAATAAAAAGATGCTTTGGTGTATAATAGTAGATTAAAGCCGTTAAAGGTTTCGAGAATACTTATCGTTATTCAGTAAATCATTATAGACAAAGTCTGTTAAATTTAAATTCAATGATAAATTATGGCTTGAAGAAAACAATTCTGAGCGAAATTATTTAATTCAAATTTAAGATACTTATTTTATTCTGGATACCTAAATAATAAAATAACTATAATAAAAAACCAATATACATTGAAAAATTAAAAAATCCTTTATGATAATATACGATGATACTATTATGTTCACTGTTCGTTGGTCGTTTAAATTATAGTAAAATTAAAGCCGAGTCGGTAAAATTCAATAAATTATATCCAAGTTATAAATTACTTTAAATATTTAATCAAAAACGTTCAACTTCAAAGATACATTTAAACGAATTTTGTATAGTACAATTTCATTAACACATCAACGAAAACGTTTGATTAAGATAATTAATTGCCAATTGGATAACATTATATTAAGTAACAACTAATATATTTATGCTGACAAGGACATCTGAGATTCACATGCATCGTGTATGTATACACTATATATACTATAGAGTATATTTAATTAATAGAATAATCATTTAATATCTTCTGTTTATTCATTATTTAGGTGAAAGGTTATTTTTATTTTGTAAAAGAAACGATTTTATATATACATACAACTTTAAAAAAAAAATCATTAACGTAATACATTATATTTAAAATATTCAATGATGCATACAAATATATTGTTTTTAATATGTTTATATTTATTATTTTAAAACCCGGTGCATGTTTTGAAGAAGTTAATCAAATCTGCACCTACAAGATTATCAGCGCTATAACTAATTTACGATTATTTTAAGTATTCAAAAAAATAAAAATAGGTAGACATGTTTTAATAATTTATTTAGCCAATATTACCTATATTAGTTCTTTATATTTAATATCTGACAGCTGTTTATGAAAGCTTTACTGCCTTTATTATTTGAAATCTAAATTATATTTGTTTGATGTTCCAGCCGTTCCAGGGTATTCATTTTACCTTTACACCCAGTATAATTGTGATTACACCTAATATTATGTATTTAAACGTATTTTATAGATATTCCTAATAGGTTATAAAAATAAATCTCGATGAAAAATATATTATTTGTAAAGATGTATCTATACAAAATATGTGAGGTATGTACAAACAAAATTAAAAGTAACATTACAAGTAATGCTCGGTATTTTAGGACTTAAGGTATATACATTTAGATAAAAAAATATCAATTGAAAAAGGTTTTATTTGTATTATCGAATTCCAATAATTGGCTAAATTGGTATCAAACTCACCAAAATCAGCGGTATGTCACATGTTGCTTGAGAGATTTTCATCAGACATATTAAAAGTACACTGACTGTTTACGAGGTCAACAAAAGACTAACATTTCCGGTCAAAAAAATCTTGTCTAGCACACCCACCTCCTCTGCCGCCAAAAGCCAAAGCAGGGGTGTCACGTGCTACTCTTGAGTACGAAGACTCGGATCATAAAACGATTGGTCAAGCAACAGTCAATTCTAAAATTGGACAGACACGATGGATATAAAGTGCTTTACGGTGAAGCCGCTGTCGCTTACTTACAAGCCATTGTTCCGAATCGAACAACCCGCCAAGCTCCATAGAATTGACAAATGAAAACATGATTGTTGCTTTGAACTCAAAGACTTCACCGAGAAACATTTATGTTCATCGTGTCTGTCTGCTTTTGGCACTGACTTATAGAGAAAAAACAAATACAATTTAAAAACTTTATTTGCCAATAATTAGCTAAAAATGATTTTCTAATGATATTTCATTGCGTGTATAAAAAATTATAGTTAAAGTTGTAGAGCAATAAGTATTTAAGTTTTTGCTATTAATATTTTTTGAATTATAAAAACAATGTATCGAAATTAATTAAAGAGTATACATAATATCATTAGGTTTTTCAAATGTTGATAAATAGTTAAAAAAAAATCTAAAATACTATGAAAATTATATTACGATGTCTAAGAAATACTAAAAATATCAATATGAATATTTTGTAAAAATATCAATAAATCTCTTAACGGTTAATACTTAATTGGTTATTTATTATTTTGTTGTTGAATTACTTTAAAAACAAAAATATTGATTTTGACGAAGACTGGTCTCTTTCTTTAGTTTAAATATTCCCTTTTTACGTTGTTTGATTTTAGTTCTTCCTGATTGATTTTAAAAGTCCTGTACTGCAATAAATATTATGATAAATCGTAGATTGAAATCATCATACGTCGTGAATTCACGAAAATAGGTTTAAATTGTTTCATAACTTTTTTATTTCATTATTCATTATCAATTTAAAGTTATATATAATTATGTATGTGTTTGTATCATTGTAATATTAAGTATTGATTACAAAGATTAATAATATTAAAAAAAAAAAATATATCAATAAATACTTTTAATATAAAATTAATACATTTCTGTCTTGAAGAGTTCTTTCTTTACGTCTTCTCTCACTTGATAGTTTTCCCTTACAATGTATTATTTTTATATTATTTACTATGGCGTATTTGTACGGTTTTTCATAATAATAAAAAAATAAGTGCCTATACATGTTGGTATGTACATTTAAGCGTATTGCGTATACACGTTCAATTTTACCTAATGATTTTATTTAATTTCAAGGTAAGATTGAAAAAAAAAATGAATAACTTTCGAATTCAAAAATAACAATAATCAATATTATTGTTTGAATATTTGAAACGTTTCAACGATGGTATAAACTGTGAAACACATTTCTTTTATCTGAATTACATGTTTATAAGATCTAGGTACTTAATTATTTTCCAAGGAGTTATTTAATAGTTATATTACTTATATCGACATATCGTATACAATAAACATGATAACATCGATCTGAAAATGTTCTATTGTATTCAGTAAAAGATAAATAATATTGTTCTCTATGAGGTTTTCCGACCTTGTTTTGTAGGATAATATCTAAAAAATTATGTTCCGCCAAAAGGACTCACTCTCACGAGCCTATGTTATTTAGTTTATATACATGGTGGTATTTTATGGTTATTATGTTAGTTATACAAACGTTAAATATTGAAATATTACTACAATATCCTATTTTTACATTTGTATAAAAATTATAAGCGAGATTCTTAAAATAAATTGTTACAAATTATGTATAACAACAACGTAAGCGTCATTAAACTCAGTGACATAAGTATTTGTGAATATATAATAGCGTATTATGGGTACCTACTAGTTTATGTATCAACTATAGATTTTAGTTAAATAGATAGTCTAAGGAATCATGAAAATATCTTAGATAACTATTATTTATTACTACCTAAATAATTTTAAAATGTTTATATGACTAATTTGAGATTATTTTATTATTTTGAAAAGATTATAATTTTTAAGGTACGCAAACAGTCTAGCTTATACTTATATTAAATGATATTCAATTAAAAAATCTCATTTAGGAGAGGGGGAGTTGATTTTATGAACCATTTATGTAGGCTACTAATTTAGTTTAAATATTACATATGCCCAGTGGCGCAACTAGCTTAATTTTTTTGGGGGGACTGAAGTCTCACATTTTTTGTGACTGACACAGAAGAAAATGATGGTAACCAATAAAAAAAAAAAACCAAGACGTATTTTTTTATAAAAAAATCAGTATTTACTATTTTTCATGAACAAAAAAATTTTAAAAGTGATGAACATTTTTGGAAGAGACTATTACAAATTTTGGGGGGACTATGTCCCCCCAAGCCCCCCCATATTTGCGCCACTGCATATACCTTATAAACTTATAACTTTTGCCTTATATAAGAAATTTACGTACATACAACATACTGCAGTGTTGTATTACTTCATATGGGTAGCTATACTTTTAATCTTAGATGAATAATATGTTTACTTACTATTACAGCACCACACGCATAGTTTCAAGTTAACAGTTAATACAATAAAATATTATTTACTAAATTTATAGTTATAGTTGTACATTTATAATTAAGTCGTAATAATTTTTACGTAACTTAATAATACAATAACATGAATCACTCAATCCGATTTTTAGTATCTATTGATAGTACCTATTTGATATTATTAATTTAAGTTAATTCTAGGTATGCCACAATTATTCAATTAGTTTAACTATATATATTTCCCGTTATATAATATTATTTGGTAAGTATATTTTTTAACTACGTATCGTGGTAATAACTAATGTGTGTTTGCACATATATATATATAGCTTAGAAGTCTATCTTTGCTTTTAGACCTACAATTTTAATATGTATTACAATATTTATACATAATATATATGCCCGCCACGCGTTATATAATAATATATGATATAAAATTATGTTTCGTCTACATAACACTATATGTACATATATGTATAATGTATATTGTATACATTATTACCTGGTTATAAGTGCTCGATTCACACGCACGACATCCCGGCCCTCGGCTTACGTGTATACTCGTACAATAAACCAGATACATGATATATATATATATTCTTTTTTTTTTAAATACATTAGGTAGGTATGTATAATGTAAAATAGTATGCAACAACAATCGCTGAAGGAGAAAAAAACCCGTACATGGTCACATGACACACACAATCGCGTATTACGAGTAGGTATACGCCTTTATTTGCAGAGGCCGACATCGATGTTTCCATCACGCGTACGCGTGTCTCAAGACCTTTCCCGCTGCTGCAGAGCAGCAGAATAACGCCGGATAGGTTATAGGAGGTGCACATAATTACATGATACATTAACGTCTCTCCGCTGGGTCTGCCGCAACTTGACGCGCGCACACAGTCGTGTCTAGCTGTTTTTCGCGTAAGTACACGCCGAGAACGCAAAAAATAGTATTGTGTGATATTATTACAAACGAACGTCACGACGAATAATCGACCGCGGAATACGATTTTATCCAAATACCTACCGTATACTTCTAGTTGTACACAATCATATCATCAAAATATACCTATCCAGTATATTGTAAGTATACATCAGTAAAAGAACACATCGAACACAGTGCGAGAATAAGATGTCTTCTAAAACGATAATCGCTGTCGTAACCGTCGTAGTGGTAATGTGCCATGACACTACTAACGGAGCTCTAAAACAGGTAAAATTCCGTTACAAATATATCTACACCGTGTGTTTTATACATATTTATTATTTATAGAAAGATACCTATTATAATTATATCACTTGGACACCTATAAATATGGTGCTTTTAAAGATCAAAGTCGATTTGTGTACTTTATAATTATTCTAATTCTAAATTGTACACGTGTTGTTATTTAAAAATATTAAATGTACAATATTGTTGAAACAACTAGGAAAAAAATAAAAAATAAAAATATTTTTTACAGTAGGCAGCCGCATCGGGAGTTGGATTTTATGTTGGTCAATTATTTTTACAATATCTTAGTCGTTTACATTACCTTTCATATTATTTAGATAAAGATACTAAAGATATAGATAATTTGCATATCAACTAGGTAATATTATGGGATAAATTTAACTCTTTACAGATATTCTGCACGTCAATATAGGTACCTGTCCTACATTTTTAATTATGGGATTTAGCTGATAACACCGCAAAACTCCAAAGATGACTGAGGAGACTCCGTTTGTAGTTTTAATCGCGCATCGTAGAATAGATAATTTGTTTATGCGACGTGTGAATAAAAATAATATTGTGTTGCAGCTTACACTAATATATATGTTTCTAAATACTTTATGTACCATAATTGATTTTTATTCTTCGCACAGAGACAAGCATATAACGGCTATTCTGGTGGATACGTTCAGAACCACAAAGAGGAGAGTCACCAAGATCTGAGCAAAGTACCCGGCACACCGGGAATAGACTACCCTATTTACCACGCGGTACCACAGACGAGTTTCAACTGCAAAGACGTACCGTACGCACCCGGCATGTATGCCAACGTGGAGACCGGATGCCAGGTATAGTGACTTATTAATTACAGTTTATAAAATAAATAGGAAAACATGATTTAATATATCAACGAGTAGTGACTATAGTCTATAATACATAGGTTTGAGATACTATTGAAATTTAATTTGCAGCAATTATCAATTAGGTACATATACAAATTATTTTACAAATGATAATATTATACATTATATTTGTCATAAATGCAGTACCTATTATCACTTATCGCTTACCTATATCACCATAGATAACACGCTCTATGCTATCCACTTATCTAACTTATTGTTCTGTTTTCTGTTTTTATATGACGTATAAGGCGATCACTGATTATATTTTAAAGGTAAACGTTTATTTTCTCGAAAAGTATTAACGATTTTAGAAATATTTCATTACATCATTTTCATAATTTGAAGTCCTTGTAAGATAGGTTTTGAAAAAATAGTTATACATTTTAATATTATTATTTATTACTTATCAACTTTTTAATTTTTTTTTATTAGCAACTCGCATTTTTAACTTCATATTCAAAAGTACAATATTTTACTAAGATTTTTTTATAATATAAAAATCGAATTTCGAATGAGTAGTAGTACTATTAGACATTAGTAGTATAGTAATTATTTAAAGTTTAGATGAATGAAGTGAAGTGGAACAAATAGGTACCCCTAAAACATGAAAATTCATAAAAAAAAAGTTTAAAAAATATTTTTTTGTAATTACATTAAATTATGTAAAAAAAATAATTTCTAAAAAATTAATACATTTTAAGATAACAAGTATTTACTATTAAAAGAGCCAACCTGTAAAAGCATAAAATATAAAATAGGTTTATATATTTTTTATATTTATATGTATAGGTTCTACAATATAATGGAATCTTAGATACATTTTTGCATTGCTTTTATATTATTTGGATAAGTTGATTAAGATACCTATATCAATAGTCAACAAATAATTAAATATATTATAGGCAATAATTAATAGTGAACAAGGTAATGTGCAACGAATGATGACTACATAATACTTTACAGTGAAGGTAGTATAATATTAAAATAAATACGTTTAATAGAATAATAATGAATAAGTAAAGTCTTTCATTGCAAAATTGTCGAAAACCCGTTTTTAGGAAGATGTTATGCCACTTAATTTATATTTTTAGCTGTACGAGTAGTGAGTATTATGTTATTGATATGTAGTTTACAAAAATTACATTTTACTCGTCTCTAACAGATAACCGCTTCACACTAGGCAAAATCATTATGTTATTATAATAAATAATAATATAGGTATTCATTTATTCATGTTGGGCAATTGACATTTGGCAATAACATATTGAGTTACAGCTGTAGTCTTGTAGAGAAATGGGAAGTACAACTTTTCATCGTTATGCATTGCCTTGTTGTTACGATAATAATTTAAGAGAACGTATTTTACGTACCCGAAAAGAAAAGTATAATTACACAATTATTTAACCTCGAAATAATTGAATTATCATATTTTTTTCCCTAAACCAAAATGAACAAACATTTTTTTTAAATGACTTAATATATTATAAATAAATGTACTATAAGAAAAAATATTAATTTAAGGCAATGACTAAACTATAATTACAAAGGTATTATTTATTATAATAATTATTACCACAGTTTCATTTGATCACTACTCACTAATGCACTTAGTGTCGAGTGTCTGAGTTATACGTATCTTATAATCTTGTAATAATTAATTATTATTTATATAGAAACCACGCATAGAAAATTAAACTAATAATTATTTTTTTTTTTTACATAATAAATTTAAAAACTTAGCTGAAGTAGTAGGTACCTACATATAATTTTTTAGCTAGATAAATTATCATTTACTTTTTATTATTAACAATAATAAAAAATAAATGTCTTTATGAAAAATTTTGATTTTGTATATTTTATATTTAGTATTTAACGTTCAAGCAGAAATATTTTATAACATCTTTGAAAATTGAATAAAGTATATATTTTCATCCTTACCAGATAATAGACATGAACAGATTTAATAAAAATGTAATTTGAATATTCTATTAAACGACGAACTACAGAATATTTTTACTGTTTCGTGTTAGAAATGATGTTAGAAGATTTAATTTGTTAACGTCATATTATCTTAATTTATTTCTTATATTTTATTTTATTATTTTTCCTTGTTGGAAATTATTGAAATTCTCGAAAAATAATAATTAACCTAGGTATTAAAAAATGATTAGGGACCTTCACTCCTTTGTTGTCGTTAAGGTTACCATACCTCTAAATTCGGTGCTAACCAAATATATTCGAAATTTTCATCAAACGTTTATCATAACATATGTAATATTCTATATATGGCAATAATTATAATACTACAATATTTAGGTTTAGATTATTGTACAACTATTAACTTAGGAGTTAGGAGTTCAGCCCTTAAAATTGTGTGTAGCTTAAAATTTAAGTGTGCTTTAAACAATATTTATTTTGGTAAAATATTATAGCACTATTTTAAAGACATTGGTTTATTTGTATAAATAAACTAAAAGGTTATAATACAATATGTTATTATGATAATAACAAATATTTCTAGATAATTCATTATTTAATTTTTCAGATTTAAAATTTGATTTAATATATTCTAGGCTTACCATATCTGCCACGACGGTCGTGAAGGTCATCAAGGAGCATCTTTTTTGTGCTCCAACGGCACTTTGTTCAATCAAAAGGAATTTACTTGCGATTGGTGGTACAATGTAGACTGTAGCAAGGCGACATATTATTATCAGTAAGCATTTTTTTTTTTTATTCAATAATTTATTTAAGCATAATTTTTACGATTATTAATTTAATTAATAGAAGCCAGTAAAAAGACTATACAAATATTATAATATTATGGTATATCTAACTTTTTATGTTTAGATTAAACACGGACGCAACAAAAAATCCGTTCGTTCCAAAACCAAAGATCCCTGAAGAACCATACAAACAACCATATGATAATTATTACCAGAGCCCAAAGTATTACCTTTAAATGAATTTATCATATTATTAAATTATTTAAACACTTGTTTTTATATGTAAATAAGATGTAAATTGCTTATACATACTTATGAATTTTAAAATAATTTGTCAATTAATAAATTAATTGGTATTAATATATCCAGTATAAGATTATGTGCTCTAGCATCAAATTTTGGTCACTAGTAGTAAACACTTTTGGGAGCCTTTAAAAAACTTTTAATAAAATGTATTGAGTCTTGTATTGATTGATATGATCACAAGCTATCAAACTTAAGCTTTATTTTTTCTTGCAAAAAATTTTAAAAATAAATTCCTCATCACATTTTATGATCAAAATATATGTTAAGTGTTTTAAAATACCTAGGTGTGAAGATTTATGTATAATAGAAGATATCTAAAAGTGGCTATTTTAATTATAGTGTGTGTATTGACTAATTATGGGTTAACGACCATAGAAATGTTTATATGAGGACATTTTGAGAAAATGTTAATAGTTTCTTAATTACTGAATTAAATTTATTTTTTAATTTGAAAATATAATTTTCATTGATTTTTAATTTTACAAAAAAAAAATGAATTTTAAAAATACAATTATATCATAAAGCTTGATAATGTATGATTAACATTTTATTTAAACTTTATTTATCCAACCACATCCATGAAAAATCTAAAAATGAATATTTATGGTATCTAAACAAAATTAACAAATAAAACACAAAATAAAATTATAAAACAATAATTATAGTCATAAAATTATAAGTTAAAATAACATCATATACATGAAAAAACAAAATAGTTAAATGAAAATGAAAGGAAGTTGTGTAATAAGTAATAGCTATAGAGTTTGGATTTATATGAATGTATGCTACCAAAATATGTACAAATATTATGTATGAATATGTAGTTAAAAACTCGAAATATGTATTTTACTAATATGATTTATTTATTAATATTAAATTATATAATATAGCCATATGAGTTTCTAATGAAACTAATTATGTTTTAAATAATAAAATTACTAAAAATTTTTTTTTAAAAACTATTAAGTATAAGCAACGAAAGCTAAAAAAAAAATTATTAATTACCTATCTTGATTAGAATTTATAATAGCATGAATTTTCAAATTTTTAAATTCAAAGAATTGTTGATTTGATCCTAAAATTGCCTTACGTTGATTAAACCATCTTTCGACTTCGAATTATTAAAAATGCCAATAAATTATCGAGTTTACAGACTATAGACTAGGTACACATATACATAGAACTAACACACACAATGCACTACAGTATTACTGCTCATAGCAGTGTTTGTTATCGCATTTATATTTTAAAATTAGTTACAATGATATTACGATAAGATATCTGTTATTTCAGCCAATAAAATTGTGTCAAGAAATAAATTGATAAAATATATTATAATACTATAATAGTTTATATTGTCAAAATGGACTAAATATGTAAGAAAAAATGAAAAAATAAAAAATATATGTAAAAACAAATCACATGAGAAACATTTATTACTTGACAAAATTAATTTATCATGTCACAGGAAAAACATGTAATTACATATAAATCTGAAAAAAAAATAGTTAACAGTATTTAGAATAGTGAAATATAATTAAATTTAATAAAATTTACAGAAAATAAATTTTATTTTACCAATGCTAAATGATTGAACATAATAATTATTATGATGTATATGTATAAACTAAAACATACCTAATATATTAAGTACAATAGGCATTACTTAAAAAATGTTTTTATTTAAAATACCTACTATGAAAACTTTATTTTAAAATAAATTAGGTTGACTTAATTATTTTATTGTATTTATATTTAATGTTTATAAAAACATAAAAAAGGGAAATAATTATTATAACAATAAATAATATTTAACTATTTAATTTATTAAAAATCTTGCTTTTTAATTAAAAAATAAATCAAAATTCAACAATATATTGAACATAATAATCACACTGTGTTTTTGGTGTATCTGTCATTATTTTTAAAACTAAGACATTTATGTCTGCAATAGGATGTATAGTATTGTTTAATAAATCTGAGAATGATTTATAAAACATGGGATGTTGAGAGTTTTCATATATTCCATCTCGTTTCTTTGTATATCTTCTATAATCACAGTTAAATTTCAATGCTATATTCAAATCATCTTTGTGAACTCCGTGAAAAACTGTATCCTGTAATAAACATAACTAGTTAATAGGCTATCTACAATCTACATCTATGAATGGAAATAAGTAAAATTAAAATGCCTGTTTTATTTGCAACCACTAATTTCTAATCTCGAACATAATAATAAAAGGAATTTTCAACTAAATTTCAACTATAAAAAAAATTAAAAACTGATATGTACTTATGCACACCTTTACACTATGTATGTTATAAATAGAAAGGTGAAAACATTCGAGTGTGCGTTTTATTATAATGATTTGGGCAAACAAATGTTTTACAAAATTTTTATTCAAACTCAGTTTTACTTCAACATATTTGAACATAATTTGTTTGTTTTTATCAAACATTTTTAAGATAAATAACACTATTAACAAACATTAAATGACTTACTACCTAAAGCATAATATGTGAAACTAGAATCAAATTTTAGTATACTTCTCTTCATATTTTCTCCTTAATAATTAATTTGTGAGGACATTTCCTATAACATATATATTCATTTTTAATATTAAACATAAATTTACATCAATACTCATATGGATAATTATATACCTAATATTTATCAAGTACAATTCACTAAGAACACCTCCCTTCATTCGTTTTTTCTTTTAATAATATATTTATTTAAGTAAATAATGGATTTGTAAGTAGGTACCAAAATTAGCTTAGTAATTTAAAGTAAAAATTATTGGATCTAATTTGAAAAATTATCGCCACAGCAGTCAAGACTTCTCAAGACGCTTTTTTGTGTACAATACAAATCAAAGTGTGCCTTATTGAAAAAATACTTTTGTGGCTTATTGTCTAAAATATTTAGGAGAGCTAAGCAGCCTTTATCTAGTTTCGCCTACTTATGCTAAATGGGCACCTAATACAATAGGTACTATATTATGTTTACACACTATTATTCTTCTAAATTTAGTAATATCCTAATAGGTACCTT
Organism: Melanaphis sacchari; assembly: GCF_002803265.2. Taxonomy (NCBI): domain Eukaryota; kingdom Metazoa; phylum Arthropoda; class Insecta; order Hemiptera; family Aphididae; genus Melanaphis; species Melanaphis sacchari. Next base: position 305,789 of record NW_020271102.1, on the reverse strand, counting down.
GTATTAACCACAGTACACAAATAATACAGTGCCACAGTATAAACCAAACTTTATATGAAGATTACAAGTATGTACCTACTTACTTCATAAGTGGATTGAATCATTTCACGCCTGAACATGTAACGGGCATACGTGAATGGATTTTGCACTCTTAAGATTCGACTGATGTTTGCTCCGTAAAACATCGTTTCGATATATTGGCATTCATCAGGGTTCCTCGACTGCGAAATAATGAATAACTTATTGCTGGTTGTATATGAAGGTACGGGATCCCAATAGCCTGGTAAGTGTTTTAACACAAAATCCATTATTGATAAATCCATATTCGGGGCTAAATTGGGAATAGCGTTACCCAAATTCGTTAGTTAGGTTAGGTATCTGACGGTTGACGGACGGATGGCGGAATTATGGTAAGACATAGCAACTAATAAGTATTAAATAGTAACGGAGTGGAATTACACTGATTAGCGATTACCGACAAATAATCGACAGTGGACATTGTCCAACAGCAGTCACGAACTCTTAGCCAAAAATAAAATATCTATTTTCAATTTAATCATGGTAAACACGTCTTAGACTGATTACTGAGTACTGACTCCGATGGGGGAAAACCCCAAGACGTTGGCGGTTTTTGGATCCTTTGTGGTTTGTATGTTTTATAATTTATAATATAATACGAGAATACGCCATTTTCGCATGTGTATTGTAGAATACAATAAATAATTAATAATAGTCAATCAAATGTTAGTCAATAATATTGCCAAATATTAATAATAATAAATAATTAGCCATTAGGACGAGAAAAATGATACACTAAAAACCTAAAATAAAAGCACTAAAAAGTTAATAATAATGTTACATAAAAATTAATTTTAATCATGAAAATGCTGCTACAAAATGACTATTGACTAGTAAAAGTTCAGCTGGAAATAATTTTTAATATCGAAAAATAACTTAATTGGACATATTTTTTTATATTAAAATAAATGTATTCTTGGAACACCTAAATACAATTTAATATCTATGTAAAATAGTTAATTATAAACTGTTTTTATTACATTATAAGTACTTGATTATTAAACAAATTAATAGAACACTTAATCAAATATATAATTTGCTTTATGTAAATAGTGTTCTTTTACTTTTTAAAAGTATTTACCGAAAATGCGATAGCATTTTGCTAGGTACGAAAACACGAAATATATCTATAGTAATTTTACTTTAACATTAATATTCTAAAAACGTCAAAAATGCATATAATAAATAAAAATTAAAAAATGAGTAAAGTACCAAAAATGTGTTTATTCACAAATACCATAAGAAAATACAAAATATTGCAAAAAAAAAAAAATAATAATAGTATTATATTTGTACCTACTTTGTGATGTTTGAATTGAATTTTGTTTTTGATGAGCACTATGAAAAAAAAAAAAAATGCAAATACTACAAATTTTAATCCTTGTTATTAATAGTATATAACATGAGTATAACTGGCGTATCACGGATACATTTTGTACAAATTTTGATAATCGTGTAATTATTATAAAACACAGTTAAATTTTATAAATAAAATGTACATTTGTTATCAATTTAAAAAAAACAGTAATATTAAGTGTCTTGGACCGTTTAATAAGTTTCAAAATGGGCTCCGTAGAAACTGATTGGTGACCTCTACTATTCGAGATGGTAAGGTTAAATCATTGTTCAAAAGAACACATTTTGCACTGAGAATTTTTTTCGAAGTATAAGAATTTAGAGTGAATTGACTTATTGCTAAATTTAAAGGTAAGTATATATTATATTCCCATGTAACATAGGCGAAGCCGGTCGGCATGTTCAAGGAGTTCAAATATTTTTGGAAATCTTAACTTTGCCTCCATAATAAAAAAAATATTTTAATAAATACTGTACCAGAGCCGTATTACCACTTAAGCTGAGTAAGCTAAAGCCTAGGGTGGCAAATTTTAAAGGGCGGCATATTTTTTTTTTGGTGTGATCCAAAAACTACGTTGAGATATTATTTTTAAATATAAAATATAAAAACATGCAATAATATAATATATGAAATAATATTATTAGATATAAAGTATAAGAAAATATATGTGTAAGTTTTAAAATGGTATTACACAGAGTGTAACAGAAATATATGACAAATAACAATATATATATTACAATAGTCGACCGTGCGAAAATTCGATGCGGTAACGGCACGGAATTAAAAAGAATAAAAAATTATCTCCGATCTACGATGTAACAGGATCAATTAAATGCACTTGCTATACTAACTACTAAGTATTGAACATGAATTAACTAATCAGTTATCATTGAAGACTTTGCGAAAAAAAAATCAAGACGTAAGACTATAATCTGAAGAATTTAAAAAATAATTATTTGTTTGTAATTTTTTTTTTTGTAATATGCTTAAGGAGTTTTCATTCATTAATAATAGTATACATAAAGTATTGTTTTTATTGATGATCTATATTTTATTAATGATTTATATGGGGTGTGGCGGGTCTTTTACGTATCACTTATAGAAGTAAAATATCAATACCTATGTAAATTAGGCGGTAAATTTATTTCAGCCTATGGGCGGCAAAAACCTTAATCCGGCCCTGTACTGTACTATCATATGTATTACATTAAGTTGCATAAGATACAAAATAAAATTATTAAAATACTACAAATTATCAAGCTGCCTATTACCTGTATCATATATATTATACACAAAGACTTGATCCACTTAGAATCTAAAATCGTCGTAATAAATATGTAAGATATGTAAAGAACTTTATTTTTGGTTAGGGGGTGTTACCGCATACTTTACACATTCACTGGTTCCGTTATGTGGCTCGCAGTCTTATTGATATTTTAATAGGTTTTAAAGTAAGTTATTAACTTATACATCTAAAAGAGAACGTTTTTATTAATGTTACAATAACTATAATATTATAATAATTTTAAAATGCTCGTAACTTGCTTTAAAATTTAAACATCATTAAAAGCGTACAAAGTTCGAGTTACGAGATGGCCTAGATAATATTATTTTTAAATTATATCCGTGAAATACACGAGTTGTGAGAACTTGATTTTTTAGTGTTATTATTCGTTCCATCAATGTTCATCTCACGCACTGACTTGTGGTTGGCGAAGGAATGACGAGCAAATATTTCCATTGAAAATAGAAATAACGAATTTTATTTAAATTTATATTTCGGATCAGTGAATTTTGAAAATTTGATATACTTTTAAATTTTAACGAATCATCGTAGCTGAAATTGTAACTTATTCCACTGTCTGTCCAAGAACTAGGTATGCAACTATTTATGATAATTGATATTTGATAACTGATGTTACATAATTATTCTTTGTACAAATATGTAGGTTCATATACAATATAAAGTATTTATTATGTCGTTGATATCGATAAGGTTACTATAAACTATAAATTATGATATTGTTTATTTTATTTTACATAACTATTAATAAAACTTTAAAGAGTTTAAAGCAATAAAAAAAAAAAACCACTTAACTAAGTAGTATATTAAATTGTTTCAATTAAATTATAACTCTACACCATTCAATAGGAAATATGAGAGGTTATTTTAAAAAAACAACCACAATAGTATAAATGTTAATTAATGTATTTAAATACATTAATATATATTTATTTAAACTTATACTATTTATCAATAAAAATATTAGTATAATACAGTTAACAATATTGTTACACTTATTTATTGTAATAAATTGCACTTAATTAATTCAAATAAAATAAAATAAAAAGTTTGAGGAATGAAGTCAATGTAAAATTAATAACTGCATGTAGTTGTAACTCACGAATACATAAATTCATAAAATAAAATTTGGTACATTAATTTTTGTTATACAACTAAAATTTAATACAGACATTGATCAGAACAATCAATACAATTAATGATTATTAGTTATTTGATATTACTAATCAATATTCAATATTTTACTTAGTATCTTCACTAATTATTATTTATTAATTAGTATTTTTACTGTAATAATTTCGAGATAAGTTCAAATATGTTAAGACAATAGTTTGTTAAAGTATAGATAGGTTATTATATAGTATAAAGGTAGTTAAAATTGTACTTTATAATATAATATTTTATATTATTAATTTTATACTTTTATAATTTAAAATAATGTCAACATGATGTTAATAAGTATTAAAATCTAATTCTTAGTTATTAATTTATTACTTATTACACTAATAAAAATAACTAACAAGTATATTTACGAAAAAATAAAAATAATTAAATTTGTTTTTTTTATATTTATATTTATATATTAATATGACGTAAGTATGTTACAGCGTCGAATAATATTAGTAGATTGATAGAAGTTTATTTAAAATCAACTACGTATTGGATATAATAATCACTCTGAGTCTTAGTTTCACCAGATATTTTATTGACAACCAATATGCATTTATCATCTATTACTAATGCAGACAAGTTAGAAACAGCTCTTTGGGCATCGGAATAAAAGTGTGGATGTTTATTTACAGTTGATAATCCATATCCATTTTTATATCTCCTATAATCACACGTGTACTTTAAAGCTGTTTCTAGGTCTTTTGTGTCTATAACATGAAACACTGTCTCCTGTAATAAAATTGTTACAAAATACGATAAAAAGTGATATAATGAAGTACTGTCTACGGTCTACCGTAGTACACGTAGAGCAAAATATAACATAGGAGCTCAATATATCGCATAATATTATAGTCATTACTCCTAACTTCATAAGCATTAAGAGAATGTTGTATCGAAAAGTGTTATCTCTATCTTTTGTCTTGTTATTAACATACAACATTGCAATTTTACATTCAGAAGAATTAATTTTAATTTTATGCTATTTGCGTTAATATTAGAGTCAATTTACCTATTATAAAACTTAAAAGTAAGAATATTATTTAGGGAATTTTATTGACTTAGGTTTTTATTGATATTTTGATTTTAAAGTGAGGTGTGAGCATTTTAAAATTTGAATGTTTTGCATAGCTAAAACTCGCTTTAAAATAAAAAAAAAAAAAATAAAAGCTTTAGACAATATTCTTAGTTTTAAGTTTAATAATAAGTAAATTGACTTTAATATTCAAGTAAACAGCATAAAATGGATTATGTTAAATGTTAATTAAGTATAATGTGCGTTAGTAAGACTGAGACAGTATACATTGGTACGATGTCTTCTTAAGCAATAAATCATATACGAGTAGATTATACGTGTTATATTGTCTTACATTTTATAATATAGACAACAAATTAAGTTTAAAATATTTATTTTTCACTAGCATAATATGAATTAATTTATATTGTTATTAATTACTCAATGAATACGTGATATTTAAATATTATCAAGTCTATCTTATACAAATATCGATTGTTCGAAGTCTGAACTCCTGCAAAAACCATGTTTAGTCGTTTAGGTATATTTTATATGTACAATATCATTTTTATAGAAAGTAATAATATAAGATGAAAGGTTTTTATTTTTATTGGATGCGATTATAGGCTTGATTAAAAATTATGGATAACTTCGAGTTATTATTTGAATGTTATGTAGTCATGTACTCGCAGTGTATTTATGAGAGAACTGAGAAGTAAATGGTTATGATTAGCAATATAAACGAGTGCATAGAAAAATCTTAAAAAATAAACTTAAAATCTATGCTGTATAAAATGCACCATAAATCTCGAGAAATGCATAAAAAATCTTATAAATGCTTTGAAATCACAAAAATTCAGTATATAATGTTCAATTTTTGCATAAGTCCTGTAGACTCTGTTAAATCCTAATTATGATGTGTATTGGTAATTTGTATCTATCTATATATTTTTTGAAAACGGGTACTTAACTTTTTTTTTTTTTTTTTTTTTTTTTTTTTTTTTTTTTTTTTTTTTTT
>NW_020271102.1:165743-299841 GCF_002803265.2 Melanaphis sacchari | reverse complement strand
TTTTTTTTTTTTTTTTTTTTTTTTTTTTTTTTTTTTTTTTTTTTTTTATTTTTTATTAGCTTTTAGTATGTAACTATAATAGCTCAACAATTATTAAGTAAAACAAGTAATAGCTATGACAAAAATATAGTAAAACACAAAATAAGGTAGTTAAAAGAAAGAAGTAACAAATTATAATATCTAATTAAATAATAATGTGCGTAGATACCACCTTAAATTACAAAGCCAGCTTCCAATAAAAAATGTATTATTTTTTTTATAACTGTTTCGACTTGGGTGTTGAGTATAGAAGGGAGAGTGGGAGGAATGTTTAAGAACTTAATATAATTAATCAAGGATGTGCGCTTAGAATACAATGATGGACAGTCAAATAGTAAATGAGAGATGTCACAGATGCTTTCGGTTATGTGTAGTGTACAGAGGGGAGAGTCATTTAGGCCAAGTTTGTATGCATGATCTGGAAGAAGTGAGTGACCCACGCGGAGTCGGTTAAAACGAACAATGATAGACCTTGGTAGGTCTAAGTTGTAGAACCAAGTTTTTTTATTAATGATACTGGGGACAATTGATTTATACCTAGAAGCAAAGTGAGCAGGCAGGTTATTCCAGTGATTGGACCAGAGGCTGATAATATGACGACGCAATAAAGGGGAAAAATCGGTCCAAGGCAATTGCGCAAGAGGAGGAAGGATAGTATAGGATGCAGCTTTGGCGAGCCCGTCAGCCGTTTCGTTCCCATGTATGCCGATGTGGCTAGGGATCCATAAAAATTGAATATGATGATTGGACTGCTCGAGAGTGTATATATATGATTTAATTAGAAAAACAAGAGGGGATAATTTAGAATTAAATGGATTAGATGTAAGAGATTGTAAGCAGGACATGGAATCAGAAGCAATTAAGTATCTATTAGGGGCTAAATCAGAAATAAAAAGAAGAGCTTCGAAAATAGCGTAACATTCAGCAGTGAAGGAAGAGGACGAAGGAGGGAGATTGTTAGAGAAAGATATATGAAGTTCGGGAATATAGAAGGCATAGCCGGCTGATAAAGGAGACACTGAACCATCGGTGTATATGATAGTGAAGTTGGGGTAATTAAGATTGAGGAAATTGGAAAAAAGTTTATTAACAAAAGAAGAAGACATAGATTTAAGTTCAACGTGTGAAAAATTAGAAAAATTGTCAATTTGGACTAAAGGGGTATAAAGGAGAGAGTCAAAAGGTTGCTCATAGAGTGGAAGTTTATAAGAATTTAAGACAAATTGGTGAAAATTGGAGAGAGAGTTTGCAGCAATTGATAGGACCGGCATTGACTTGGGTGTGTAACGCCAAGTGATATATAGAGAATAGAAGGTATCGAATATAATGTGGTTGGAATGCGCTAAAGATTTTAAAATGAATTTTCCTGCGAGCCATCGGCATCTAATATTAAAAGGAGGACAGAAGGTTTCAACTTCCATCGCCGGACCAGGGGTAGACCTGATATATCCCATTATAGTTCTAAGACAAGACGATTGGAGCATATTAATTTTTTTCCAGTTGGAGTAGGCGGCCGAACCGAAAAGAAAGCAACCATAGTCCAATTTAGAACGTATGATAGAGCGATAGATGGATAGCAAGCTAGAAGGATGGGATCCCCACCAAGTATTAGATACAGTCCTGAGGAAGTTTGACCAACGGGATGTGAAGAGAGAAAGTGAAGATATGTGAGGTATCCAACGCAGTTTAGTATCAAGGGTAATGCCTAAATAGGTTACGGTTGTAGCAAAAGGAATGAGGTAATTGTCTAGGTATATGTTATGTGGATCAAAATATTTGCGCCGAGTAAAAATAACCGATTTACATTTCTCAGGAGCGATTTCCAGAGATACATTAGATAAAATGGTTATTAGATCTTGAAGAGCAGCATTTAAACGTTCTATGGCGAGAGGTAGAGATTTATTTGAAGAAAAGATGACCATATCATCCGCGTAGATAAGGCAGTTGTGGCCAGACCTTGAGAAATTTTTTGCAACGAGGCTCATGTATATATTAAATAGAAGGGGACTGAGGCAACTTCCTTGTGGGAGACCTGTGAATGTAGAACGAGAACTAGAAGAACCAAATGAAGAAGAGAAAACGAGATTCCTTTTATTGAAAAGGGAGAGTAATATATTGCCGAATTCCGGAGGGGCATTTAAAGAGATAATATAATCAACAAGAATATGTATATTAACAGAGTCAAACGCACCCCGTATGTCTATGAAAGTGGCAACAAAATATTCTTTATTATTGAAGGAATGATAGATGTTACCAATGAAAGTTGAGAGACATTCTATGGTACCCATGCCTTTCCTAAACGCGAAAAGATTAGGGGGCAGTATGGAATTTGATTCGAGCCACCAGTCAAGTCTTGTTTTGAGCATATGCTCAAAAACTTTACATAGTGAGGAGGATAGTGCAATAGGACGGAAAGATGTATTAGAATTCGATTTAGGTATCGGAATGACTCTGTAGAAACTCCATGAAGTAGGGAACAGCTGAGTGACTAGCAAATTATTGAAAATATCAAGAAGAGAGGCTAACGCAATATCAGGAAGTTGTTTTAACAGTGCGGGCGAAATGTTGTCGAGTCCCGGGGCAATGGATTTCCGTGAAAATATAGCAAACTTTAATTCGGAGATTGTAAATTTGTTAGAAAGAACGTGAGGATGTGACGTAAGGGGGTAGTAAGGAGGACTAGCTTCTAATTCGGAGGGGGCGTAGCTCGGAGCAATTTTAGCGCAAAATGCGTCAAACCAATCATCGTTATCAGGGCGTATGGTGGGAATAACACAATTTTTAAATCTTCTAGCTGTGGCCCAAAGATATTGAATTGAACAGGAGGGGTTTAAATTGGAACAAAACTTTTTCCAGCTATTTCTTTTTTCATTTTTAAGAAGACGAGTGGTGTGTGCACAGACGTTGCGGTATTTGAGAAGATCAGATAAACTGCCAGAGCGACGAAAAATTTTAAAGTGTAAGGATCTAGTTTTGACGGCCTCCGAACAAGACGGGTTCCACCACAAGGGAGAGGATGTATGCGATTTAGGATTGGTTTTTTTAACTGGTATAGCCAAATTTGCGGCGTTTAATATAATTTCTGTAAAGTTGGAGTAAGACTTAATTAAGGCAGAGTCCTCGGCAGCCGAGGAGATCGCGTCATGGATATTGAGTCTAAAAGAAGTCCAATTAGCCTTGTTGAAGTTATAGGGTGTGTGCCTAATGAGAATGTTATTGGGTTGATGATGAGATCGGGTAAAATTTGAGAGACTCCTGTTAGTAGCTGAAATTATAATAGGTATGTGGTCACTACCATGAGGCTCACCCAGAGTGTGCCAGGATAGGTTCCAATAAAGGTTTGGGGAACAAAAAGATAGATCTATAGCAGAGTCCGTAGAATTAAGCCGTCCTATGTGGGTAGGACTGCCATCATTGAGTATACAAAGGCCGAGAGAATCTATAGTATTGTAAATAATGTTTCCACGGGGAGACGAAGAATCGGAGCCCCAGGCCGGATGAAAGGAGTTAAAATCGCCACAGAGAATAGAATTACAGGAAATCAGGCTAAACAGAGATTGCAAAACGATAGCAGGAACGTTGGAACTACTAGGGATGTAGCAGGACCATATCTCTAGGGGAGGAGATGATTCTGATACAATCTCAACGCCTATAATATCCAATTTGTAATTATTGAGATTGTTCCTAATATTATTATCTATAAGAATTGGTCTAGATTTAAGAGAATGATGAATTGCTACAGCCACACCACCAAACCCATCAGGTCGATCAGATCTGTAGATTCTAAAAAAAAGGTATATTAATAGAACGGGAGGGATTGAGCCAGGTTTCGGAAAGTATAGCAATAGAGCACCTATGTGCATGAAGGAGGTGCATAAGAGACGGGAGACGTGCTGAAAGACTTCTAACATTCCACTGTAAGATAATCAAGTTGTTGCTAAAAAAGTTATTATTCATGTTGAGAGACATATGAGTTGCATATAGATATTTGTGAGTCTAGAGTAATAATATGTTAGAGTAATTAAATATCCTAGGTACTTGCGTTTAGGATAAATGTTTAACATTAGGTATAGCTAGTAAGGAAGTTAGAGAAGACTCAATTAGTGATTGAAGGGAAGAGGAGGAGAAAGGAGAGGATAAGGAGGGGGAGTTGATTAAAGTTTCGGATAATTTTATGGATAATGTATGTACCCAAGAAAGATCGTTTAGATTATTCACTATCGGGTTGTGTTGGTTAGAGATATTATTTAAATAACTGCCATTAGGAGGAGAATAAGATGAAACAACGGGTAGGACAACTCTATTATTATTTGACATATTAAGAGGTTTTCTTTTGTTTTTTTTAGAATTAAAAAAAATGATGACTTTCATTTAAAATAGGAAAGTTCTCCTCATTAAGAGGGATATCAGTATTTAAATTATTAGAATTTGGAAGTTGGCTATTTACAATATCAGAGTATTTAAAAGCAGACGTACAATATTTATTTTTCTTAAAATCTAAGGCGTCTCTGTAAGAGAGATTCTCTGTAGCCATGATTCTCTTGATGTCCTTTTGAACAGACCATTCCTGGCAACTACGATCAGTGGCAGCATGAGGAAGTTTGCAGAAGAGGCATAAGGGGTCCGTGGTGTGGACGGTCGGGCATTCTGTGATAGAATGTTTGGAGCCACCACAGTGACCGCATCTTGGATCACTGCGACAGAATTTTTGCGTGTGTCCGTAACGTAGACAACGGTTACATTGTACCGGAGAACGGATGCTGGGGTTTACATCAAAAATCATATTGTAGATCGAAATGTGTTGAGGTAGTTTAGGAGACAAAAATTTAAGTTCAACGATGCGTGTAGCTACGATATTGCCATCTTTTTTAATAGATATGCGTTTGAAGCTTACAATTGGAGAACTTGATTGAACTCCATCCCGAAAATCGTCCTCGGAGACGTCTGGATCTAGTTTTATTATACCAAAAGAGTAGATAAGGTTCGATGGGATATTCGCTGTAAAACCATGTTCGTTTAAAGTCTCGGAGTTCAAACAGAGATTTCCGTTCGAAATCGAATCAAAGCTAATTTTGATTTTTTTAGAGCCAGCGGGCTTGATATTGGTTATGCCGGTGAAATTAGTAGAAAAAAAATTTTGCTGCCTTTATTGGGTGCCAATTCCCCAAGTTTTTATTTAAATCAATGCATTCAACTAGTATCATGACGGGGCCAATATAATCGGATGGGAAGGTCTGTTGTGAGCATTGAGACAACATATTTATATCATTGGAAATAACAGTGGAGTGTATAGAAGTGGTTGCAGGTATAGAGTTTATTTCAGGTACTAAAATCGATGTAGGGTCATTAGCATTATCAATAGATAAACCGTCATTAGTGACCGGGTCTATCGACAGATTGTTGTCAATAGGTGCGGAGTCCATATAATTGAAGGTCGAAGGCGACGTATTTAGAACCGGAGTGTTTTCCATAATATGTTGAAGTCCGGGAGACGTGGGTGTAAGTACATTAGAATTCGACTTACGTGCATTTTTTTTTGATACGACGAGAGTGTAGTTGGAATCCAAGGAACGATTGGTAGACAGCGTAGGTTTTATTTTGTTCGGGGCGGGTGATTTGCTCACACGAGAGTCGCCGCCCGAAGACGACGACATAATTAGTAATAAGCCGCGCTAACGATGTATACAAAACAATAACGGTAACTGCGATAAGAGTAAGCGGAAAGCACAACCGAACACTATGACTGCAGAAACGCGACTGGGGTACTTAACTTAATCTAATCTAACCAAGCGTTTCAAAAATGGCACTTTGTAGTTTTTATTTCGACTCTGCACTACTGATTTTTTTTTTGTGTCTTCAATTTATGCAGTAAAAATATATCAGAATACATAATAGTGATGTTATACAAATTTTTAAATAAAAAAAAAAATTACATAAATTAATAATTATAAATAAATTCCAACGATTTATTTATCTTCTTTAAGCAATATTTGTGTTGGAGATAGAAATTTATAATACATATCATTACACAAAGATAATTATAAAATTGTTTATTACATGCAGAAATTACGGTTGCATCACAGTTAGGTTCGAATCCATTTGTAATTTTGTATTCTAATTTCTTTTCGTATAATCTATATATATGTTTCATTTTCATATAAAAGTCTAATTTTTAAGTATAAATCGCTATTGTGCCTTCAGTGATAATTTCTTTTTATTATAATTTATAACATATAAGTACTATGCTGGTACATTATAACTAAAAAAAATTAGTCACGTATTATAAAAGTATAAAAATCCTGAATATTGACGAATAAGTCGTTAATATATCTATCGATATTTGTGTATTAAACTATTATTATTAATAAGTAATATTGTCTATAATTTTATTGCTATTAAATTAAAATGTTTAATCATAAAATTATAAAAACGTATACTTTTATCTTACCACTAAATAATTATTCAGCATTTCTTGTCGCAACTTGAATCGACCATATTGAAAGGGATTTTGCACTCTCCGAATACTTTTAATGTTTAATGACGTTATATTAAACATTGCTTTTACTTTTCTTGACTCCGTACTATAGTCTTGTACATCAAATAAAATAAAACTTTTATTATAGGTGCTTACTGGCTCCCAATCGTTGGGTACGTTTTCCAGCACAAATGATAGCATTGAAGTCATGATTATATGTATCTGAAAATGGATGATTAATTAATTTAACTGTACGTCTATATTATGTTCAACTTTACGTCTGTACATAATTATTAATTAGTACATATTTTTGAGAGCTACTGAAACGAGTATGATTATTTTTACATTTGAATGATAATTCTGAGTGGTACCAACTTATCTACCAAACATAATTTTCAATATTTTGATTAATTTTTTAAAGCCGTTTGATAATATCAGTATTTATAATATTAGTTGATTTTTTCACGATTTCTCGTAAACAGTCAGGTAAGTATTGATGAACTAAAATAATGATCTAACTAAAGTTTAACTTTTTGAACAATATGTCCATCTTTATTAACTGATAAAATATAAAAATCCTAATAATTAAAACTTCTTTAAAAAAAAAATATATGTGGCTTATCAATATTAACGATATTTTATCCTTAATTTAATACACCTAATGTTATTTATAATTTATTTTTAATAATAAAACTACGATTATGAATATTATGATATAAAATTATTAGTTTGAGGTTATATCATGTTTTTAGTCGTCTGTCATATTATTATCATTTATCAATGTATTATTCATTCCATATTGGATATAATTGCATGCGTTGATATAAATTTAAATTACAAATAAAAGATAAAAAGTACATTATTTTTAAGCAATCAAATGTCAAATTATATTGTAGTCACGTAATTAATAAATTATCATGATATATGTAATAATATTATTTATCATGCTATTGGTAATAATTAAAACTGAACTTTAATAATGTGTGATACTTTTAATGTCTGTCTCTGTCTTCTGATTAAACAATACAACGTTAATATTAGTGGGTATAATATTATTTTAATATGCTGATAATATTATTAATTGTATTAACTATTAAGTAAATAAATAATACATTTATAAATTCATGGATGATGGCTAACGGACATCAAATAATATCATTAAATAATCATTTAATTTGGTATATTTTTATTCGTTTAATTTGAAATATAAGCCATAACAATAGCATGATGTAAACATTTTCTACTACTTTTAATCAATATTTTCGTCTGAAATATCGTTTAAAAAATAATATTTATAAAAGAATCTAATTTGTGCGAAATTTTTAAATCGAACGATCAAAAACCCGAAGCCATGAGATTTCATTCTCTTATGAAATAGGTAAAATTGGCATTTTATATATCACTGATCCATATTTAAGATAATAATACATGATATACTTTGTTCCTATTACTTATAGGTATGCATATGCATTTTTTTTTAAAGTTTGAGATCGTGAGGGTTATTAAATTTGTTATTAATAGTTTTATTATTTACATGTTATTTTATGTGTAGTCGGTTAATGTTGTCATGATATGAAATTGTTATTGATGAGTGGTTAAACCATAAAAATATTTATAATATCTTAATATGCCAATTATATAACATTATTGAAGTTATATTTATAGATACAAATTGGTATTGATTTAAATAAAAATTAAAAATAATACACGTAAATTTTCGAGAATTATTCGTTTTTATAACTACAGGATGTAGACGATGTAGTTGTTAAGTAGTTGTTCATTATTAATTATTAAATATAATATATTAAATAATAAATATGTTTACTACTCCTTAATATATACATTTTTTTTTTTTCATAAAAAACTTATCTTGCTAGTCACGGGTAAATCCAAGTTTCTGTTTTGTAGATCGTGCTCAGAATTTTTTGTTATAAATAGATACTTTATACTTTATAGACTATAGTATAAGAATTAAACATCAAAATAAGTAATATTATTTAATAAAACATTTCACTAGCCATTATTAACCACCTAACTACAAGGCGAAGTATGTTGTTAAATATTTTCAATTAATTGGTACATTATGGTAATACACGAAAAACCGCGACAGTGTTTTTATACTCTTCACCGTTGTTGTTGGAAATTGTCAAACGAGAAAATGTATCAGTGTCTTAACTCTTAAGTAAACGGTAAAAAAGTTCAGTAAAATATAATATGAAAATTATCCAAAAAAATATTGATTTAGAAAATTAAGGAAAAAAACAAATTATGAATATATACAATTTAATTAAAGTAGGTGTATCCATATAATATACATAAGTAACTAAAAAGTACTTTAAAATTACGCCATAAGTGAACGTATGCCACTATAATGTGATGTTAGATTAAAACAAATATATTATATCAATAGATATAGACTATATCTATTGGATTTATCTTATTTATTATCATATTGTTGTTATTATATAGCTATGGGATAGTTTTCAAGTTATCATTGTTATATAGGTATTATTATGTTGGCATAATAATTCCTATCCGGTCATTTATTAAAACAAAATGTTTTTTTCAGGTTCAGATTTTTCTCAATTTATATTTATTATTATATAGTTTATATACCGATAAAGCCTTTCTGTATTTTCTATTTAATTGTTTAATAATTAAATAAAAACCAAAAATAAACAATACCCAATACCTATCTATATAAAATATTAAAGTATTTAATTAATTTAATTGTATTTACATATTTGTCGTTATAATCGTGATTACAACAATGAATAACATATAATGTATAATTGTGTGAATAAAAACAATAAAAAACTTACCAAGTCCGACTACTTTATTTAAGTTGTGTATATAATATTTACGTATATTATATTCTTATTGTATATTTTGTATGTAATATTTCTTACCACAAAGGAGTTACAATTGTATATTATTTGAATAAAAAATTTTAAAATTTTGTATGAAATGACACTTTGTGCATGAGTACTGGACGTTAGTTGATTTACTGAATACTGATCCACGGACACTGTTATTCTTAATCCGTGTACCCACCACCTACTCGTTTTATATTATATAGTAATTACTAATCAGTATTTACTTTAGCAACACTAAAAATTACTATTCTATGTTATCATTAATTGAATTACCTACTTATAATATTGTATTTATTATGTGTTCGATAGTTTTAAGAGAACTGTAATTTATTTAGCTCAAGTACTCGTATTTCAATCAGAAAGTGATATAATAGACAGGTGGCAAGTACAGTGTTTAATTGACAACAATGTCGAAGAGATACTGATAAAAATATTAATATTAAAGCGGATATCCATAGCCGTAAAAGCAAAAAATGACACACACACGCACACATTATAGTAAAATCAATACATTTATCAGTCTGCTCATAATCTAAAATAAGTTTATTTTATGAATTATGGTCTTAGGTGAAATAAATATTGAGCCACCACTATAATATTTTATTAGAAAGATGTGTTGAAAATGGGTACCTGCAAGAATTTTGTATTCGGGGGAAAAAAATTCTTAAATATGGCCTTGATCGTAGTTCTGTGTTTATATTATTGAAGCAATATATAGTTTTATAATATTTTTTTAAATTTTATAATACACGACAATCGACTAAATTGGGAATACTTATAAAATTATTATTGTTATTGATAATATATATATTTCTTGTCTTTATTTGTACAGTACGATTTTACTTCATAGCAAATACAATCTTAAATTCTTAAATATAGAATAACTAAATGCGTTAAGCAATTAAAAAAAAATAAAATAAAAAAAAATACATTATATGATATAAATTATAAATATAAATCGAAATTCAACAAATATATTAGGTATGTATAAAAAAATAATTCCATTTGTCAAAAAATAATATATTTATACTCTATCAAAATTGAAATTGAAATTTTTATTAAATCATATTTTTTATATTAAATACTTATAATTATATCTTATATATTAAATAGATACAAAAACTTTTTGGAATGATACTAAATTTGTCTTAAATAGTGTGTTTCAGTCTATTAAATAGTGAAAAAAAAAATAGAAAAAAATACCTATCTTTATACTATATTGAATCAAACATCGACATGGTTAAAATTATTGTCATGTTCTTACATACGAATACATTGTAAATCAAACAGTCTTGTGATTCGATACCTATTATATAAAAATATAATAAAGTGTTAAAATAAAAATAAATATATATCATATATGATAATATAATATAATACAATATAATAGTATTATATGCGTTTATAGGTATGTACAATAGTCAATAGTTATCTAATTTAGTATACAACGATAATGATGGCCGTGTTAGTCTGATGTCAACGTGATTGCATAACAATTTATTATTTATAATCGAAGTCCAATTCTATGGAAATTAGTCGAGCGGTTTCAATATTAACGGGTACGTGTCGGGCGGCAGAGCAAGACGCGCCTCGGGTATTACCAATTGAGCAGAGGCCTTTACTTCGTACCTCTGCAGTACGCCGGCGAGCAGTACGAACCCAAACCCGGAAACCAATTGCTGTCCAATGCACGTTCTTTTACCGGTGCTGAACGGCAGAAAGTATTCTGGTTTCCGGATGTACGGCTTTTCGTCGGACTTGCGGTGTACAAAACGATTCGGGTCGAACACTTCCGGGTCGTCCCAGTACGTCGGGCTGGTGTTGATTTCATAATTATTAAGTATGATGCACGTGCCTTTTGGTATTTTGAAACCTAAACAAACAAAGGCGTAAAAAAATAAATAATATATAAATACAGGTAGGTACACTTATGTTGTATTAAAAAAAAAAAAAAATTACATATTGTATATATAGCCACGATCGCGTGTTGAATCAGGATATATTCTAAGACCGTTGACCGTTATTAATTTTAAGATTTCAACAACACAGGTATGTATTTTTAAATAAAAAATGTATTTGTAGCGTTTATTGAGATTGGTATTATTTTGGGCGGTGACGATATTCGCGATTTAAAATAAAATTTAGTGATTATTTTTTTTTTTTCAAATTTTCAGGTGAGCTCAATTCAAGTTTTCGACGTTCAAAATGGTATACCGTCCGGACTGTTTCGGTTGAAAAACAGTGTGCGGTTTTCGAGTTTTTCCAACAGTAGGTACACATAGGATTTCAGCAGAACCGCGAGTCTACACAGAGCGTATAGAGACTATAATATTTACAGAGAGTTCGAGAATCATTAGAAACTATTTTATCATATTGTTTTTCTCACCTTTGATCGTAGTGTCCTCGGTCGCCACGTGTGGAACGATGGGCGACGAGATGATGC
Source organism: Melanaphis sacchari (assembly GCF_002803265.2). NCBI lineage: Eukaryota > Metazoa > Arthropoda > Insecta > Hemiptera > Aphididae > Melanaphis > Melanaphis sacchari. The sequence continues at coordinate 288,008 of NW_020271102.1, read as the reverse complement.
GCAGCGTCTCGAACAGAGTGGCCTCGGTGTACGGCATGTCCGGCTTGTCGTAGAGGCGGACCAAACGTTGGCCGCCGGTGACCCGTTCGGCCTCTTCTCGGATCGCTCGGGCCACGTGCGGTCTGGTGGCCACCATGGACAGGGCAAGCATGACCATGTTGCCGACGGCCGAATGGCCGCCGATGAAGTCTTCGAGTTCGAACAGCACGTGGTCCATTTTGAGCCTGGGTTCCTTGGGCAGGCTCATGAGCAGAGCGTCCGTGAAGTCTGCCGGTTCTTGTTCGTCGCCGTCGTCGCCGCCGCCGGTGCCGTCCGCCTCGGCGGCCACAGCCTTCGCGTAACTGCTCCTCTTCGACACGACCGTGTCCATTATGTACCGTCTGATGTGCGCCGACCACGCGGACAGCTTTCGCATGTGGCCCGCGTAGAACGGCCTCAGCCACGGCAAGAAGTCCACCGCGTAGCCTTGGTTGATGTCCCAGAATATCTCGTCGAACGTCCGGACCATGGTCTGGAACTCGGGGTCGCCGTACTCGAACTGCGTCGAGCACATGAACCGGACGAACATGTTTGCGCAGGCCATCAGCAACGGCTGCTTCACCTGTACCGCGCGCTCGGAACCGCGCTCGGTGACCGCGGCCAACGATTCCAAAAATGTGTCCAGTTCGTCGGACGCGACGGAGTCCAGCAGAGCGTAGTTGGACGAACACACTTTCGGGGAACAGTACATTCGAGAAATCTTCCGCCTGGTCTCTTGAAGCCACGACCAATCGCACAGCGCCAGAGCTAAAAAAGAAGAGCAAAAACACATCGAGGTTAGTCATCCGATTGCCTTTTATCTAATTGTTTAAAGTAAATTTAGACTCAAATGTAGTTTTTACTTCTTAATTATTTGTCAATTGATGATTATTCGTTTATAAAGTTTTTTTTTTTTTTTTTTTAATTATAGGTTAGTGATTTCGTCTATAATATTAAACGGTCGATCTGATTCTACGCACTGCATTATTATACCAGCATGGGTAATGTGTGGTGTATATATCGGCGTATATTACTACTCGTATTATGATAACAGCTAGTGTTCTAAATAATGCTCGATTTCAACTAATAACCAAAACTACACAGTAGCTCAGTAGCATATTGTGATCCATTAGTGTTTGAATAGATTACAGCTGATGTTTTAAAATATTAATTAGAAAATCAAAGAAAATAGGATTTTTTTTATAACTCATGAGAATAATTAGGATCACTTCAAAGCGACCTTTTAAAATCTATATAATATCAAACCTAATTAATCAGTAATTATTGAGAAATTATTTTACTCAATTTGGTTAAAATTAACTAATTATTTTTAATTTTTCAAGACTAAATTCTAATAAAAAGACCATTAATTAATAATATTCATATTTATTATATGATATATTCAATTTCAATTTATTGAAGATAAATTCTAATAGACCACGAACCAAAATAGGGAGAGGGCTATGGGAACTGAACCAAACAATAAACAATAACTTTTATGCTATCGCCAAAACATTAGTGATGTCAGATGAAAATCCTTGAAACATCATTTTTGATTTTCCTGTTTAGTTAAGCAACTGTAATAATAAGAACTGAACAACCTATTGTTTTATCTTATGAGAATGTTTACGTTAGAAAAATCTCGTATAAAATATAGGTGAGAAAAAAAAAGAGTTATTTTTATTTAACTATATAATTGTAAACATAAAAATAATTTTAGTTTTTTTTTATATCTCATAAACATAATACATGTCATATTGACATTTGTTATATTTAACGACGTCAATGTATTATTTTTGCCTATGTTCAAACCTATTAATGTAATAATAGTGAATACACCACTACTATAAGACACTAAGTAGTATATTATATTATTATAAGTATTGATAGTTGGAATCTTCTCTATACCAACTAAATTTAGTGGGATACTTGTAATTTTCCCTTTGGACTAGTAATCATCCATCGAATTCCTTTAATTAAAACGTCAACATTATCTAAGTTAAAAATTTTAAAAATGTATTTATATTTATGATTAGTAATATAACTAATATGTATATATATATATATTATATATACTATTGAAATAATAATGCTTATTAGTAACTATAATTATTGATCATTAAAACTATGTTATACTTTTACTTAATTATACTACGGAACATATTATAAAAAAGTCACTTTTAATTATTATTAGTAGTGGGGATGAAATCCGAGTATTCGGATTATTCGAAAATCTGAATATTCAAAACCGGATTTGAATCAAATTCTTATCCAAATTTTCTGAATTATCTGGATTTGTAAATTTGTTTTTTTGATATAGCTAATAATTATTTTCAATTTATTGTAAAAAAAATTAAAACAATGAGTTCATGGTTTAATTTTATTAGCTACAGTATTTATCATAATTTACTTTAACAATTATATTTTATTTGTAATTAAAAAGATATCCGAATTATTCAGATAATTTGTAAAATCGGGATATCAAAAATCCGAATTTCATAAATCCGAATAATACATTCATCATTACTCTTAATTTCATATAAATTGCGCGCTTTAATAATTAACTTATATAATATCTATTAGAAATAAATCATTTTAAGATATTTAATACCTATGGACATCGTAAAAAAATATTTTAATAAATACGAAAGTAGTTTTAAAGCAAATTTTTATGTTTTAATAAAAAATATATGTTTATAATGTTCTTATAACATGTTTTACTTGAATTAAAATGTTATTTAATAATATAATTATGTATAGGCGAAGATTTTTGAGTGATTTTTAAAGAAATCATTTGGTTCCTATGTTTTTAGGCTTTTAATGTTCTTATGTGCAAATACTTTCGGGAAAAAAAATAAAAACACGCAACAAATGAAACATTGTACAATCTGTACCGTATGCACTCGTAGGTATTAGGAAATGAAACTATAATTTAGATATGTTATACATCGCAATTAGTTGCAATTATTAATTAAGTATCACTATGAATAATATTGGAAAGTATGAATTATGACAACAAAACCATAAATATTCCATGATTGTATTTGATTTGGAAAAAGATAAATGACACAGTGTACCATTATTAATGATCGTCAAATAAGAAAAAACAAGTAACTTAAGCATTTATATATATATATATATAATATCATTTAGGTACAATATTGATATTTCGTATCTATTTTTTCGTAAACTATAATACACCAGAGTGCAAAGTTCAATAACTTTATAATTGATATTCAATACAGTATATTGCCCTTTGTCTAAAATTATTTGAACTCAATTAAACCTTCCGAATAGTGTTAAATTTCATGTAAATAAAATAATAGTATGGTAAATCCTTATTTTGATACATAGCCAGTAATTTGATTAGTAATTAAATTGACATCCATACCTATATAATGAAAGTAATACACGTATTGCATATTGAGCATATTTACATCAATATAGTATCTATTTAAAAAACTCTTACAATAATGTATTTAGTTGATTCATAATTATATACTAATAACAGCAGTAAAATTTTTTAGAAAACTTTTAAATAATTATAAATATTGATGTGTTGGGATTTTTTTTTTAAGTATTATATAACCGTAAAAAACAAATATTTCATAAGTGAAAATGTTTACTTTACGCAGTGATTTTTGGAATACCTATATTACTTACATAAACAGTTTCAAAATTAAACAAAGTAAGACGAATAATAAATATGAATACGTATTCATTGAATCGATTCAAATTCGTATGAGATTTATTAATAACAATGGAACACTCTAGATTTTCTATTGCGGTAGGCGCATGAGACAAAATCTAATTAGATCACAGTTATAGGGTTTTGAAAATTTACATATTTTGTTCATTGCATGGTAAAATATTGGTGTATAATAATAATATTGTGATATGCATAATATGTTATTATTTTACGTGTACGAATACTATAATAAATCGAAAAAATTGATAAGACTAGTCTGATCAATGACGGCTTGTAATTTCTTCAAAAATAGATACCTGCTTATGCTTATAGAACGATTTTAAAAATGTACCTATAGAACATTAATAAAAAAGATTAACGATTGAAAATTTCGAATATTCAATGAAGATTTCGGGTCAAATTTGAAAATACTATCGTTCTCTTAATATCAATAAGATGAAATTTATAACCTGTATGTACATAGAGGTATTGTATACATCTTCAAATTGTTATAGCATTCATTCTTCGATATATATAAAAAAAAAATTAAAAATCATTGAAAAAGTAGCTAGATAAGAAAATATGTGTCATGATATAAAATCATCACGAGTTTATCAATTAGGGCAGAAATAAAATCTAAGTAGTTTGTTAAGTGCAAGTAATAGTATACTAGAGTTATTATTTATTATACTAATAAAGTCATAAAGATAATTCAGTTTTATTATTGTACAAAAATTGAAAAACTCAACGATGATTATTTTATATATATGTAATATACATAAATTTTCAAAAAACTATATATATTGTTATATGATATATCTGCATATATAACGATTTATATAAGTATATTAACGCATATAAAATAATTTTTACCTTAAAATGTACATTACTACAATAGTATTTACTATTTAGGTACCTATTGTAAATTGCTAGAGTGTTATCATTTAAAATGTATAAAAAAATAGCGATCGCAATATTTGAGCATTGTAATTATCAGTTATTTTTTAGATTTAGATGCATAATATTTACATCAACAAGACATTTTAAGTGACGATATTTTTATTAAATTATATTGTTTTGTTGAAATCAATAATATAATATGATATATAAGTTGATAATATTATTTAAAAATAAGTAAGTACATATATTTTGTTTTAAAAGTGTTAATTATGTGTCATTTTTAACATTATTAAAAAAATAAATAATTTGTATTAGTTATAACTTATAATAATTTCGTTTCGGGAAATTCTCGCCCATAAAATTGTTTTCGAGAATAATATGCTCATCAATACATAATGTATAATTATATTCTAGAGCACACCGCGAAAACTTGTCTAAAAAGAATGAAAATAAAATCACGAAAATAATAATAGGTCATATAAAACGTACATACTATACATACAACGTACACACTAAATGGCAGTCCGCAGACAAGAATTACGTTTTTTAAATTATTATTTTTAACGGGGAATTAAATGAGATTTTCATTGATTAACTTTCTTCGGAAAAACATAACAATCTGCATTATTGATCGGTGACTGCTGGCTATTATACGCTCGTCTGTGTAAGACGCGTGACTTCGCGCGAAAACACACGAATAAGTCAAAAACCTTTGACGACTTTACACTACCGTAACAACACTTAAATGCCCATTTAATAAGTGTATGTTTATCTTAAACCGTAGGATTTAAATAGTTGTACATAGTGCGACCGCATTCATAAAATTTAACTCCTGCGATCAAAGAAGAGAGCAGGACTTTTCACCGGTAGGTATGCAGTCGTACATGATATATTAAATGAGATAATATACTCACAGTTGTTACGGTCTCCAGCGAAGAGCACGTTGTATCGAGAAAAGTCGGGCCGTCCGCCAAACTTGGAACCGTTGGTGATGAGCACTTCCTTGATGGACGGGTAATCGTTGACGATCACGCACGGCATCGATCCCATGGTCATGGCGTAAACGGGCCCGTACCGTTGGGCCAGCTCGGTGAACCGGCGGAACGGATTGTCACTGTGCCCGTTCATGACGTGCAGCGACCCGATGACCGGGTACGCCGTCGGCCCGTCTAGCGCGACGGTGCGGGCGGCGGCTGTGGCTGTGGCCGGTCGGCGGCGCGCGGTCCAGGGCCCGCGGCCGCACGCCGATGCGGCCGCCAGCATCAGGAGCACGACGAACAGCAGCAGCGACAGCGCGACGGCGACGGCATCAGCACCGGCCACTACCCCGTTCGCGGTGTCCATAGCCACTCTGCGTCGGCCGCCTGTCCGCCGGCTGTGTACTGTGCGCGAGCGCGCCCCCAGTGACTACGCCCGGACGACGGCGGTGAACACAAACACGCGCGCGGCGCGCGCACACACCTTGGGATTCTGAGGCCACGGCCGTTCGCCCCCTCCCCAACCCGAAGACGCTGCTCAGAGTGCAGTTGAACGTATGTAATGTAATATTAAATATTATTGTGAGTACGATCGACGACACGGGGGCACGAGCGAGAGAGTGAGCGAATGAGAGGTAGAGAGAAAGAGAGAGCGTGTGAAAGGGAGAGAACGAGAGAGAAAGAGATATAGACAGAGAGAGAGACAGTGAGAGAGGAGAGACGACGGAGTCGCTGTAAAAGTGAGAAGACGGAGGATGCGGAGAAGGATTGTGCGAGACGAAAGGAAAAAGGAGAAGAAGACGCGAAGGAGAAGAGACCAAACGACGCGAGCCGTTTGCTGTATAATATTAATATTACGCGCGCGTGTGTAAAGATGATAATAATGTAATGTTTATTATTAAAATTTTCTTCGGCAGCAGGCGAGTTGGTTTCGCCGGCGGCGACGACGATCACACGAGACGATGGCGATGGCGACGACGATGACGACGACGACCACGGCGGGAACGTGTTGCGCCCGTGGACGGGTGTAGCAGGCGGCGGGGTTGCGGCGGCGGTGCAGTTGTTGGGCGACGGTGGCGATCGGCGAAGGGGATTTTTTTTTTTTTAGATTTTTTTTCTTTTTTATCCCGAAAACAAAAAAAGCGTATATGTTATGTTATATATTAATATTGTTTGTAGCGAACTCCAGCGTTTACAGACTACCAATTTTATTACGTAAAATTCGGTTTTGTTAGAGTCGCGTGCACTCGACAAATTATGAAAACGCGTTTAATACTAACAGTGCGCGTCCGTGTGTGGACCTGGCTATATATAGGTGACATCGGTCTCGGTCATATTATTGTATATACAATATATTATAGCAGCGCACTCGGTTTTCCGATCTCCCCTCCCTGCCCCCCGGCAGCGAAGCACTATTTTGCACGCATATATAGTGTAAATATCGTATACATATAACGATATACGAGTATATCCGTCGCAACATATACAGGATGATTCGTCGTTAAGTATGCTCACCCTTTTTTCCTCTTCAACAACGTAGTTATTTAAAATCTGATTTTTTACAATCTTAAAAATCACCTAAAAATCATAATTTCAAATTCTTGAAATGTTTTTTTATATACCTACTTGAGAAGTGTACTGTTTTTTTTTTTTTGACGAGAACCCCCATTTTCTACTTTAAATTATTTAGTCTATAATTTTTCTGAAAATCTTGAAGTATCGAAATCAAAATTGGAAGTACTAAGGACAAAAGTTCGGAAGATATAAGATCCATGGTGATTTGAAAATGTAAGTAATTAATATTTATAATTTATAAAAATGATCCAATAAATACGATTTAACATCTCTTTTGTATTTTTGTTAAAACATTTTTATGGACTTGTATACCTCAGTATAAACATTATAAGCATTTTAATTCAAAAGTTTGTATCTATTCTATAAGTAGATCAAAAAATCCCAAGTATTTGAAAATATAACCTTTGAGTATAACTAAATACACTAGAAATCAGAGTTTGAATAAATTCATTTTTAAATGATTAATAGGGGTTGAGCATGTTTGGTGAATCACTCTGTATACGTATTTAAGTATAGCGTTAAGTGGGAATCGGACAAAAAGAGGAAGAACGCGCGTGAAAAAAAAATCGGAAATCCAAAAGGATACATCAGCGACTGTAATAATAATTATTCGTCATTATAGGTACAACAACATTATATCTAATACCATTATAAATCGATGGCGTGCGGCGGCGTTGTATGACGTATGATATTATATCATATTAGATAATATTTTCATCGTTATAAAATATACGTATATGCACTTGGACGTCCGTTTTTCCGGCCCGCGATATTAAATGAATAAAATTATCATTTCGCATTCGGTCACGTATATCCACGCGCTTGGATTCCACGGACTCGTCGTACCCCATCAACATATACCAAGCCTATTACGTTTTTTCATCTATCCGCCGAACCGGAATAGTGCACTGCTGCAGCCTGCAGGTAAGCGCTAACCTATAACCATTTACGACGTCTTCGTATCGCGATGTACGCATAATATACATATATGATGCACGCACGACGCAGAGAAGTTCTTCTCGACATCACGGATGCACACTATAATAATAACCATGATATATACCTGCCTGCCTATACACACGTTATATATACCGTTGTCGGAGCCTGCGATGGCCGTACAAATCTATATTTTAATAGGATTCAGTGGATTCACAGATTAATATGTATGATCCATGCGATACCAGTTTTCAAACACGGTTATACGATATTGTCGTCTCGGACTTTTGCTAAGAGTGTTTATGGTACCTATATATAATAATATGTGCCTTATTTTATGTATACGCGACGATAAATTCCGTTTGTTGGCGTTATTGAAATATAAATAATATATGACGTTAATAAAAAATATGGATTTTAATAGGTACAAAAATTGCATTTTCCAGAAAAAAAAACCGTTGATTTGGTATATTATATTGTAGATAATAGTATAAAAATAACGATGATATTATATAAGCTGCGTGTCTACCATACGGCTTAATCTACGATCGACCATATTAATATTTATGTGTCTCAAGAGTGTAAATCATTATATTATCCGTTAATGTTTGATTTTAAATACTTTATAATATTATTGATATAAAATCAGTATTTTTCTCTATAGGTACAACATTTACAATCTCCGACGGAAGTGGAATATTAAAAATATCAACGATTTTTACATAGACGTATAAATGATAAATATATTATACATAATAATGTTTTGGATCACTGACTTAAAAATTGAAGCATTACTCAAATTGAAACCCGGGTTGTATGTAAATATAAAATTTAGGACGTTTTATAGTATTACATAAGAAAACCCATCATACTTAACAACTCTTTTATTTCATCTTTATTGGTATTCTTTAAATGATCTATCATTTATCAATCTTATAATTAAGTTAACTGTACATGAAATATTTTAATTAAAATACAGTTTAATTTTATTATAATTTGATTATATACAGTATACACGTATTTCCTGGTAATCAGTAATAGTTTTGGCGGTAAAATATAATAATATCAAGTATCTATAATATTATATTGCGCATGTGCGTATTTATTAATATGTTATGATTGTCAAATTGTAAGTTGTTTGCACTACATTTTTTTTTTCGTTAATTTGAATTCGTGAAAAAGTACTTATTGACGTGTCCTTTACGCAACACCGAAATCCTAAAATTTACGGGAAATATTTTCACATTGATACATTTAAAACCAATATTTATAATATAATCTTTAACACATTACGTATTATCAAAGGGCTTATAAAAATAGTAGGTATTATAATAAACATTTGTAAATGAAATAATATAATACATATTATTTAATATTGTACTCGTACGTGTCATGTGAATGTAGGTTTACAATATACTATGTGATGTTTTTCGATTTCCATTCGTAGAATATTATTAATTGTTTTAAACATTACACAAAATTTGTATTAATGGTTCAAAAATTCAGCTGAATTGGATTTTTTTACTAATATGGACTCGTTTTGATGACCTGAAATTAAACCACGGTATTGTATTCTTTAGTCGATTTCACTGGAAATAGAACAACACTACAAATTATAGACACCGAGGAAAAACGTCATGGACTGTAATATTATATATTATTATATGTATATAAGTATTGTATTTCTAGCGTAGGCAGTAGGTGAATTAAATGCTAACACACTTAACATGTGCAGTTACACATCAATCAATATATGCAGTTAGTGTAAAATTTGTTTTTAACTTTTTCCTATTTATTATTTTATAATAGCAAGTGCTATATTATTATCACGACATCACGTATAAATCCCATGAAAACACGTTAAGACAGAATAAACATGACAATATTATTGACAGGTGTTATGATCATAATAAAGTGTATGTATTAATACAAAGATGTTGTTTTTATTGAAAAATTTGTTTTCAGTTAAAAATAAATTTTATTGGAAAACAATTCATAGTTTTCAATAATTATTTTCTGCTATTAGGAAATATATTATTTCCAATAAAATATGAAAATATATCTGTTGCGATGCAAATAATAAATGTGTATATAAATACATACCGATTATTTAATTTTTAATACTTACAAACAATTTATGTAATTTTAATTGCATTATACATTTTTTTACTAAGACGAAATATATTATTAATAAATAATAGAAAATAAATTAACATATTATATTGGGCACATGCGTAAATTCCATCAATTGTGACCTTTATAGACCTTTTTCATGTAAATTCCACCAATTTGTTTTTTCAGCTAAAAAAAAATGTTGATTCTACCGAAATTAGAAACATCTTCAGAGTCTAAAAATACTAATGTAAAGCAAATTCTAAGTAAATCATCTACTTCAGTTTTTGTTTTATACTCTTCCGTAACCAAATATTTCGATTGCTCACCACCAACTTTGTGTAATATGAAACCTACAACCCATCATTTTCAAATTTAGCCAAATTAAGATTGACGTGTTTTCAGGCCAAAATACATACCGGTGGATTTTGTATTTTTTTTCCATTAGAATAAAAAAAGTATCGGTGGAATTTACATGTTTTAAATTCAACCCAAAAATCGACTACCTGTAAATCGGTGGAATTTACAATCGCCCATTTTATTTTATATAAAAAATAATTTAAATAAATTATTTTTTTTAAATAAAATTCACCTTTTTTCTTTAGGTTCATCAAATTAATTGTGGAAGTTTGACAATTTAATTTCATAAATAATTTAAAAAAATAATTTCAAGATTACTAGTAAGAAATACATTTGATGGGTTATATTCGTATAGATCCTATGGTTTCCCCTGTTTATGATATATCTATAATGGCTATATTATTTACTTAAGTATTATCAATTTAATAGAGATTTAAATTAAACAAAAAAATATTACGTCTATTGAAAAATAATAAATAGTGTACTACAATAATACCTACATCAAATTATGAATGTTTTCAAATAAACCTTTTGAAGGATTAAAAACTTCATTTTAGCATAATAAAACATTGTATAGTTATAAATTACATGCAGCTATAAGACGTTGTATTTTTCGTAGGGGTAGTAACAGGTAAAAACAAGTTCGTTTTTTTTTTGTTTTTAATTAACTTGTGTTCTTTCTTTTTATGTTGTTATTATTATTATTATTTTACCTAAGAATTAGCCGTGATCCTGAAATGAAAATCTTGTTCTATTCAGATGATAAAACCGGTAGGCAATCAGCACACCTGTTTGTTATTCCTTAGAGGTTCAGACGACTGTTTCGCCTGTATTCTCTTTGCATACGTTCAACCAGAGACGAACAAAAAAAAAGTTATCTCACTGTATACATATATTATTTAATACGGCGGGTAATGGTCGGAGGCGAACAATGCCCGAAGGGTTACATCAAGGCCACGAACTAGTGGCCCAGTTTTATGGCGTTTATAAGGGCACGTTTACACCCTTTAACTAAACGAAACAAACATAGGTACTACTGTACAGTTTACAGGTAGTATATTCAAATAAAAAATTAAGTAACGCTCTTTGTTTAAAGAAAAAAAATAAAACTTCTTCACTTTTAAATCAAATATTTTATTAATCGTACATATGTAACATATACGAATAACTTAATTAAAATAACGAAATTCAGAAGTAAAATAATTCGTAAAACTAAAAAAAATATATCTAATTTAATTTATATATTATATTTTTTTTTTACACACATAATATTACATTACTTACCCATTGATTTTATTGAAACAAGTAATACATACTATAATAATCTACTAAAATATATATGTAAGTATAAACACAATTATCATTTTTTTATGCTTAATTTATATAAATAAGTATTTATAAAAATTATTTACCAAATTTATTTAAACATAACAAAATATCATCAATATTATTAAATAGCAATTCATTTAGGATCTTATAAATTATTTATGTATACCTTATATGTTATAAAATAGGTATACTTTTATAAATGCTTTAAGTTTTAAATTTATTAAATATAAGTTTTTATTTTTTACTACAGTTCAAACATAATAATTAAAAATTAAAAATCGTAATGATATTTTTTAGGCATTTTAATTTTATTTTTACAAAACACTTTTTAGTCTTTACTCGATATCTAAATAATATTGAATGATTTAAAGTTATGTTAAAATTTCTTATATCACTGCAAAAAAAAAAATAATAAAATTAAAAAAAAATAATCTCATGGTAAAAAGCCTTTGATGAATTTTATTCAGCAATAATATGTAACGACATATGTAATTTTGTTACCTATAAACTATTCTTAAAAATATATTGAATGAAAGTACTTAATATTACCATACCGCCTAGGTGCCTATCACCATGATTCCACTAATGGAATTTGTAATAAACAATTTATTAGTTTATTATTATGTTATTACTTATTCTTATAAGAGTTTTATTTTTGTGTTAGAGAATAGTCTTATACTGCACTGTAGAATATTTTAAAACAATGTTCGTACATAATTATGATCTGTAGACAATAAAAGAATATAAACAGTAAATATATAATTATAATATTGTGCTCACGTATAAATTTAGTATGTTAATGGTTCCGGTTCTGCGAATTATTATTTTTCTTTTAATAGTTTATTAACAGTAAGCAATTTACTTTTTAATTTTTTATTCATCGACAGGTGGTCATGACCGAATAACGGTACCTTAACCGTGATCGAGAGATCTATTACGTTTTTATGATTCAATTTGTTTTCGCCATATGAAAGCATTTCGTTGCACAACCTTGAACTTGGCCTCTAACCATTTTTTAACGTCACTGTCATACTTTACAAGCGTTTATATCTGTGCGGAATCATCACAACTCACAAACATTTCTTTTCAAGATGTATCATGGTTGTTGTGTATATTGTATTCACACTTTATTTCTTTTTATGTAAGCTGCACTGAATTAAACTTTTTTAATTTTGTATAAATATATTTGTTTTTATCTCGTGGATAGTAATATAGTCTATTTATTGATGTATTAATTGTGTTCCGGAATTTTGACAATATCGGCAAAATTGACACTCCCGTTGGTCGTTTTAGTACGACAGTGTTGACATTATTTTTTTATAAGCGATTTGCCCTAATTTAGGTATTTTTAGTAGCAATTTCTTTTTTTTACATGTTATAATATTCACGTTCTACATTATTATTTAATTCACAGTTCAGCAAAATCTACGAAGTTATTAGATCATATTATATACTAAATGTGTTTCAGAAATTTGTTTTCTTTTTTTGTTGTGCGTGAACACGCGAGCATTCATTTATTGCTGGAGAATTAAATATTGACAACCTTGATTTCGCTTAAATAAGTGTATGCGCAGCTAAAACGAATTCGGAATTCGAATGCGGCCAACTATAAGTAGATAGTGGAAAAATAAAAAAAACCACAAATTTCATATGTGTGAACGTACCCTGGCTACAACTGCACCACCAACTTTCAATAATGCCGAGTAATTGGTTCCTACAACAATTGGGGAAACAAAGAAGATCGTGCATTAACGAGGGTAGGTTTCTATACAAAATATATTACATAGGTAGGTACATGTTATATGACGTGTCTGTATACTGTCTACTACCTATATAAACGAGTGTGTGTGTATATATATATATATATATAGGTACGTACAGGCATCATACTTTATTACCAAAAAAAAAAAAAACAAAAAAAAAAACTGACCAGTGGTTACCATCAATCAAGTTGCCGAAGGGTGGCCAAGGTCGAATGTTATGGAGCACTCTGTGCTCTGTAACAGTGAAACCAAGGACAACCACTCGTAAAATGATTTTTGTTTCTAAAATTCGATGGCGACTGGAGGAGTGATGCCATCAGTGAAATTGAACACTTTTTCACCTAGATATTGATGATAGAATGATTATAATATTAAATAAACTGCATGTACGCACCGTTCATATTTATACTCGAGTTGATCATGTACAATTTGTGCAGAGGTAATATTTCTCACGAATTATCAGCACTAAACAAGAAGATTTACATGCCATGTAAAAAAAAAAAAAAAAAAAAGGGAAATGTGCATAAAAATAAATAAACAATCTGCATAGCACGCTGAAATATACACGTTTTGCAGCTAACTATCTATATTATATTATTATCATAATAGTATATTCGTAAGTAGTTAAGTGTCTCGGGCGTACCTACGATGTACTATTTGTAACAGATAGCTCATTAAAAATAACACACACTATGATAATATGATCTATTAAAATTTTACTTGCAGATAATATAATTATCGATTCAATAACGAAATATTCTCGTATAGTACATAAATATTACCATAAAAATTACTAAACCATTGCTAAACCTTTATGTTATACGGGTATTATTATTATACAATACTATGTGATTTTTACGCTTTTTTATTAATCAAACAAAATTCATGTTAAATCTATCATATTTATTTAAATTACAACATAATAAACATGTATTATCTGAAGCATTATAATTTTATTATGTATAATACTATAATATGCACATTAAATTATAATATATTTATAAACATGTATATTACTATATACCAATACTGTAGTTATTTTACAATTAAAATGAAAAAATGAAAAATGGTAAAATAAATTTGTTCTTTTTATTTAAAAAATAAAATCTACCTACATAAAGTATTTTCATTACAGATTAAAATTTGATAAAATTTCAACCACTTCGATTAAAATTTTCTATATATAAATATTTTATGGTAATTGCATTTTACATTTTTATTGAATCACTCGTTGGAAAATTTGTCTTGTCTATAACTGTTTTTGATAATATTTTTACTGATCCGACAGTATATGTATATATTTAACATATGATGTCATATTATGTAAATACACATTAATAAACTAATAATTATGCAACTATATATAAATGCTAAATTCCAAACAAGTTTTAATAAAAAAAATTACAATCTTTAATACTTAAATTTGTAGATAGACCTAAAGGTTATGGAAAAAAATAATTTATTTAAAAAATAATATCATTTGCTATTCACGTGAAAATAAAAACGAAATGAAAAAATATCCAGTAAAATAATATTGAATTAAATTGCCCACAACCATACGTTTTAATTTTAAATATAATTGTATTTATAGTTAAATTTTGAAATTTAACTGTATAAGTTGTTTAATAAAATTAATGTGTTAATATTTAAGACATAAGATATTTTAAAGCCAAATTTAAGAAAAAAATAGTCATTTGTGTCGTCACAATAAATTAAAATATTTTACTGTATATTATTAATGAATATAAAAATAAATATTATATTATTGTAAGTTATTTTAATTTTAAAATGTCATTTAATAGTTAAATGTAAAATTGTTCAAGTATTCTAACGGATAGGTTAAAAAAAATTATTAAATTGTTTATAACTTATTCTTAGTTTTATATTTATATCACCTACAACTTACAAGTATACATTGTATACAAATTTTCAATAAAAAATAAATAAATACTTTAAAGCATTAAAAACTATACATTTTTCACTTCATTCAGAAAAAAAAAAATATGATACTTAAGTATAAAATAAATTAATCATTAAAGTAATATTTGTAATAAGTAATAGGTAACTAATAAATATATCCATTTATAGCATTGTAAATTACCTTTAGCTAGGTAACCTCTTTAAATCTGTCTTTATAGTTTCAATCTAATCACGCTGTATACACATATTTTTACTCTGTATAAACTTAATGACAATATTAAGCTAAATAGTAAGAACTAAATACTAATAATTACTTTCAATTTCTTAGAACAGCATGATCCAGTATATTTTTGTAATATTATTATACATCACACACGTGCACACGCTCACACGCACACATATATATATAATCTTCTTATCTGTATTTTTTCTAAATGAATACTATTTGGTAATTTGACAGTGAATCATTTCAATAACAAATAATTGTTTACAAACATTGAGCACACATTTTGGTCACAGTTTTTTTAAAGTCATAAAACAACAAATTTAATTTTTGAAAATTAATTATGAATTTGACGCCCCAAAGGCCATAAACATGCTGTCCTAGGTATAAAATATTTTTTAAGCAATAAACAAAGTGACTTTGAACAGGTAACTTGAAATTAGAAATTTCAGGAGGCGTAGCTTCCTTGTAAAGACATTGGTGTACTGTCCACTAATGACATAGGTACAAAAAAATGCATATAATATACATATTTATTTTGGATGTCTTTCACTGCGCAGCGATGCACAGTTAAAAATGGCTAGCGTGACTGCATCAAAATTATTGTTATAAATCACAACAATAATATTATCGTTATAAGTTTAATACGTACACACAACACAGAAAGATAATTACCTATACTATGTAACATCATTCCATAGGAAATTTCATGAGGACGTCGACCACGTGTGGTGAAAAATTAAAAGACAACCTATAGCGCAACAACCATCACTATAGACGGATCGCATGTGTTTTACAAATATGATTGTGTATAGATGATGCGATGACGACGACGATGACGATGATGATGATAATAATAATAATAATAATAATAATAATAAAGGCATTATATTATTGTTCCCTAGGTAGATAGAGGTGTGTGTATAATGTATTATATATAATATAAACATGTATATGTAATCATATGCGTGTAACGATACCTACGGCGATGCGACGGCCGACCAGCCGGTTCCAAAGATCCGCGCAACAATCACAATAATAAAATATAAAAAAAATACAATAATAATAATAATAATAATAATAATAATAACGCGCGCATACGAAAGGTTTTGGACGCAGCCGCAGCCGCCAATTCTCTTTCTTTTGCTTTAAACACCTTCTCCTCTTTCTTTTCCCGGTGCACTCGTCGTCCTTACCCTTGACCGCTAACATTTCAAACGTGTTTTTCCGTTACCGGCATACCAGTGCGAAAACGATTTTAAATTTATTATCGTTTGAATAACACATTATTAATGGGCGCGCGCGTTAAACACGAATAGTTTCATTAAAATCGTGTTCCTATACGCCTGGCTATAAAACCGATGTTATTAATATTTTACGTAAGTACGCATATTCGTCGTTGTATTCGTATCATCGTCTTATAAAATTATTTGAAAAATGTCGATCGTGATTATTCAACTATTTTGTGCTGTACAATCATACGTGTATTAAGCTGTTAAGTGTTATCACATTTACATTTTAATGTTTGTAGCGTTTATTTATATGTTTTTAAAACAAAAAAATATTAATTGATGTTTTTCACTTTTCAATTTTATAACGGCTATTGCCTATCGATTACTTAAATTTATAAATTCATATTCTCGAGTAGAAAATTTTTCTGAACTTTTTTATGTTACGTGTATATTATTATTATACCACGATTGAGCCAATAGTAGTTTATTTTATTTTATTTTTTTCAAATCATCTTTGATATACCGGTGTGTAGTGAAACGAAATTTCGCTTTTTATGCCATGTAAGCACTATATGGGGCTATTACCACTGAGTATGTAAGACGGTTTTAAATTTGTTAATACTTTATTATTCTAAATAAATGTGTGAGTTATAAATAATTAACTAATGATCCAATATAATTCGGTATTATGTTGTGTAACTATTAGGTACCTACATATAAATAATAAAATAATATAAAATCAATACAAAAAAAAATATATATATAGTATAAAACATATAAATATAGGAAGCTAAAATGGTGACATAATTATTAAAAGAAATATTAAAATTGTTGCTGACATTTTTTAATTAATGATAAACTTTACCCTGCCTTAAACAGTTAGTGAATTAATCGTTGAATTATTTATACTTATATATTAAAGTACAGTAATATAGTGAACACGTAGAAATATATTATCAAACAAATTTAATATACAGGTAATATATGTATGTACTATGGCTTATAAAGGTGAAATGTGGACTGTAGCCAATGTGATAATGTACCTATATATTATTATCCAGATCATTGACACTCTCGAGATTAGAAACTTTAGTTTCGTACATTAACCAGCTATTAATATGTACGTTAGACATTAAATAGTATTATGATAACTAATGAGCAATAGTTATGAAAAAAAAGAACGCAGATGAAATAAATTATTACATGCGAGTTACGGGAAACAAGCAAATGAAGCCTCCTGAATGCCCCTCATTCATTTAAATTTTGAGAGATAAAATATGGTCATTTAATTTTGAATACAACTAATGACAATGTAAATTATTACAAAAAAAATAAATAATTGTATGTAGTAACATACCAAATGTTAAATTAGATACCAAATGTCAATTAATTTTTATGAACATTTTGTCAAATGAAAAATCGTTTCGGAAATATGTCTTTATTATGGGTTTGATCAAGGTTATTAATTTTATTTTTCACAGACTGGGTTTTTTTTCATAGGTATGTATAGTTTGTAAATATATTTGTTTAAATAAAAACATGCTTAACATGATATGGAATTAAATTTAAAAAAAAAAACATCTCAAGTATTTTTACTCAAACAGAATGAAAAATAAATTGAATATCGTTTATTTATAAATTTAATGTTTAAGAATCAATTTAAATTGATTTATTTTTATTATCGCATTAAATATATTAAAATAATTAATAATTATCTAACCATAAATTTAATAATTGTTTAGCATTTTTTTATTTTATTTAACACTAGTATATTGAACTACTACAGTTCTCCCAAGTATATTTATGAGGAGAGCGTAAAATGCTTGTGCCATTGTATGTACCTACATTCAAATTTGAATAAAAATTATAGTTATCTAGTCTATACTTTGGCTATAAATATATTGGTTTTATGTTATTATTATTATTATTATTATTATTTAAATTTAAGTGTGTATTTTTAAACGATAATTATAATTAAACATATTTGGGTTTTTTATAACCAACCATTTCTAAATAAACCCCTGACAGCTTCACATAATAAATATTATTATTTGTTTGAAACAGATAAATATATATTATATTATGAGATATTTATGAACTTATAATTGTTATTAATTTACATAATAACCATAACACGGTATAGCAACAGTTATTTTAACTGCGTAATGTATAACACATTATATACTTCCTAATAGTTATACTTCACATCATCGGGAAAATGACAAAGACAATGAGCACATTGTCAATTTCGGACTTTAACCATAATATTAAACATAATATACCTAATATAAAAGATAAACAGTTTAATAAAAAATATAACCTACAGTAGTGAGAATCGCTATCATTCAGTGAGACGAGTGAGGCACATCTTCACTTTTACAATAAAACTACGAGAGAATATGAAAAAATAAATATAAATATTTTAATACATGTATTTAGTTTTAATGTTTATCTTCACATTTAAAAATATATTTTTTCATTATATAATAATTTTAACTAACAAATGAATTCATTAAATTATAAATTTAGAAGCACAACTATTTTGATATAGTTACTGTTATGCTATCGACGTTTACATTTTACCGCGAGCTAGGAGTAAAGTATTTTACCTTAGTTGATCTGTATTCTGTAGGTATAGCAATAAAAATATATTATATCATATCACATCTCGATTTATATTTCTTCAGAATAATTGCCTTATTATCAAATGAGTGTAAATGTACTTTTAGTTCTACGAACAATTTAGTGACTATCAAAAGGAATGCATTAAGTTTTATTCATATTTCTTCCCTAATATTTATAAATTATGTTGAACCTCCAATTAAAAAAATTTAAACTAGAATCGTATGCATTATCTTGAATACGCAAATGAAAGAGATCTAATAAAGAAGAATGTTGTTTTAAAAGAAAGAATGCTGAAATAAATTTCACATACTAAAAATTATGGAATTTGATTTAAAAAAATTTTAATAAATTTCCTGATTAGTTATAATTTATAACTTATAAATAATATAAATGTTAATAATGTTAATCATTGTTAAATTTTTATCTTAATACACGAAAAGCAAAATAATATTTATTGTAATTATTGATAAATTTTACTTGTAATGGTGTTTTAGATTTCAACTACTTATGGTTGGAGATGAATCGTTGGGGTGTGTAGGTGAAGCCCGCCACAGGTTAGGTCATGATAAGGAATGCACATTTTTTAAGTCTAAGAGTCCCTTTATTTTATTTTTTCAATTTGAGCGCTGCATATAAATATAATAAATCTAATATATATATATATATAAATATTAAATATAGTATACCTAATATGATTATAATAATTATAATTAATAAATATATATATTGTTAATTGTAACTTGTATTTAATATGCATTTATTTGATTATCTATCTCTTCCAGTTACCCTGTGGTAAAATACATTTTAGAGGACTGATACTCTGAATATTCAGAGTTCGTTACATCGGTATTTGTGTTATATACCACGATATTTTTAAGGGAACGACAATTTAATTTGTTTTATTGAGATTTTCGTTATACCGAGCTTTAATGTATCACGAGTTGGCCGTGTATACATAATATATACATATATGTACCATATATAGTGTAGTGCGCACAAACGTAATTTTCTACTTGGTCAAAGTCATGAATAAATCATTTAACACATATTCTCATATATATATATATATACTGAACTACAGATAGGATATACATAAAAATGTATGTATACGCTGATGATCGTATGCGGACCGATAAGATTTTTACATCATCATAATAATATACAGTCTTGGCCACTAAACCGTCATCCATATATAGGCAAACACATTTATAATAGTATAAGGTAGGTGTAGGTATACAGAGTCGTTCAAATTGTCACGTTAGTCTTATAGGTAAATAATATAGTGAAGTAAAATATTAATAGATAGGTATAGATACGTATAATTTTCTCCTAGTCAAGCAAGCATAATATTTAATTTATAAGTCATGAGATTCGGGTATTACGAATACGAATCGTGTTTGTAGCGAAAGGAATGACTTTAAAAATTCAATCAACCAAACTTTTTCTAATTTTTTTAGTCTCTGGAATGAGGTATTCCATGGAATAAATTTGTGCATTTCATATGACCTAATACCTGTGGTGAGAATTAATTTTAAAACACTAGGCGATTTATGTTATGCTAAGTGCATTCTTTTTCCAATATGCTGAATCGCAACATGTGTTGACCACGTTCAAAATGCATTAAAAAAAAAAAAAATTATCAATGACTTAGGTTATTTTATATAATATGGTATATATTAATACATTTAAATCTACCTTTGATTTTTAAATGCGAATCTGCAATATTTATATTTTTTTTTATTTGATATTTACATTTCATTATTTAAATAATAATTAACAAGTAAACATTTATAAATATTTAATGATTTTGAAAAAAAGAAACAGTCACAAAGTCAAGCTTTGATATATTAAACATATAATAATAATTTTTACACATTATTTATACAACTATAAATTGAAAAATAAAATATTTTTTCACTGGCTAACTTTCATTGTAATAGCTTCCGAGTTGGTATTACAATATATACAGTAATACAATATTTACGTTTACTTTTTAAGACAATATACTCTGCAGAATGACAAATTTTGGTGAACATATGATGACTGAGAAAAGTTCATCTGAATTTTATCTATATGAAGTATTGTAACTACCTATAAAAATTATTCAAAATAATAATAATTACAATATAGTAATACCATAAACAAAATAAAATCATCTAAAATGATTACATCTACATTTGTTAATAATAATTTATCAAGACATTAAAAAATTAATTAATGTGTTGTACAAGTCATTATTTTTAAATTTTTTGTTAAGCATCGTTGTTTAGTAAAAACTGCAATAGTAGATTAAAGTGTCTGCAGGTCGTGAAACGTCATACAGGTTTTGGACAACTCTGTATGTCATGAATTATGATAATATGTTATACGCAAATTGATCATGAATAATATGTAAAATATTTTCTTATATTTCAATGTGTAATCCAATAAGAAACGTTCAAGTACAAAACAAAAGGTAATCGTTAAATAAAATTTAGATATAGGTTATACCCACCGATATAGAGAATGATTATCTACCTAAACGCATTTATGCCACTCACAACCCCTGCAGGGGTCCTCAGTTCATAAACTCGGGTGGCTTACGCACGTTGTGTGTGGATCTCGCATGCATCTGTTATTTTTTCGTACAATTTCCGAAGATAAAAATTCAGTGAAATACTTTAAATAATTATAATTGATATACAAATATTACAATATTATTTTTAGGTAATCATGGAAAAATCGTTATTTTCTTTTTTGGCCGTCTGTCTATCGATTCAGTTGGTGCGTGAATACTGCAGTACCGACTGCTGCAAGTACGTGGCTATAGGAGTTTGTGCATCATTGGGACTGTGGTACGGTTACCACTTTTTGATCAGACCATTGGATATACAAAGGGTAAACTAATGATGTTAGACAGCGTATAAAAATACACTGTCTATTTAGCTTATAATATATAAGTAAATAAGTATAGGTATATAACTGCAATCAGTGGCGTAACCTCAAAATTTGGTCCCCGGTAGCAACGTTTTAAATGTCACTACCCTTTCAAGTATCTGAGGTATCTCAGATAGATTCATTCACTAGCTAAAATTATTTAAGTTAGTACATAGGTACCTAAAAATTATATTTACAGAACAGTTACAGAACTCGTTGATTTTAAGTGTTTTAACATTTTAATGTTTTTTTAAAAAAAAAAAACATAAAGACTTAAAGATTTTAGTCAACATTTTTAATTTTCTATAGTCATAATAATCATATTAATACAATAAATGTGTAAGCAATAGATTTATTAAACTAAAAATAGCATAAGTACCTAATTAAAACAAAGATTTCATAAATAGTGCCTATATTATTAAAAAAAAAAAACCTTATGTTCTTACTCCGGGCCTGTCGCCTGGATACTTATTCACTGTACGCCACTGATTGAAACATGATAATAATAATATTAAATATTAAATTATTATATTGACACACAAACTATTGCGATAGGTAAAGTGATTAATTGGTAAATTAGGGTTCTTATTATATCCATAGTATATTTTTTAATGTATAATATTATAAACGCTTAGACGTTTTAATTATAAGTTGCTTCTGTTTAAATATTAAAAGAAATTGGCCGATGTGGGTTACGAACAGCACTTCACACAAAAGCAATGGGCGTCAAAGGATAAATTACATTTAATACAATCCATGATGAGACTAAGGAAAAAAGGAACGTTACCACCAGTTTATCCGAATGGATGGTTTGCGCTACTAGACTCGGATCAAGTTAACGTCAATCAAGTTAAGTACGTGGCGGCTTTAGGTAAGTTACAGTAATATACTACTATATTTTTAGAAAAATTAAATTAAAAACGCATCTATATTTTATACAGACTATACTGTAGGTTTGCATCTAAGCAGAAATCAAGTTAATAATTTCCTTATTATTTTTACCGGGAAATAAAATTTAAGTTACCTTATTGATCTCTGTCAATTGATTAATTATTATATTATAAGAATATTATTTAATTACCTATTTGAAATAAAAATTTATCAGTAGAATATATTCAATTTTAATTTAATAAATAATTTTTATTATTATTTATTAAGCAATAATTGCGTTTCATGTATAGAAGTAATTAAAAATGTGTATACTATTTAGAAGAGATTAACCTTTGTTTTAAGAAACTGGGTATTTTAATATTTACTATATAGATTCTGAGCGAAGCGATATAATCAATATGATTTAACAATGATGAGTGTTTGTTTTTTTTCTGTGCCTGTCAACTATATTATTGCAGGAGACGTAATAATGCTTAGATATTCAACTTTAACATCTGAATTAAGTGTGACATTTTCAATATATTTTATATACGTGCTCTAATGTAAAAAATATTTTGACCGTTTTTAAGCTAATTATATACATTTTACAACAGTTTTTTTTTTTTAGTTTTTTCAACAAATATCAATAAAAGTTTTTCGTTCAGGATCAAAAACCCTATAAATATTATACAAAGTTTCTCAAAAATTTATATAACTGGACTAAAAAAAAAAAATTGAGCATAACTCCATAAATATTTTTACGAAAGTTAGAAGTTTAAATTTTAATTAAATTGAGTATTCACGCGTATAGAAATGATTTTCTTATTTTTCAGTGATTCAAAAACGATTAACTGTTTTATCATTTTCTATACATGTCAAGTATAATCAATAGTTTTTTTTTTTTATGAATGTTATAACAAAATTTTTTATTAAATTAAAATTGTTAAAAAGTTTGAAAATTGTATACAAGATTTCTTACATACAATTCATACTTAAATCAAAAAAATAAAAATAAAAGTGTTTTCATAAATATTTTAATTTCAAATTTGGATAAAATTAGATAATCAAACAATAAAATAATAGTTTTAATTATTTTGTTGTAATTCATAAGTATTATTCGTGGAGACTTCAAAATCTTATATACATAAATATATTATTTAATTATGTATACATACAATAACATTTAAAAAAATATATTGATTCATTTTATGTTATTATCTATTTATACCTAATTTATTTTAGTATATTAACCCATATTTGCATAATATTATTAGTTGAACAAAATTTTTTGAATTTTCGGTTATTCCACGATTTTTTGACACTGAAATGAAAAACTATTGTAGATGTTTTAACTGAACGGTATAATTTATTCATACATCTGTGCTGTCTGGATGAACAAATTTAAAAGTGGAAAAGACCTTGACTCCTAAGACAACGCGTATGAATTGAACTGAAAAATAAAATAGTGAAATTCACTTTCAATCAGATACATTACAGTCTACAGTACACACCCTACTACATTGTAAAATAATGTTATTACATTTATATTATTAGTGCTAAACATGTAATTTAATACCTGCAACTGTGTCTATTTAACAGAATATTAATTTTATATTTTTGAATCGTAAAATAAAATTATTTTTAATATTAATTTATGATTCACTAGTTAGATGTTGTAATTTATAGATTTTATGATTATTGATCAGCCATTTAAAAAAAAATTAACTTTTATTATTTACTAACAGGCAACAATACGCATAAAGTCATAAGACTCATAAGATTGTGTAACTAAAATAAATAAATAATGGAACTGTTAAAGGTATAGACAGAGATTGTGGGGAGCTTAACTCATTTCCAAAAAAGATCGAAAGCCCCCCAAAATTATTAAACATTTTTCAAAATATTAAATAAGTACCTATTTTGTAATAATGCAAAGAAAGATTTAAGCCCCCCTTAAATTCAATTAAATATTCACCTATGGTTATATATAGTCCATAGCAAAATGTGCAGATTTCAATAAAATTATTCAACCTACCGGACCACCACGATCGGTTGAAATAAGCCTAAAATCTAAATCCGGCTTAGATATATTAAGCTGTCGCATATCCATCCATATTATTATCTATCATATACAAATATAATTTTAAATATTTTAGTATAGGTAAGTAGATATTTTATTATTAATAATGTTGAAACAATTTTATTAACAAATGACAGATTATAAGTACATAAATAAATATAATATACTTGAAGGTACATACAGTGGTGTGGCGAGTGCTATATTAACTGCAGAAAAATACATATTTTTAGACCCCCCTCCCTCAAATAAAAGTATTAAGTGCCAACATCTTTTCTAAGTGTCAAGTATTATTATTTATTATCGAATAATATCTACTCGATATTTTGATTTATTCAAAGCGTCCCGCATTCTCTTTTCTCTTGCATTACTATAAATACAGTAAATATACAGGAATGTTGGTTCATAAATATTGTAGCACCGGGTAAGGGGGTACTTCCTCAAAATATAACGAGAGAAATTGCCTGTTTGGGACCTATGTTCGCCACGCTACTATGTACATAGCACCTGTAGTGCATGTACTACTGAAAAAGTCCACTCAGTAGCATCTATTGATTCAACTGCAGTAAAGTCTGAGAACAAAGTATCTATGGGTTGTAGCCGCTGTAGGTACATTGTACATAACTTAATTAATAGTTCATACATAACTGTTCGATAATATAATAATTGACTTTAACAAGTGCCTAAATGAAAGCACAACGAGTCGATAACCTATTGAAAACAAGTGTTTGTATAATATTAAATTAAATTATTCATTTTAGGAGAAAATTTTGCAGTGTTTCGTGCATCCAATGGTGACGTTAACATCCTTAATGCTTATTGTCCTCATCTGGGGGCTAATATGGCTATTGGAGGAATAGTAAGAGGAAACTGTCTCCAGTGTCCATTTCATGGATGGACATTTGACGGTACCAGCGGGAAGTGCGTCCGAATACCGAACGATTGTTCAAATGGTAAAATTCGTACCTATATATATCATAGTTTTTGTATCTATATAAATCTGCTACCATTATACATAGGTACCTACGTAGTACGTAGGCACATTCTACATGAATAGAGGACATTATTTGTCTTTAATGTATATTTTTATTATATATTAGATTGCATTTTTCTTCTATTTAAACATATACCTATGTCGGCTATGTCCCTATTGTGTTCTAATGTACTCATGTAGGTACTTATGTAAATCGCTATATTATAGAATATTTGCGTTAAGATTTCGCCGATTCCGTCGGTACCTGCAGGTCCACCTGATAGTTTTAAAACGAGCTATTAATTCCACAAAATTTTAAATTCTGAGTTTAACATTAACAGAAACACGCGGGGAAAATATAAGCTTTCCAGATAAAAATTACAAATCATAATTTTTTTTAATTTTTTTTTAAATTGATACAATGTATAAACACTTTATTGCTATTTAATAGTTTATATTCGATTTTATCGGATTAATAAGTGTAGTAACTGACAAGGGTTCAAAATGTAAAAAAAAATTATTTATAAAAAATGTACACGGTGAATTATTGTTTATATTTTATATTACACATATTGATTTTAATAATTAGATGCGGTATACGTGACGCATTATTTTTTAACTATTATAGGTTAAAACCTATGTTTATATACATTTTGATTATACTATATATATGTATTAGACGTCTATAAAGACATAAAATTATTTCTAAGAATGTAAACCTATTTTTGATATTCTATCATTGGTTTCCTGTAGTTTTATTACATTGTTATACACACTTAGGACTGTAGGAGTGAAAAATTATACTACCTATTCCAAGCATGTCTATTCGCATACCTATCTTGTCCCTCAATTACAATCGAAACGATAATAATTATAATTAACAAAATAATAGGAATGGGTAACACCCCGAACAGCCACAGGTGAAATTGGTATTCTGCCGCGGGAGTGGAATCGACGGGTTGTTTGACTATAGGTACCTACTAAAGTACTACCTACTGACGGAATCGATGGATTCTCTCTTACCGCGCTTATAGTTTATATACACATCGATTTTGCGACACGCGTGTAAAACCGAAAACGTTTGTGTTGGCGGATGTGCACGCAGGACTGTTGTCGAGGACGGCGTCGGTGAGGAGATGGGAGTGCTGTGAAGCCAACGGCTTCGTGTTCGTGTGGTATCACGCGGAGAACGAGGCGCCGTCGTGGCGCCCGGCCAGCGACGCGGATGTGACAAGTCGGGGATGGACGTACCGCGGTCGCAGCGAGCATTACGTGAACGCGCACATCCAGGACATACCGGAAAACGGGGCGGACGTGGCCCACCTTCCGGCTTTGCACGGGCACATGGCGCTCGGCGGCCAGTACGCCGCGCAGGCCGACCAGTCGCCGTGGAGGTGGCTCGGCGTCCACGAGTGGACGGCCGCTTGGCGAGCGGACGGCACCCACGGGCGGCACGTGTCCGCGCTCGACCTGCAGCACAGGCTGGTGGTGTTCGGAAAGTTCGCCGTTTTCAAAATGAACGTCGAAGCGCAACAGGTACACAATAATATCCATACGGCCATATTTTGCCTATAAATATATTTGGGCCGCGCATGCG
Source organism: Melanaphis sacchari (assembly GCF_002803265.2). Taxonomy (NCBI): domain Eukaryota; kingdom Metazoa; phylum Arthropoda; class Insecta; order Hemiptera; family Aphididae; genus Melanaphis; species Melanaphis sacchari. Next base: position 259,917 of record NW_020271102.1, on the reverse strand, counting down.
CACAAGCGCCCAGGCTGGGCTCGAGTCAACTGGTTTTTTTCAACGCGTCCGAGTTAGAAAAACGCAAGTCGAGTTCAAAGCAATGAGTTACGCATTTATGTGTATTTAACCGGAGAGGGTTAAAACTCGAGTTAAGGTTAATTGACAAGTTGAATAATGAATAGGAGAAAAAAAGTATTTGTCGACTTTACCTACATCGACATATTTGATTGAAACACATTGTACCATGTACGATGTACCTAATGTTGTTAAATTCGATTCAACGATAAATCTGCAATGCTTACGAAAAACGATTCCGATGCGAGATAGTCTGTCAACTTATATGACTAAGTACCAATACTTTAATATTTAATGATAATATACATGCCTATTTATATAGCTTTTATAGTAGATAATTTATTTTACTATTTGTAATACGGTAAAATGAATTAATTTTTGCCCAAAATAATGCATTTGTTATATTATTTATATTATTAGGTAATATTTCATTATTATCAATTTATTAGGTATAATAGTAGGTACCTACCTATATATACTTCTATTATAAACTTAGTTATTATTTATGAAAATATACAGACTTACGTAGAATGACGAGAATAGGTTCGTGGTAGAAATAGAAAATAGGCAATAGCCAAGGGCGCCCATATGGTGCGGCAAGGAAGGGACATGTCCCTCCCTGGAAAATGTTTAAAATGTTGAAATATTGTTTATTTAAGATCTACAATGAGTGAAGATAGACTTGAAGGATTATGCATGATAAGCGTACATAGGAAAAAATTGATGATAAAACGAATGAATATACATAGAACAAGTAATAAATATATTTGGTGTTTAAAAAAGAAATTTACAATTTTTATGATTAATTAATATTTTAATAAATTTATGTTATTAATCAAATGAAAATTCAATAAATAACTTTTATGGTTAATTGGTTAAATAATTATTATTTTATAATTTTCCAGTTTGATATATAAAATATAGTATAATGTTAAATTGTAAACCCTTTCCTATCTTATGGACATAATTAAAATTTTGTCTCCCCCTTGAGAATTTTTCTATGGGGCCCTTGGCAATAGCATAGCATTTAATCTAGATTGATTTCTGTAGTTCTGTGTAAATACTGTAAATTATATTATTAAACGTAAAAATTTCAAATTTCCGCAAACACTTTTTTTTTTAATTACAACAAAGTTACTAAAATCGTTTTTATTTGTTTAAATACCTAGTTTCATGGGTCTAAATTTACACTTAAAAGTTCTATAAAATAATTATGTTCATTTATATTTTGGTTAAGTTAGATCCCATAAACTGCTTATTTGATAACATTAAGAGTGTTCAAATTTTAAATTTATCAATAAAAAATTGATTTTTTGTTTATAAATAATTTTAAAATTTTCGTGATTTTAAAAAAAATGTGTTCTTTAAACGCTTATAAAAAAATCAAAAATTTTTGAGCGATATTTATATATAGAAAACATGAAAACTAAAATAAATTTGAAAATATACCATAGCTACAAAGTGAATGATGATATAAACATTTGGTTAGCATTTTAAATATCTATTTATTCAGTTTTAAGCTTAAAATTTGGAAAAAATGCTGGTTTTTACTTAATTTACATAATTTTGTTCTATTTTCCCCAGTTATTAAAATATTTCAGCATTTTTTTACTTTTGACACATCCAAGTACAAATTAAATCCAATTTTGGTATTAAAAATCACTCACAATGTTGAAAATTGAAATTATTTTACTGATCCAAAAAGTGATAACAGCCACAAAAATAAAAAATAAACATCATTAAAATCAATAAATAAGACTAATTTAGACTTATTATGTCTTATACATTTTTACCTTATTTATGGCAGTGATTAATATGTACTATCTATTAAGATAATAGACATCTATAAATTTTAAGTACTTACCTAATACTTAACTATACTTTTTTAATTGGTACCTAGTAAGTAGTAAGTACTAAGTATGATATAAATTATTACAAGTTGTACTAGTTATAGTACTAAAAAATAATCATTGAAATTGCAAATAAACGCGTTCATTGATAACAAATTATAATAATACACAATTTTTTTCTAATTTCATGGCAAGTTGCGATGTTGCATGAAAAAAATGATTAATAATGAATTATTGAAATATTCAATATTTTTTTTATAGATAGGGCCTGGATTAGTGATATTAAATTTTAAAACCAGTTTTGGGCCCATAAAATTGGTCCAAGTAGTCACACCTGTTGAGCCATTGATTCAAAAAGTTGTTCATCGTATCTACTGTCCAATGTATTTATCACTTTATGCTTCAATAGTTTTATTTATGGAAGCTGTAATGGTTAGTTTATTAATAATTACTGTTGTTTAATAATTTTTACAAATTGATACTTAATTATAATTATATTTTAATTACAGTTTGAAAGAGATGTAGTCATTTGGAACCACAAGAGTTACATTGAAAAGCCTTTAGCTTCAAAACAAGAATCAACACTTTTGGCACATAGAAAATGGTACAAACAATTTTATAGTGCTAATAGTAAACAATTCAGCAATAGAAAAGAAACAATAGAATGGTGAATAAATATATTATAATTAAACATAGCTGAAAAGTATTACTAAATATAATATAGTAGTATAGAAGATATATAAAATGACAATATTAATTTTTACTTTATAAATTTTTGTCAATTGAAAAAAAAATAATCAACTTAAAATTGATTAACTAATGTAAATAAATACATCATTTATCGCTTGATTGGTTGTGTTTCCTTTTTTAGCCATGTTAATGCTCTCTTATCGTCTAATTTTTCTAATAATGGTGTTAGAATTTCCAAACACTTGCTATGATATTCATTTAAATAGTCAATCTAAAAATGTTTAAAACAATTGATTAATGCATTATCATTAATAATTATTAAATTTCTTACTTCTTTATCAGTGAGCAAATCTATCACCAACATTTTAGTTTGTATAGGGCACAAAGTAACAGTTTCAAATTGCAAAAATGGTTTCTGTGGCATTTTATAATCAGTTGTAGTATCTTTAACTAAGACAATGTCTTCAAGACGAATACCAAACTGTTCTTCGTAATATCCGGGTTCTAAATAGTATAAGAATTAAATGTTAATATAATTGTAAAGTTAATAAAAAAAATAAAATATTATGATTTTATTATGTCTCAAATCGATGAGTTATGACTAAGATTAGCGGTTCTCGATTTATTTTGTTGCATACCACCAGATGACTTATTAAGTAGGACTACAAACCATTTTGGGTTAAGTCTCAAAAAATTAAAAGTTTTGGTAAACACCAAACAAATGAGTTCATAAAAGTATATGAGAATTGTATCAATTTTCTCTATGATGATTACAAAAATTAGATCAAAAATAGGATATTTAATTAATTTGTTAATGATCATCAATAATATAGATACTTGTGGTTTGAAGAAAAAAGACTTAATTTTTAATTGAAGGTCTACATGACAAGGAGAAAAATTTCTTTGAAAGTAAAATAAAACAATTTTCCTTTTAGTCGATTCTATAGTTATAATTTATGAATAATAAACAGTGCTGATACAACTTTTGCATACGTTTTTATAAGATGGACATAATTAAACACTTAATTGTTTTTTGGGATGATACAACATTTTGTGGGTCATAAGTCATTTCTGCTCAAAAAATTACCATTTGATAAAAACATTCCAGCTTGTAAACCAGGATCATTTGGTATTTCTCTCCAAGATATTCCCATAGGTCCTTCATGTACATTTAAGTAAGCACCAATACCGTGACCTGTACCATGCATGTAATCTAAACCAACATCCCACAAAAATCTGCGTGCATATGAATCCAGACAGTTTCCCTAAAAATTAAAATACAATATTAACATAAATAAAAACATAAAACTTGAAAGAGAACTATAAAATTTACTAGGATTTTGTGAGGAAATTTGCTCATTGCTAAATTTGCTTGGCCTTTAAAAACTCTGGTGAAACATTCTTTTTGATACTCAGTTGGTGTTCCAAAATGTAGTGTGCGAGTTACATCAGTAGTTCCATCCCTATTTTAGTGAAAATATATTTAATAGTAAGAATAAAATAAATTCATTGTTTAAAATAAAAAAAATTATACTTACAAAAATTGACCACCTGAGTCACACAAATACATTTCATCTACGCTTAATTTTCTATCAGTTTCTGGAGTTGGTGAATAATGAATTATTCCACCATTTGGACCAGATGAAGAAATTGTTTCAAAACTTGGACCCACAAAGTCTTCTTGCAAGCTATTAAAATCAATGGTGATCATTAACTGTACTTATTAATTAATAAAAATAAAAAATTATAAATGAAATAAGAATAATGTTTTTAAATAAAAACTACCTTCTAAATGATAATAACTTTTCAGCAACTGATATTTCAGTTAAATTTCCTAATGATATGTTTTCCTCTAACCAAGCAAAATATGAACACAGCGCAGCACCATCTTTAATATGGGCATTTTTAAGACCTACAAAAAAAAATTATCATTTGTATTAAATTAAATTAAACTGATTACAAACTAATAATGACTTTATTTTACCATTAATTTCAACTGAGTTTTTAATAGCTTTCAAGAGTGGAATTGGAGTAGGTTTAGAAATGCGATTTGATTTTGGAACAATATTAACTAAGTTATAACTAGATCGGTCTGATACCCAAACTTTTCCAGTCTTACTGCTGTCTGATGCCAACTAAAATGAAGCATAAAAAGAATTTTATAAATTCAAATAATACTCATTTATCTACATGTAGATAATTATTTAGATAAATAAAATAGCAAAATTATACTTACAATATCATTGAAAAATGTATGCAATTTATCATAAGGTTGTATAATGACTGACAAGTTTTCATTTTTAAAATGTTCAGGTACAGTTGAATCTAGTTTTTTGTCATCAACAAATAAATGGACATCTGTGTGTGTGACTATGACATATGAATAAAATACTGGATTATATGTAATGTCAGATCCTCTCAAGTTTAATAACCCTGAAAACAAAATATGGACAATTAAAAAGTAATAAAAAAAGCATATATAGTATACTGTAATATAAAATATTATCAGCTTTTAAAATAATGATTGGTTTAAAAAAAAAATAATTAAATTTACAAAGAATACATCATTGATAAAATATTCACACTTACATGCAATTTCATCTAGAGCAGTTACCAACAAAATAGTAGCATTTTTTTCAGTCATTTTCTGTCTTATTTCTTCAACCTTTTCTCCACACTTTTTTCCTAGAATAAAATAATAACTATTAACAATAGTTAATAAACTCACTGATTGAAAAAAATAATAATAATTAACAATCCAGTAAACTTAATGTTTAATGGTTTAACTGGATTTGATGGAATAGCTGGACGATCAGACCACATACGATCTATGAGATTGGTATCTAATGGAATCAAATTAATGCCTTTATATTTTATTTCTTTATTGATTCTACGCCATTCACTATATGTTATTAGATTTGCATCAACAGCAATTCTAGAGCCAGTTTTCATATTTTTAGTAAGCCATTCTGCTAATGTAAGTGTATCTGGTAATCCTGAAACAAATAAATAATATTTAAGTAGTATTAACTTGAATTATTTCATTTTTTTTTTAAAGGTTAAATATTAGTCATTTGCAAACTTTTATTAGTGTAAAAATGGTTTTTAGTTTAAACTTGGTATAAGTTTTAAATTGTTAACATTAATTAAAATAATAGTACATGATTTATTATGAATAGGTATTCTAAAATTATTATTTTCAAATACACATTTTTTCACATAACATAATAATGCAGAGTAAATATTTTTCTATAAAATAAAACATTTTTCCCATGTATAATTTATCAACATAGACATTCTCAAGTAAATACAGTAAAATTACATATTATGTAAAATGGCAACTAGGCAGGATGGTAAACAGAATGAATTAGAAAAAAATGTATAGTTTTACATGTTATTTATTACAAAAAAAAAAAATTTAGAATTATGCATACACATTTATAAGGTTGTTAAATTGTATTATATTGCATATACATATTAGTCATATTACTATGTTGTATTATATTATGTATTATTTAAAAAAAAAAAATGGTAATGATTTGTTATTTCAATAAAAAATTAAAAACATATGTATCATGCGTGCACCACTTCAACACAAATAGTTATACAATACAAATATCACGCCACAAAATATCAAAATACCATTCATTATCTTTATTAATCAATGACATTAAATAGGTAATCGGTTAATGAGAGCACTGTGCCAGAACACATAATATCATATTATGAAGGTAAGATGAATGTTTCAACAAAATTTTACCGATGTATAATATGTACAAGTATCCGGAAAATAGAGTGGATTATGTGGGATGGCATTAAGAGGGAGAATATTAATGAGGTTTTACTATATTATCTTTGAAAATTAAAATTTAATAGTTAATATTAGAACCATTAAGATAAAATAAATATAATAACGATGGCCAAACAGTAAATTAAAAAGTTGGTTAAAAAAAATTAATAATAATTAATCTGGTAATTTAAAAAAATTTATTAATATGTATTTTTCTTTTCATAATATTATTTATTTATAATATGTGTAATTATAAAAAACATAATATAAATAAAAAAAGAAATATGTTATAAGCATAATATTTAATTTTTTTTTTTCAAAATTTTAATTTAAATTAAAGTTATATAAGTATGAAAAATATTACATTTTAAAAATACTTTTAAATAGGGAAAGAGTTTCAATGAACTTAGTTTTTTTTTTTTTGTTAATGATACAAAGCTTGTTGTACAATTTAATTATATATCATAATATAGAATGCATATAGTAAATTTTAGTTTTATTAGGAACAACCAATATTAAACAGACTATGATAGTTAAATTATACTATTAATACAAAATTAAATTATATAATTCATACTTGAAAATATTGAATAACAAGACATCTAAACCTATCACAGAAAGTAGTTATACATTTAATTTTAGCAATTGTCCAACAATAAGACCAATAAAAGTAAACATGAAGTGAAGAATGTAATTTGTCATTTGATATGGTATGATGTAGTAATAAAATGGAGATAACAAATAAGGTTATGGCATTATTTTTAAGTTGTCTTAAGTTTACTTAGGGTTTTGATTATTATATTTTCAATGACTAAGGTACTAATTATTTTATCATTATAATCATACATTTTTACAAGATTAAATATTTTCTTATACCATATTAAGTTAACTAGTTTTATTAATTATTTAATATTGCTTAATTAAAAATAATAACCATTTTAACAAATATAAATACCATTAATTGTACTATGAAGTCTATATAAATTATATAATGATGTCAATTTATATTTAAAATTGAATCATAACTATTTTATGACTACATTTTATTATTTATATAAATATATATTTTTTTTAAATATAGTTATTTAATATAGGTATACAAACCCATTTTCATTAAAGTCCAATTATCATCTAATTGTTGCTGGGCTTGTACAAAGTAACGACCATCCGTCCACAATAAGGCCTCACTTTGTGTAATAAGAGCAACACCAGCAGAACCTGTGAAACCAGAGATAAAAGCTCGCCGTCCATCGCACGCAGAAATATATTCATTCTAAAAAAAAAATTATTTTAACAATAGGATAATGTAGAGATATTGAAATATAAGTTTACTTGATGAGCATCTTCTGATAAAACAATATAACCTTGAATAGGTTCACCTAAATACTTTAACTTCATCAGGTCACGTAATCTTGACAAAAGAGGTCCAGTACTACGCACTGCCATGATGCTATAAACATTATCAATCACATAGAAAATGTATAAATAATAAATTATGTTATACTTATAAAAATAAAAACAAAGCATTATAAACTTATAACAAAACAATTAGTGAAAATAAAAGCAACAGTTGTATAGTAAAATTTGAAAAATTAGGTACAAATCAATAAGTTGAATGACTAAAACAAAATTCAAATAAATATATGTCAGTTCACATACAGTTCTGGTGTATCAAATCAAAAATCCACAGAAGACCTTGTATCAGTAACTGTTTGGGGATATTCACAAAGTATTAGAAACCAAGTAATTATAATGCTGGTTTAAAGACGATTTCGAATACTACGTAATAAAGTGAAAACAATACCACAAAAAAGTTGGTCAAATTGAGTAATATCAAACAGTAGAAAATAATGTACCTTAATGTGCTAAGTTGAAATTCCACTTATGTAAAGAAAAAAATACACTACTGTAGTGGAGTGGAGTGAACGATTATTTTGTGTTCAGAAAACACGAATCACGCATCAAAAGTGGTGGTCGATGTGAATTCAGAAAACAAATAATAATAAATTGTAAACGTAAAAATTAAACATGTTATCATCATTCTGCACTCATCATAGCTGGAAAGAGTGGAAAGTGAAAATACTTATCTCATGCGTTATCAGTCCACTGCCAACAGCATTGCACGCCAAGTGCGCATGCCTGACAACAATGAATACATACCGACCTGGGTCTATACACCATATACCATGTACAAGTGTACCGACCACATACCAACACTGCACGACAACACTGCAGAACTTCAGTAGATAAAAAAGCATTTTTCCTTTTTTTTTTTTTTCGTACTTCTAATAGTGTTTTGTATTGGAATGTAATAAAAATGAAAACGGGATTACAATTAAAATTTCTCGCGGTCTAGATCGTCGTGAATGATCTGAGTGTGACTTGGTGACCGTTGGTGTTTATTCCCAGGATACAGGTAATTTATACAATTATTTTATTTTGGTAAAATTTCGCCGAACCTCAATGAGGTTATGCGCGCTGGTAGTTCTGTGCTCATAATATAATCGATTTGATTACAAGACAGGCACTCTGCGTTACGTGCGCGCGCTTGTCTGCGTGTATATGTAATGTTTATGTGTTTATTTTTTTTTCTCCGAATATAAGTGGGATCGAGATCGGCCTTCAAAATATTCTGATTTCCGATGCAATTATTGTTGTGTTTCCGCGGTTCTTAAATGATCACTATTTAATCCCTGGTACGCGTATTTTATTAAAGTAAAATTAAGATAAGTTAGCTGTGTCGATTTTTATCCCCGATGCTTGAGAAATATTGTGTGCGTTCATTGCTGTAAAACAAAGGAATATTGTAAAAAATGGCTGAAGTAAAACCTGCCAGTAGTCAACAACAACCAATCGTCAAAATAGGTCATTATATACTTGGACAAACACTCGGTGTTGGTACGTTTGGCAAGGTGAAAATTGGTGAACATCAGCTTACCAAACACAAGGTGGCTGTCAAAATACTCAATAGACAGAAGATTAAAAGTTTGGATGTGGTTGGAAAAATACGTCGAGAAATCCAAAATCTCAAACTCTTCCGTCATCCTCACATCATTAAACTGTATCAAGTTATCAGCACGCCTACTGATATATTTATGATAATGGAGTATGTATCTGGTGGAGAACTATTTGATTATATAGTAAAACATGGTAAACTTAAGGAATTTGAGGCTCGTCGTTTCTTTCAACAAATCATATCTGGCGTTGATTATTGTCATAGACACATGATTGTACATAGAGATTTAAAACCTGAAAACTTATTATTAGATCATAATCTACATGTTAAAATTGCTGATTTTGGCTTATCCAATATGATGATGGATGGAGAATTTTTAAGAACAAGTTGTGGATCACCTAACTATGCTGCACCTGAGGTTATTTCAGGAAAGTTGTACGCTGGACCTGAGGTAGATATTTGGTCATGTGGTGTTATTTTATATGCATTATTATGTGGTTCTTTACCTTTTGATGATGAACATGTGCCAACTTTATTTCGAAAAATTAAATCTGGTATCTTTCCTATACCAGATTATTTGAACAAATCTGTTGTTAGTTTGCTGTGTCATATGTTACAAGTTGATCCAATGAAGAGGGCATCTATTGAAGATATTAAAAAACATGAATGGTTCCAGTATGAACTACCAGCATATCTTTTCCCTTCACCAGTTGATCGAGACTCTTCAGTGATTGATACAGATGCTGTTAATGAAGTTTGTGAAAAATTTAGTGTAAAAGATTCTGAAGTTCATAATGCTTTATTAAGTGGTGATCCACATGATCAATTAGGTATTGCCTATCATTTAATAATTGATAATAAACGAATTGCTGATGAAGCAGCCAAAGCAGAATTAAAAGATTTTTATATTGCTAGTAGTCCACCTCCAGCAGGAGGAAGTTTGGAGCCATCAACTTTAAATTCAGTGACAAAACCACATCCTGAAAGAATAATATCTCAAAGAGAACGTGCTCAATCTATAGATCAAGGTGCGAGAGGATCTCCAATGAAAAGAGCTAAATGGCATTTAGGCATACGATCTCAAAGCAGACCTACAGATATTATGAATGAAGTATACAGAGCAATGAAAGCATTGAATTTTCAATGGAAAGTAATAAATCCTTATCATGTTCAAGTAAGACACATGAATCAAAAAACTGATAATTATATCATGATCTCGCTACAATTGTATCAAGTTGATTACAAAAGCTATTTGTTAGATTTTAAGAGTTTAACAAATGATCAGTTGGAAAATGGAAATATACCTGCACCAACCTTGGAAATTGAAAATCAATCTCCAAGACAAGATGTTGCTGTACAATCACAAAAAAAATGTGTAGGACATCATACAATGGAGTTTTTTGAAATGTGTGCGTCTTTGATTACTCAACTTGCCCATTAATTAATAAATACAAATATTTGTTGCAATTATTTAATGCAAGTATATACCAAATTGTTAAAAAAGTAAATGTAATCCTTAGATGAGCAGTTAGTTGTTTTTTTGTTGTATAATTTTCTCGTATTTATATGTATGTGGCCATACAAATTTTACATTATAAAATTTGTGAGAGATTCAATCAGTCTATCCTATCAGAAAACATACTTGGTTGTGAATTGGAATGAGGCCCATTAATCAACTATATTGAATTATCCCCCTCCATATCTATAATATATACTATCTTCGCTTATCAAAATTTTGTGGAAAGCATTGTTAAATAAAAAACGGAATGCATCATGAGTGAAAAGTTTTCTTGTGGAAACAGATTTTAGTAACAGAACTTAAATGATCTTATACCTTTATATTATATGATTGTTTTAATATATGTATTATTTTATGGTTGCCTATATGTACTTTTGTTTCAATATTTATTTTTATCGTATATGTCTTGAGAGAAATATGTATTTAAATCTCAAATTTTAGAATAATATAAGATACCTTAAAGATGTATTTTTTATAATTTATAATTGAAAGTGCTCTATAAAGTATCTAATATTATACTATACCTATAGAATATTAATATACAGATTAAAGCGTCATGTTTAGATTTTTAAATTCTTTAAAATTTGTCAACATTAAGTAAAATCAATTATTTATTATGATTTTTAGGCATGTAAAGAATGAAAATTTTTGAATATATTCATTATTTTATTACAAGTATATTTCATTATTTTTGTATGATAAAATTATTTTTACTGCACCTTGATTGGGTTTGTAATTCAGTGATAAGTTGTCAATTGTTATATTAATTTTTAAAACTTGAACAAATAATTAAGTTATATTTTCTTGTCACTTTTATATTTACATTTAAATATAACTAGATTTTTACTTTTAATCAATAAAGAAAAAAACTGTCGAGACTTAATTATAAAATATATTTTTTTTTAAATTTCCTTTTGTTATATTTTGATTGTTTGAAAAATTGGCTAAATTTGAAATATATCTGAATTAATTAAGTTTGGTTAAAAAAAATGTTATTGTACAGTGTACTTATAACTTATAAATGATTATTTAACTGATTAAATTTTATATGCCAAATGTATAATTACATAATGAATGAATATATATATTAGATTCGTGATATATTTGTATGTATTGTTATATTTTGTAAGAGAAGATTTTTTTACAATAAAATTGTATTATAATAATTTGTTTTGAATTTCTTAAAATATATATTATATTGCTTAACATTATTTTCATGTGTATTGTCTTTGTCTTACTAATGTATAACATACCAAAATGTAGATTTACTCAAAGCAATTTCAAATTTGTGTTAACTTAAATGTTGGTGAAATTTAATCTATTCTCAAACTCAAAGTTAAGAACATTATTATTAGTGTTTCCTTGTTGGTTGTTTACAATATTTATATTTTATTAAAAATTTAAATAACATAAAAAACCAACAAGAGAACACAAATAATGTTCTTGCTTTAAGTTGGTAATAGGTTATTTTTTCCAATATTTAAGCTTAATACATAAAATTGGAACTGCTAATCATATATTTTGGTATGGTATACATTAGTTATATAAATAACACATACAGGTACAATGTCTTATTAATATTTGGTATAATTTTAAAGTAAAGTATTTTTGTAACAAACAAGCACTAATGAACTTCATTAAAAACACATTTCATTTTCTATTAAGAGTAATTATAAATTATTTAACATGATTTTATAATTATTACATTTTTCTTAAACAAAAAAAAAATGTGTATTATTAATAATAACATTTTTAAAATATTTCCTTGTTATTTATAAAATAATTTAATGCTTTTTTAGTAAAAAAAAAAAAAAAAGTATATTTAGAGGGTACCATACACACGTGTGATTTTTGCATATTACTAAAATATTAAACAGCGAAATCAATAAATGTTATATAATTAACTTTAATGTTGTAGGTAATTAATTAATTATAATATCTGTGTTAGTTCATCAGTTTTTTCATATTATAATTTTTAAGTTAATTGTGACATGAGTATGTAGAATTCTGCAATTTAAATATGCTTATATTTTGCTATTATCTTATTAGTTATAAATGCATAATATCAAACTCAGTTAGTATTGTTAATTTAAATATTAGATTAGTTTAATTTTTATTTTTATGTTTTAATTTTAAAATTAGATGAGTATTTTTAAATTGTAATATTTGAGTTTAAAATTTAAATATTTTTAAAAAAAACTGATGAAAGATAAAGATAATATTAATTTTCTTCAAGTTAAATATTGGATCAATTCATCATACTAAATTTAATTAAATGGATTTTTTGAATGTAAATAATTTATTATGTTATGTGTTGTAAGACAGAAACAACAAATAACAGTAATAATCTTATTACTATTCATTGCTTAACTTTTTAAATTTTTATTTTTGAAATACTGAAAATTTAGATGAAATTATTTTTTAAATAAATTATTGATTAAAATTTTGCATAAATACGTCAATGTCATCTTATGTGCTAATGTTATGTCTTAATACTATGTATATATAATTCTAATTTTTTAGTATCTGATAAAGAAATAAAACAGAATTCGATTGACATTTTTTGATAGATGTTACAAAATGTTCAATAAGTATTTAAATTTTAGATAGTTCTTCACCAAATATTGTTTATTTGTACTTATGAACTAATATTGGGATTTGGGCTATTATCAAGTTGATGGTTAATTTCTTAGTTTTTAAAATTGTTTTTTTTTTTTTTTAATATAATACAGTATTAAAATATAAAATATTATATATTATTTATAATATAAATATTAGATACCTATCTATTTTTATTTTAGGGATGGATATAAGTTAAAATAATTATTATCATCTAAATTACCAGTTTGAATTTTTAAATATTTTCTGATAAAATGAACATTTTATTTTAAACTTCCAATACTCATTTTTATATTATTATTATTTACTCCCTTTATTTACCCAAATATTTTACTAATACAAATAATATTAGTAATTGATAATTCTAGTAGTATGTCGACATTTTAATATATTATATTTTTTTTATACTATACATATGTAGTATGTTGATTGTACAATAGAACAATGGGACTGTAAACATAATATAACTGCTAAACAAACAATTTTTATTTTATTTATATTTATTACAATACATTATTACCTAACACATTGATAATGTATAAAATGTTATATATGCTGTGACTAAGATAAAGAATTGTTGAAATAGTCCAGATTCGAGTAAATATCTAATTTATTAATATTTTTATTGCCAAATAAATAGAATCTTATGACAAATTACAATTATTATTTTATGTATTTCATTGAAACTCTAATAATAATTATTTTTATTGATAGCTTTTTAATCATTAATGTGTACTTGAATGTTTAGGATGCCTACCGTGGATGTACCAGAAATCCGTGTTAAAACGGCTTTCAATGGGTAAGCTAAGCTAGTATATAATAATATATTATTTTTATTAATTAACAAATCATTTACTAACATTTCAAATATTTGTTTTAGGGAAGTTATGATTACGTACATAGATCCAAAAATAACTGTAGATCAACTTCGATACGAAATGATGGTTATTTGTAGGTTTTCATCTGATCAAGATTTCACAATGAAATGGGTTGATGAAGAAGGTAATAATTTAATTTTTATATTTTTTTTTATTAATTATTTTCTATATATTATTATGTATGCTTTACAAACATACAATATTGTTTATCTTTGATTAGCATTAATAATATTGTGTTGTTAGCTTTATTTATTGAGTAAATTAACTTATTATCAAACTTAATGAGAAAATTATCTGTCCGTTCATTGATTTTTTTAAATAAAAAAGTTAATAGTATGTGAAATATAGCTATTTAAAAATATTAAACTCACAGATACGAATAATTTTCTTACTTTAAGAAGACATTGCATCCAATTGTGTTGTCTCTGTGTTACATATGTGAAACATGGTAAATGTTTTGTTCATAACATTTTATATTACTTTAATATTTTTAAAATAAACTATAGTTAAATCTGTAATTTAAAAATCAATCATAATTTACTTCAAAATTGAATTGTTAATAATTTCTTCAAGATTCCATAAATGATTTTATAATAGATCAATTTACTTTAATTTTAAAAATATCAATAAAATAGATTAATGTGAAGAAAAAATTTTCGATTTTGTACAATTGTAAGATGGAGACAATGCACACACACACATACGTATGTGGCAACTTCTTAGGTTAGATTAGATTAAATTGACACCCAACAATTGATTCTATCAAACGCAATTTTATTTTGTTATGATGTGTATTTAAAAAATTGAACCAAATCATGCATTAATAAGTATGATGCATAATTAATTAAGCTGAATAGATTTAATTGTTATTTTTTTAAATTAAAAACAATATTTATAGTCATAAATAATAAGCATAGATTCAACAAAATTTAAATTTTAGTGGTTGTTGTTAAAGTGCTAAAATTGTTAACAGCTGTCAGATTTACTTGACCTATACTCATCAAATCATTTCATATTCATCTTGGGCTTGGTTAAAAAATTCTGTATTAGATGTTATTATGAAATTGAGTGTTAATAATTTACTTTTTTTATAAACTTTTCCTTGTGTATGCTAATACAATGTATTAAATAAAATAAAAACAAAAAATAAATAAAAATAAGTCATGTACGTTCAAATATGTATTATTTTCAAAGTTTTTTTTTTTTTTTTATATATATGTAAATATTCATCTAAAATTAACTAATTTTTGTAATATCTGATTGAATATTTAAAAAAAAAATATAGTGTAACAGATTTGTGGAACTTGTACTTGTGTAATATGCTATCTAGTGCTACTTTGTTGATGTAATATAGTGTCCACTGGAAAATATGACAGGTACCTGTCATATTCTTTTGTATGTTTTATTTTTATTTCATTGTGTTTTTTTTCAGTTAGTCATCAAGATAATTTATTACCATATAATTATATAATGCACATTATGATAACTGGTATCCACCAAGATTTACTTTTTTTGGTAACATTTAATAAATATAAAGTGTACAATAATTTATAAAATTTTAAAATACTTAACAATCTATTGGTTATCAGCTATACATTTAGTAAGTTTCACTTTAATAAATTGTAATTAATTAGTAGGTAGAAAATGCCATTTTTAATTACTATGATATTTTATAGTAGGTAGCATACTACTCAAGTACCAAAAGATATATCATTGAAATATTGTTGTAGGTAACATTTATCTTTAATGATCCTTACCAATTTTGGATTTCCCATATGCTAGACAAACTATGCTTGCATGTTTTAAAATTAACAGAAATTAAGCTAACAGTTAAAAATAATTGATATACGTTAGGAAAAGCCTATTTTTATATGATATTTCTCAAGTACAATGTCATTGATAGTATTAATTATTGTAATTATAATTATTATCAAACCATTCTATAATTAATCTAAAATGTTTCAAAGTAAATACTGAATTTGAACAATCAAAATACATAATACTTTTTTGAATATTTATTTAAAAGTTAAGAATCACAAATTGGATTTTTAGAAGTATTAACTTTGAGTTTGGTTGGGGATGTTAAGATCCTCCTGGATCCCCCTCCCCCATCTTCGTGCCCCTATGACTATATGTTATTCTCATATCAAAATACATTTATAATATCACTTAATAAGGAAAGTCACATATTAATAATATTCAGCCTAAAATGATTTAGAGTATTAAATTAATATTTAAATATATAATTAAATATAACAAAAGCTTAATAATAAATTTAGATATGTTTGGCTCAAAGCTTTCACAGAGTTGTACTTTAAAATAAAAAAATCTAGTTATTTATAAAGAAAGTGTTAATAAATAATTTACTTTTAAATCTATTCACTAGAAAATCTAGACTGCTACACATTAAGATCAAAATTCTTAGGATCCAATCAAATAAAATTGTTTATTCCAGACAAAACTTTTAATTTTTAGTATAAACAGTGACTTTTATATAATTCAATAATTAAAGAATTAGCAAATAAATATATTACTTAATTTAGTATACAGAATATTTACTAAGCATGTCTATCCCAATTTTATGATTTAATAATATATTTAAACTTTAAATTTTCATTACTTTTAAGTATACTTTAAAAAATATCTGTTGCATAAAAACATTTTATTTTATTGGAACTTTGATTTATATAAAAATAAATTTTAATGAGTAATTGCTAAGCTTATACTCTAATTTCTAAGGACAAAAACCTAGAATAATGAGTTTAAAGCATATAGACTATAAAAATTATGATTGTTTTAATATTTTATTTTATTTTAATAAAATTAATATTAATTTATTAACATTTTATGATATTTTTAAAAAGTCCAAGTACCTATAATAAGCACTAGAGTAAATACTTCATCTGTTTCATATTAAAATAGAAAAAACATTTATAAGAATTATTGTCTTTAGTATATAATACAAAAGATAACTCTGAAACCCAATCCTAGATTTTATAAAATTAGTTTCATCACCATATTTTTTTAAACTATTAATCTAACTTAACCTTAACTACTCATTACTTACCTATTTATTAGTTACTAGGAGTTATAAATGTCAAAAAAATTTTAAATTCTAATAAAACTATATATTATTATTAGTGATGTATTAATCTAAACCATTTTGTTAAATGTCTCTTTATTTTATAATAACAATATTAAGAACTGTATCAACTCATTAACTCATTAGTAATTATAGATTTATCATTAGTGACTAATCTTCCATGAATAAGACTAACTAATATAATAATTCTTGATGTGTTTTTTCTCTTTCTGTTATTTTTAATTTTTTCCCAATTTATCAGGTACTATATTTTTAACAACTTCAAATATTCATCAAAACCATTTAAAATGTTTACTTATCACGAAATATGTCTTAATAAATTTATATTTTTTAATAAAAGTACTACATTTATTACAGCACACTTCATTTTTTTGTTCAAATTATGATATTAAATGTTTCGAAAATTAATACAACACAAGTAATTCTATAAAAACACTCTAGTTCTAGCATATAAAAAAAGCAGATAGGTAGGTACATTTTTATTTTTTTATATACATTAAATATTAATGATAAATATAATAAACATACCACAAATTAATGTAGATTATTAGTAAATGTGTCCAACATTAATAATTTCAAATTCGCAATTGTTTTTTTTTATAAATGTCGGCTTTATTTTTAAAAGATTTCTGTGTGTTTAAATAAAATTGAATTTGTTTTGAGTATATTTAGTATTATTATTTAGTAATAATTATTTTTACATTTAGGCGATCCTTGTATATTATCTACACAAATGGAATTGGATGAAGCCATTCGATTATACGAACTGAATAAAGATTCTGAATTAACAATACACGGTAAGTCCAAACCCTCCCCCACCCACTCCTCAACAAATCAAATAACATTTTTTCGATGTCGATCGGTCATTATAATGTTCTCTTGATACATGTCACATAGAGTATTATTTAAATGAAAATAATCTTGGTGTATAGGTTTTAATGCAATATGTATAATAATAATAATAATAATGTGCATGTTAATGGTACTCAAAATTTAAGTCTCTCGTTGTTGTTAGTCAAACACGGCAGACTGCAACTACAATATAACATTATTTGTGCCATTCTTGTCCCCCCCCCTCGGCACTAGTGTCCTCACCACCTTCTAGTTGGATACATGGGTCATGAGTACTCCTTGAACAGTGGCGGTGAGGGTGTTAGGAATCAGGTGGGATATCGTCTACCCCTACGGCGGTTTCAGGAACGAGCCGAGCGGGGGAAGTACCGTACGTAATGCCGGATTCGGCGCTTTGGTGTTTTGATTTTAGGGTGGAACCTTCGTACGACCAGTGGTACTAGAAGTGCTTGTGGTGTCTTTAAAAGCTCAATTACATATCAATACATATCGCGTTGTGGTTTATTATGTCGACGGTAAAAATACTAATTCATTCGTTATGCGTTCGGTGTGATGACAATAATAATTATTGAAAGCAAACAGTTTCGCGCTGCTGGTAGGGCGTCGGTGCATTAGGTTTTTTTTACTGCTATTATTATTATTATTATTGATTTTTCCATTTGTCGTCGGGCTGCGCGGCAGTTGATGAACGCTTCTTTCCCGTATCGTGTACAACGTGTCCGTTCGTATTTTTGTGACGGTTTTTTGCGTTTACGTATTCGTTGATAACTTATCTAGATTACATATTTTATGTTGATTCTTTACACGCGTTTTAAATTTTAAATAAAAACATATTAATACTTAGCAAATTCTATTCACTTATATCTATTTTATTTATTTATTATTTGTATCATCTTCAATAATAATACAACGTGCCACCCATGTTCATCAATGCTTGTTAATTTGTAGATGATCGGATCAATTATTATTAATTCATTTTTCTAGTTTATTTATCTAGTTAATTATATGCAAATATTTGTTTTTTTTTTTAAATATATATTCACGAATTAATAATAAATTGTCTAAAGGGCGGACATTTTGATTTGATTTTTACTTGTTAATTATATTTTTAAATCATTACGGTTTTCTGATTCATACAGCTTTACCCTTGCTTTTTTTTTTTTATTCAACAGACTTTAATTGTACTTAATTTTTAACACCCATTTTTGAGTTTCATAAGTGTAAAAAAAATAAAAATAAATTAGTCCACTATGGCTTGGGGCTATTGGAGTGCATCAACTGTTTCTGACCGAGGCAAGTCACCAAAACGGCAATCGTCATCTTTGGGTTTTTATAATCATCATGTACCAATTTCCACCCCAGCTCCTCCATCTACATCATATTACCAACATCAGCCCTTGCACAGCACTAGTAGTTTTGGTTCCATAGAAGATGATGATTATCATCATAACTCTACATTTAACCGTCGTCCTTCACTAGGAGATATAGAATTCACAGGGCCGGGTTCATTATCTTTATTGTTGAATCAGGCTATTCCTCCTTCTCGGCCCAGAACACCACCACCACGTCATTTGTATGCTCCACCCACTTCACTAAGTTTACCAGATTCGTGTGGATCAAATATGGCTATGCGTCAAAACATAAATTGTTTTGGTTACCAATCTACTCCTATTGTACAACATTATCCTTGCAGTGTTCATGACCCATCACCATCTCCTTCTATATCTGATGATGAAGACCATGTTTACGCCACAGGTAACAAATACAATGGTAATGTTGCCAAAAAAATCATAATCGTTTGTGAATATATGGATATGTTAGTGTGTGGATGTGTGCGTGTATTCATGTGTAGTTGTAGTAGTAGCTATATTAGTGGAAAGTTAGTAAAATATTAGTAATTATAATTCATTATTATTAGATAATAATTAAATTTACTTTTGTTAATTTAAATAAAAATCTGTGAACTTGATAATTTAAGTATATTATATTAAATATGTTATTTCTAACTTTTTGTTTTGACAAATTTGGTATAGTTTAAATTATTGTTGTGTTTGACATTAAATTTGAGTTCCATTATGCACTAACAATGCATGTTAACAATAAAATTATACTTTATTTTAATTTAATAAATTATTATTGAGTATGCTTATAAGTAGATTCATATTACAATTTAAAATATATTTCTTCTGAATGTATTGTGTTCAATATTTAAATTTATTACAATAAGAATATCATTATCATTTAAAACATTTTTGATACAATTTAAGACTTTTGAAAAGGTAGATATGATCTATCAGATCTTACTAACAAATTCTTTATTTTATACTATAGATATTTGATTTACAACTACTTTTATCAATATATGATAGTATTTTTTAAATTATATGCTTGAAAAGTGGAATAATAATACCAGATTTTATAATTATTACTCTTGTTAAATTTGGAATGTGTAAGATAGTAGACTTATTTATTTTATATTGATATTTGAAATACATGATGTTACTAAACTAATAATATTATATAAAAATTAATCATTTAAATTTTTTTTTAGTTTTTCCTAATGTTCCACCAGCACCAGGAATGCCTTGTCAAGGAGAAGACCGTAAGTTTATAAATTTAAAATTTAAAAATAAAACTATACATAAGATATAGATTTTTATCCTATAAAATACATTGATAATTTGCAGGTAGTATATATAGACGTGGAGCCAGAAGATGGAGAAAACTATATCGAGTGAATGGACATATTTTTCAACCTAAAAGATTTAACAGGGTATGTATAATGAATAAGCCTTATTCATTTTTATGTTGCCAAATTATTTTAAGATAATTAAGAAATTTTCATTTTTATTTATAATAGACTTGTAAGAATTACACTATTTTTAAATTTCATTAAAATCCTTAATGTTTTTTAACAAAGTGCATCTTTTTAAAGAATATTGTCAATTTATTACTAATTATAGTACTACTGATTTCTTTTGTGTTATTGTATTAATATAACATAGTTTATAAATGTATTATAATTAAGATAATACAAATAAACTCAGTTAAATATTAAATTCACTTGTATTATTTTGCATGTTATTACGCAATTAATATCTTTTTATAGTTCTAAATTATATTAACTATATTTTCCATTAGAAAGAGGTCTAAGGTCAATTAATTTTTATGTGTATCTGTATTCTGTATATAATAAAAGTAAGATAAAAAGTATGTTGACGTTTAATTAAATATCAACTAGTTATTAAAAAATAGTAATAATAATTAATTTTATAATGCTTTATATGTTTCTTAACAAATAAGATAAGTTTGAATGTTGTGTTCTACGTTCTTTATTTTAAATTCTCATTCAATAGTTTTTACTAAAATTATAAAATATGGGAATATTTTGTAGTTTTTCTACTAAACAACAAGTACATGACAATAATTTAGTATGTAATAGTAATAGTGATGTTAAACATTTTGTTTCAATTTAATCTACTATTTGACTATAATATTATTAGTTATAACTATTTAATTATTATTATTATTATTATTTTATAATTAGCGAGCATTTTGTGCATATTGTCATGATCGAATTTGGGGATTAGGAAGACAAGGATTCAAATGTATTCAATGCAAATTGCTTATCCACAAAAAATGTCATAAACTTGGTAAAAAAACTTGCACTAATGATCCTATAGTTATCGATGACACCAATGGTGATTCACAAACGTCTCTAAGTAATTATAAAAATACATTTTATCAAAATTATTTTATATATTTCATGTATATGCTGTTAATTTATAGGTACACCTAGTTCTGATACTGCCTTGCCCGATTTAAAAGATTATTCTGATCAAAATTCTGTTATTGATCAATCAGCCGATTCTGTACCCATTGAAGATCCACAAGCTAAAAGTAATATTTCAAAATAATAACAATAATAATATTGTTAAAATATTATTTAATGTTTAATTATATTTATAGCAGGTGATGAAGAAGTCGGAGTTTCACGTCAATATTCTATTGCTGATTTTGAGCTAATTAGGGTTATTGGTCGTGGAAGTTATGCTAAGGTGTTAATGGTTGAACTCAAAAAAACAAAATGCATTTATGCTATGAAAGTTATAAAAAAAGCACTCGTTACAGATGATGAAGTAATTATTATATTTTTATTAATAATAGCTTAAAATCATAATGGGTATTGATGTTAATTAAACAATCACACAGTTCATTAATTTACGATTCAACATTGAATTGTATTATAAATATGTATATTAATAGAAAATTCATTATTTTTTGAAATAGATTATAAAGGCCAATATTTTTAAAAATTAAAGACATTTTTATATTACCATTTGTTTGATTGTCAAATAACAGTCATTTATTTAAAATTTCATGACATAGTAGACAATCTAATGGATTTATGAACAACTTCTCTCTCAGCTTATTAATTTCTAAAAAATGTTTTTTTTACTTCTTAATACCATTTATAATTAATTTATAATAAAATAATTATAACTTTGGACATATATTTTATTATTCAATTTATATTTGATGAAATCAATTATTTATCATTCTTATAAAACAAAAATATATACACTCAAAAACAATACTTTTTTTTGTATTTATATGTTATTAGTCTAAAGCTCAAAAGTTATTGTATTTGCATGGTGTTTTTTTTTTTGAGCTATTAGATCTATTGCTAATTAAGTTTGAAATTAATTTTACAACTCCGCGGAAATAATATTAAAATTTATAGTGCACATTTAGTAATTTTTTAAAATTAAGAGTATATTTTTCAATTTTACCATTTTTTAGAGTATAGTTGATGATTAATAATATATTTATAATACAATTTGAAAATTTGATAATAAAAAACAATTCTTTATAATGTATATTTTATTTTGAGGTTTTTTATTAGGTATTATTGTATCATGCTTTTCAAATCCTTAGTTGACATAAAATTTTCTGTTCTTATCAATAAATATCTTGTACAAATTATAAAATATAAAAATATTTGTATTTGTGAAAATTGTGAGTTGAAAAAAATGATGAGTGTATTTGTTTAAAGCATATTTGTGTGCACTTAAGTGCATGCACATTTAGTGCATTTTAAGTGCATTAAGTTTACATTATTAATTAGTGTTTATGTAATGAAAATATAAGTTTTCAAGGTTGTGATATCTTGAATATTATATAACTGTTTAATTAAGTAATAGAAATTCAATATTTAATGTTTATTTTTTTAATTTTAGGATATTGATTGGGTTCAAACAGAAAAACATGTTTTTGAAACTGCCTCTAACCATCCATTTTTAGTCGGTCTCCATTCTTGCTTCCAAACTGCCAGCCGTTTATTTTTTGTGATTGAATTTGTTCGTGGAGGTGACTTAATGTTTCATATGCAAAGGCAAAGACGATTGCCTGAAGAACATGCTAGATTTTATGCTGCAGAAATTAGCTTAGCTTTAAATTTTTTGCACACTAAAGGTAAAATCAATTGTTTTTCTCTTATCTATTAATATAATAATTTTTTTATATTAATTCATCGCAATTCTTGATATAGTCATTTGGTAAATATTTTAATTCGTTTTAATGACAGAATAAAGTAAATTTTTTTATCAAGTCTATAGATGTATGTAGAGTGACCAAACCAATTGAAATATTAATAAAATAAATACCCTCAGAATTATTAAATCTGTAATTGTACAGATAGTATATTTTTACCTGATTGAATCATTATTTTAATAAAAAATGCTTTTTGGTGATTTTATATTTATTTATAAGAAATTAAGGGAAAAAAAATTATTTTTAAGCATATAGTATATTTTCTAGACATAATTTAAATTTAAAAATATTTTAGTTATTTTTAGAGCTATTTATAAATATATGAAATTATTAACTTAATTTACTTTGACTTATTTTTATAGTTAATTACAATATAATAATTAATAATATATATGCTATGTTTTTTTAAGAAATAGTTGAAGCTTTCATACTATTTATAGAAAAATTAACTATTTTTAGTAATATATATTCAATAAATTATTAAATATCCTAAGAAATAGAAGGTGACATATCTGACACACTATCTCTGCTCATAATCAATTTTGTTTAAAAGATTTATCATTTTATAAATATTTGATGCTTTAACAATGGAGTATAAAGGCTATAGCTTTATTTAACATGTTAATTTTATCATATATTTTATTATATTACTTTGTAAATTTAAGTTCTTTTGAACACTATTTTTTTAAATATATATATATATATATATATATATATATATATATATATATTGTATTATCTATTAAAAACATGATTTTACAAAAAGTTTAATTGAAAGAAATGGTTAATGGGATATTTTATTTAGAGAGACTTTGTTACCTTTTTATAAATGTCTAGGCTATATTTCTGATTTTAACACATATATTATGACAACTTATTCAATGTTATCTATTACTCTCTTAAAACCTTTAATAGTAAAACTTTTATCTATCTTTTTAAGATTTGAAATTACTTTATTTTGTATATTTTAAGCTTAAAAGTATATTTTTAATATAAATTTAATACGTTTTGGTGCATTAATTTTAAAGCTCTACTGAGTAGGACCTACTCAGAGTGTTCCTTTTTTTATGTTTGGAATTTTGCCTATTAATAACATACTAAATTTATTTTTATTAATTAAAAATGTTTGTACTTATATGTATTCATATTTGTTAGACAAAGATCATACTAATAATTTGGTATAATTTTTTTCCAGTTAATTAAAATTATTTTTTTAAATCTAAAAGCACTTATAAGTTATAATACATAATATTTATTTGACAAATTACCTGTTTTAGATTAGCAAAGTGTTTCGATTTAGTAATAAGTACCATTTTTTTTCATTATGAAAAAATAGTTTGAGTCAATTCCAGTTTTAAGTTTATTTATTTGTTTTTCATTGATATTTTATATAATTATATTTTTAAATAATTATTTAATATTATAATTATTTACTATTTATATCTTAAGTAAATTACAACATAGGCGTATCCACAGAAAATGCAAAGTATGCACTTGTGTACTCCTAAGATTTCAGGTATACCCACCACACACAGATTTACTTAGCTATCATATCCACAATAGAATTAAATTAACAAACTTACAGTTGTATTAGTTGTAACCTGTATTGTATTTGGTAGTCATCTCCTTATCATAAATTAAATGACACATTCATTGAATTGATAGGGATATACTCAAGGTAAACCTAATGGTTGCCAGATTACATCCTCTGTGATAAAGATCTGGGCATGCCTATGATTACATCCTTTGGTATACTTATTAGTGAACAATTTTATAGTGAATTATAATTTAAAAGTCTTATTTATTTATGTATTATTGTATTATGTATTTTATTTTATATTATTTCAGGTATAATATATCGAGATTTAAAATTGGATAATGTGCTACTTGATCATGAGGGCCATATAAAATTGACGGATTATGGAATGTGCAAAGAAGGAATAAGGCCTGGAGATACAACTTGTACATTCTGTGGTACTCCAAATTATATTGCTCCAGAAATTTTAAGAGGAGAAGATTATGGATTTAGGTATACATTATTTTTAAAATTCTAAATTTAATATAGGAATAGTTTTAATTAATTATTAATTTTTTATTGTTTAATGAAAAACATGTACACTTAAACCTATGTATAATTTAATTAAATACTCAATGTTAATTTCAATTTATTTTGATTTTTTTTTTAGTGTGGATTGGTGGGCTTTAGGAGTGCTTTTGTATGAAATGTTAGCTGGTAGAAGTCCATTTGATATTGCTGGTGCATCAGAAAATCCTGATCAAAATACTGAAGACTATCTATTTCAAGGTAATATAATACAAATAACAGTTAATTTAAAGCTCTTTTTTCATTTTTTAAAACTATTTTTCCAGTTATTTTGGAAAAAACTATACGTATTCCAAGATCACTCTCTGTTAAAGCAGCATCAGTTTTGAAAGGATTTTTAAATAAAAATCCTGTGGATCGTTTGGGTTGTAATCGAGACACTGGATTCTATGATATCATTACTCATCCATTCTTTAAATCTATTGATTGGGAAATGGTAAATCATCTTGATAACTAACTAAATATTAGCATTAATCATTTTAAATTATTATTATTACCAAGACATTAAAACAATTTATACGATTTTAGTTAGAACAAAAACAAGTTAGTCCTCCTTATAAACCAAGACTAGATTCGGATCGTGATCTTGCAAACTTCCCACCAGAATTTACAGATGAACCTGTTCATTTAACACCTGATGATCTGTAAGTAGATTTAAAATTTTTGTTTATTAATAAGTAATAATCATTATATAGTGGTGATTGAATAATTAAATAATAGAAAATTTGAAATATTATGTTAATTTAAAATTGTCATTTAAGTAATATTAACACATAGCCCAGGTGTTTGATCACAGTTGGCACAAAGAGTTTCTCCACAAGCTTAAATGGTTTTTCATTTTCTTACATCTAATGCTTAACTCCTTCTTATCACTCCTAACATTCCAACTGAGATGTGAAGATGAACTATCTATTACCTATTCAATTAAAGTAGGTATCCCTCAAGGTAGAATTCTTGCCCAAAGCATTGTACAATCTTTATACTGCTGACATACTCTATTCCAACCTTACCAATATAGCCATTTTAGCTGATGACACATCCATAAGTTCTTTTGATCCAAATATCAACATTACTATTAACAAACTTCAAAGTTACTTACATAAACTACAAATCTGATTCAATCTATGGTAAATAAAAATACATGAAAATAAATCATCATACATTACCTTCACGTTGTGCCTTAAAATCAGTTCCCCACTATTATTATATAATAAATTAATCCATATTGTCAATTCAATTAAATAGTAAATACTTAGGTATTTATATTGATAAAAGTCTAACTTGGGGTACTTACTTTAAAACTAAAAATATATCCTTAAATTAGAACTTCATAGTTTAAAACTCCTTTGCTGCTTTAATATCTTACTCAATTATAAAATTTTTTTTCTATAAACTACTAATTTATCTTATGACATCCAAATCAGAAGATCGATCAAAGTCTCAAATCTGAAATTGTTTCAATATTTCTAGTTTATAAACTTATGTTTATTAATAAAAATTCCGTAGCACAATAGTAACAAAACTCTTCATAAAGATCTCTCTCTTGCTTTCCTTTACTATAAAAAAATTCTACTCCAGTATTTTAGCCCACTCAAATCTTTTATAATGAAATGTCTCTTTTCTTACTGTCCCAGGTAATTTTTCCCATCGTTTAAAGCATAATTAGCCAGACAATTTCCCAAACATATAATTAGGAAAATATAAAAAATCTATAATAAAAAGCCTTTCAAGCTGAAGTATAATCAATTCACTCAAGTTATTAGGCCCTGTAAATTGTATTATATTATTTCATACTTGTTGTATTTTTTCATACAGATTGTAAATATTTATTTTAAAATAATAATAAAAAAGAGATAATATTAACATATTTTCTCAAAAAATTAATTTTCATTTATTTTTATAACTTCTTATACTTACATTTCATTGATGTGTGTTGAAAATTGACATTGTCATACTTGGCTCACCACTAAGTATTTAGTACTTGTACATATTTGATAAAATTAATTATCATAAAAAAAAACCTGATATACTTACTTAAATAGTAGTGTATTTATATTACCTTATAATGATGGATTATAGTTTATAACTTCAAAAGCATTTACATAAAATAAATAATTTTAGAAAACTTAAATTGTTGTTATCAACATATAAATATAACTTCACAAAGATTCTAGCCTATTGTTAAAATGTTTTTAATTTTTATGTTAAGCATTTACTATATTTTTTAAACTTTATTCTTGAGGAAACCTTTTACTTCTTACATAGGTAATTTACTATAACTAATGCGGTTTCAATAATAATAGGGTTGTGACTTATGGGTAAGTCGTAGGTACATACATTTGTAGCAAATCATTAAATGTAAATGTTTAACAGTAATACTTTTATTTTTGTCAAGTATGCGATTTATATTAGTATTATATTATTTAATATTATTTTGAGCAACCCTAAAATTCTTTAATGTGTTCTATAAATATTGCATAGTAAACCTAGCTCCACCCAAATCGTTTTTAGAATGCATATTTCTTTCATGTAATAAATAATAAAAACATCAACAATAATAATAATAATTATAATAATAATACGTCACAATCCAGAGTCTAACTAGCAAATGAGTCGTGACGAGTGTCAAACACCTGGTTTATGAATATTCTGTACAGATATTTTTCACACACATTTGATACATCTCTGGGGTGATTTACTAAGCATGATCAGTATTTTATAATATGATAAGCGTTTCTATTATCCTCATATTGTATGTGTACATATATTATTTAGTTACATCAAAACACACACTTTAAGTTAAACAATTGCTATTAATTAATTTTAATAAAATATCTGTTCACTTGACTGTTTTAAGCATTACTTGTTTTCTAAGTATTTCTTTGGGATCAAATTTTTAATCGTTATGTCATATTGTCAACATGGCCTCAACATTTATTTGTTTCTGTTTTTAGAATATTTCGTATTTTTGTTGTTATTAATTTTACAAAATAAAAATATGCATATTAAAAAAGTGTCTCATATCCATAATATAGATACTATAATCATCGCAGTATTACCAAATAATCGTTCCAAATTTCAATAAAAAAGAAACTATATGTTATAATACCTTTTATAAGGGGATACATAAAAAGTTTTTCCACGATATTAATAAATATCGTATGCAAGGTTTATTTTGTTGTTTTGTCTGTCAAGTTTGAATTATGTCTATCATTCCTAAATAATTGAATTTTTTTCATTTTACGGTTCTGGTAATATGAAAAATAAGTGGTTTGTATGACCAAAATTTATAATATTATATGTTATATCTTTCCGACATATATATCATATATATTCACGCCAATAATATAAGATTTCCCTTTTAAAACTCTCTTTAACAGGATTGTGTATTTTGTATTTGTTCTATATACATGTATTTCCGTCTTAAAAGCATGCAGACCAAAAACTTTCGGTTACAATGTCCATAAATCTATCGACTATTGCCTCGAATTTTCGGAGTTACACTGTATTTATTTTCATTCGAAATTCTCTATACTGCAGTATTTTCTTTGTGTATTACATTTGTGAATTGTGGTTTTACGATCTACTTTTTATATTTTGTTATATAAAATATTATGTTATTACAAATAATAATCTATGTTTTTTGTTGGTATTGTGTATATAATATCTAATGTGAATCAAAATATCAATGCGTTTTATTTTTATTGTATAAAATGTAAACTGCAGCTTTAATGTTATTAGACGACAAAAATCAGACACTAGGCAATAAATTATTTATACATAAACATATATTATTTAAAACAAATTTAACTTTGAAATTAGTGTAGCATATTAATGTTTTCAAAATCAGTGACCAATAGTTTTTTATATTTTAAACATCGTGAGGTCTATTAGGTATAGATTTTTATTTATTTTAGAAAGTTTACAGTTTTGATTTTAGACTATTAGTAAAGTCATTATTGTATTACTCAGTAATCATGTATGCTTTTAATTGATTTCTGACATTAAGAACTTAAAAATTTGTTAATTAATACTACAGTTTTATAAATATTTGCACTTTCGTGTACTGTATTACTTTAAAGTTTACTATATTCATACTAAAATCATTGATTTGTTGGCTTTTTTTTAAATAGTTTGTAATTTTAAGTATAGTAAGATTCGTTCAAGATTATACTTGTAGATTAACTCTTTAAAGTTTAATTCTCTTTATATATATATATTTTATTTATAGATATTAAAAACATATTATTATTAATTAGTTTTTACGATTTTATTTTTTCAACAAAAAATTATAGGTAACAATATTAATGATATAGAGAATTCCACTTTACGTCCAGTCTTTATGACGTTTTCTGTCTAACCATGTGTTTTGTGCTCTTTAAAAAAAACACTCACACAAACATATATATTTATATTTATATATATTACAATCAACTGATGTGAACTCGGTCTTTTTGTCGGTTTACTCTGTGAAAGCGTGATATTTTTATGAAATAAAAGGTGATCATATTCCGTGTCCACTGTAATAGTAATACAGTCGATGAATTTTTTCCTTGTCCTATTCGTACCTATATATAATGTAAGCGTTTTGTTTGGCATTCTCAATAAAAGGGCTATTATTATAATGACGATGTCGACGGCCGTCGCGCCACCGACGACGACAACGGCAGGTGACCCTAATATTTAAACCGATCTAGGACCCTAAACTGGGAATAATAATAACAAGCCGAGGAAATAGTTTTATATTCTAAGGAGTACATGATTATGTTTAAGGGTGGGTATACTACTGCATTGTTTTAACAAGGAATTATTATAATTACTTGCCCCTCTCCCACCCAGAATCTCCACTATTTCAGCCCTGTTTCACACGTCTCCTGTTTCCTGTACTTTTTAATTGCTACCTCGACCAAAGGAAAAAAAAGGATCAGCTGCTTCACTTTGTGTAATTCCGTTTCTCAATTGTCACAGCGGTCACCGAGGTCAAGCTGTTGAAAAAACGCCTGTCTCTACCGTTTTTGTACCCTTAGTATAATATCTATGTACAAACACGAATTTCGTATTGTTTATTTCCTTCTGCGGGCGCATTTATTTAGTTTTTCCTCTTTTCTTTAATGCATTCACTTTTCTGCTTTTATTATTTTTGTGAGAGATCGGATAGGAGTGAAAAATAATCTATGCCACTACCGAAGAGCTGTTGTATGCTCTTAAAGTGATGATATTATTTTCATTTCGTGACATTATGCTTTATCTGTAGCTTAACCGATATCAACAATTCTTATCTTTTTACGCAGTACGAATTACAAAAAGTGTGGTGCACTTTTATTGTCTTAAAACCAAGAGCATCCGAGTAAATGATTTATATTATGTATTTTCGTTGGCTGACTGGGTTACTGGCTACTGCACGCTCCTTGCGCATAATTGAATAAAATACGTAAAAGTTTGAAATCCCTACAAATAATATTTTTAAATTAAAATTTTTACTCTTCGTTTAAATGTATAATTTCATTCAAATGTAAACTTTCACTATAAGACAAACACACCAAAAAAAAAATCATATCATTGTAAAATCATTACATTTATAATCTAAAATGAAAATATGCGAAGTAAAATTAGGTATAGGTATATCCACTTAACAAGTCGTGAAAAAAATGTACCAAAACGAGTATTGCGTAGCTACCGTTATTGGAAAAAATGCAATGTTCATTGAAATCATAGTTCTAGTAATTATAATACTACACTATTCTATGCTAGACGAAGTAAATCGAGACCAATGATCAGTATATGATATACCTAATACATGACCTATTTGGCTTCTAAGTTTCTATTTTTCCTTTAAAATTCTAAATGTTTTATGGTCTTTGTTAACCTGATAACAAAATATTTTTTTGAGTTATTTGTTTGTTTTAATATTTTCCAAGGTTTTTTATTAGCAAAACAAGATGTATTTAAATTCCATTTTGGTCATAAAATATTTCTAAAAAATTATACAACAATCAAATATTATTGCTATATTCAGATATTCTTACTTAATTTTTTTTTCATAAAATTACATTTATTTAGTAAATTAATAAGTGTTAAGTACCTAATCAATATTTAATAAGTACATTTACTTACAATAATGTCATTATGTTGCTAACTTTAGGACTTTAAACATTTTTAAGAATTAATAAGGGATTTTATGAAAAATTGTATTTTAATGAAGGAGGCATTTGGAAGTTCACTCCTTTACTATTTTCTATTTTCAGTTAAACTATAAAACGAATTATCTTGTTATTTTAGTTCATTAAGCAAGCATCAATGATTTTGATAGCTAAAGTTATTTATTACTCATTAGTTATTAATAATAAATTCTTTATATAATTGGTGTGACTTCGTATAGTTCATTGCTCCATTATTATAATTATTATTATTTTTATATTTCGAATAGATTATTAATAATAAATATATATTATACTAATTATGTTGATTCGTACAATAATAAAATAGATTTGGTGATGTTTGTTTGCATTAATTTAAGAAAATTTAAAAGTATATACTATATAGTTTATATAATATATATCATATAGTATATTTTAGTAAGTATACTCCTGTAAATTATGTTCTACGTCCGTGGTGTATATACGTGTTTTTACATCTTTCTAGCGAGTTTTTGGTTATTGATCTATTCAAATCGTGTCGTCGAGTGCCAATTAAAAATATTTTATAGGAACCATACGAGAGTCGTAAAATCCAATATACACACACTATGTGTACTAAACCAAGTGGTCTATAAATTAAATCTGTTTTTTTCCTTAACTCCTTCCAAATGCGTGTTATAATTTACTTCTATTCTGCACTATCTATTGAAATATCATTATTATTTAATCCAACAGGCAACATCTCTCGTACTTGATTTATGAAGTTAAAAAAAAAAGGATGTACTTGTGCACTCCTAAATTACTACCGCCACATTCTGACAACGTAAAAAACGAAAATAACAACATAACGACAACGCCACCGTAATAGACCTATACAACGCACATACTCCTATTCTTTATACCTACCTACTCGATGCGAATACCACATATCCGGTAAATGTGGGAGAGAAAACATTGAAAGTCGGTAAATTAGTAATAATAGTTTGAGTGCATTTTTTTTAAAAACAATTTTCGCGTGTTTATTCATGAGAACAAAATTAAATATTATATACCGTAGCCAGACAATGTATAACATAAGGTTATGTTTTTATTATAGCAATAATAATACAATTTTCTTAATTTTTTCTTGCCGTTCGTCCCACGACCGATCAAATTGAAGTTCCTGCATCTATATAAATATAAAATAATTAAAATACGAATTTTCAATAATGAATTCTAAAAGCTTTTTTCGTAGATATGTAGATGATGTGTATTATCAAATAAATAATATATATGTATTTCACCTAGAAAATTCTCCTATTTTTATGGTTAAAATATGGATTTTTAACTATTATTGTAGCTCGAATTCTCTGCAGTGATTTTTATCCGTATAAACGTTTTTCAATGAAAAATGTATTTGTTCTTAAATGTGCTATACAATTTCATACACGTATATTTGAACATGTCGTCGCGACAAGACAGAGTATACATAGGAAATAAGCGAATAATAAATCCAGTGCGTATGTTTTCTCATCTTTATTCGTTCGCTGTTGATTTACGACAAAGGAGGGGGGCGTTTCGTCGTGCCAAAAAATCGGCAAAATTCAGCAGCGCATAAACACACGGGACGGTTGCCAAACGACAACGAAGACGACGACATGCACGATATAATATACGAACCTCACGATCAGTTTTCCTCTCCACCCCTCTCCCTCCCCCACAATTGTATTATACTGTAGTATCATTTTTTTTTTTTGATTTTGTATAGGTCAATCATCCTGTTATAAAATAATTCAGGGTTAAGACGACAATAAAATAACAGATGGAAAACGTATGTTCTCCTTTTGCCTTATCTTGTCTCCAGTGGCGATTTTGGAATTCGATAGTCATCTCTTCTGACTCGGAAATCGTTGAAAATTTCCATGTATCATGTTCAGCATATGCAGGATGGCAAATAGCATTCGGCTCCGACCGGGCGCCTTCGTTTTAATAACGTCGATGTGATAAACTATATACTATATACATTACCGTCATTACCATCTATATTTTCTCGAAAATTGTCGCTGTCCCTTTTATTATGGGAATATTCTAATATAGAAGGGCTTAATATAATATTGTTACCCTCCTATTTGATATATATATATTGTTTTATTCGGACTATAGGCATGTGCGAGAAAATAGCCAAAGCTAAATTATCTCAGTGGATTAGATCCTCAAAATATAATATGTTAAATTTGATATTCAGGATACATTTTTATTAGGTAGTGGGAAAAGGGTTTTGCATGGACTAAAATAAGTTTTAGGGTATAAAATGCCTTTTGTTCTCTATCCAATTCTATGAGTAATTATGACTCGAACAATCCAATAACACTGGCGTACAAGACAGACTCCTATAAACTATATGAATGTTCTATTAAATAATTTCTTCTTCTTTCTACCACGCGCGGTTTGATTACGATTAATTTAATCACAATATAATTACAATATGTAATTAATCGTTTTTCACAGGTCTTAATAATAAGTCCTTTATTATTGAATTACACTCGAACGTTTATTTAACTAGGATATTGAAAAGCCTATTATGTGTATTATTAACAGACTTATATAAATTCAGTCCATACATTTTCAAATCAATATTAAGTAAATGCTTGTGATTTCACCCAAAATTAGCAATTAAAAAAAAGTAATAAAAATGATAAATTTAATAAAAAAAATATTAAAAATGTAACTACATATGTATAACCATAATTATTTGTTTAAACGTCTACTTTAAACTAATTATAATTTCATTAATAACTTAATTATATAATAGATTATAAATTAAAATTATTTATTATCGTAGGTGCATAGATATCTTTGATGCATATAGGTACTCATACATTTTAGTTTTCTAGAATTATTTTTCTGAGTCAAAAGAGAAGGTTAGACTTATAATATTTTATTTATAAATTCTATTTTTTAAATTTAATTTATAATTTGGAATGAATTTACACACATTTAAATTTTACTAACTTTTTCAGGCATCATTTATATGCATCTTTGTCCTGCAGTGACCGTAAAATTAATAATTAATATTTAATAACTCTTACGTTGCACTTAAACACACGCACTGACACAACCCTCTCGCGCTTTATAAAATCTTGTTCGCGTGCTCGAACCATACTAATGTGGTTTTAGTTTGATTTTTTAAATGTTGTTCTTCTTGGTATATACGTTATTATGTAATTTTCTTTCATAGTTATTAGAAATTAAGCTTATCATTTTCTTTTTCTGTATTTTAATTTTTATGAAAACAGAAATTATTCGTTATTTTTAGCTTTGCAATTCGCTGACAATTGTGACATAACGTTATGTTGAGTTGAAGTTTATTTTGCATTTGAAAAAAAATATGTTATAATATATCTGTATAGGATTACGTTGCATGACATAACATTACAATAGTGTTTATAATTTAAAAACTAAAATTCATTGCTTTTAATGTTTAAACCTATGCATAGTATTTAATATACTAAAACCGTACACATTTTTTTCAAACAGGATATTATTATACTTGGTTGTAAAATTTTCAAAAACTAACGATTTATAAAGTATTAGGTATAGAAAAAATTTTCTATTTATTAGAAATTATGATATTATATTTATGTTCATCAGTCAAGAGCATATTGATTTTTATTAACATTTTCACTTATTGGCTTTGTGAATTCATATTATATACAATTAGTAAACTGAACCGTTTTAATCATTGTTTTTGCTCTTGTATTTTATCTCAGATCTACGTTGTAATGCATTAACTTATATTGTGTGTTTAAAAATAAAGATTGAGTAATCACAGTCGAGCGGCTATGAAAATATTAATTTCGACTATTCCCCAATTGTCGCGCGTTACCGTTTTGACATATTTACGGTTTTTAAATTACAAATTGAAAAGCGACCGCCCGGGTGTATGTGCGTGTGTGTGTCAATATTTTAGTGTAACGGTTTGCGGAGGTCAAAGGGACACGTCGTGTAATTTGTCAGGACACGCGCAATTATTCAAATTCTTCTCTGTTACATTGTCCGCGCTATTATTGCTGTCCGTTTCGATTAGGCACATCCCCCGGGGCGTGAGATAACCGTAGTGGCGTTCCCTTTATTTAACACCTACCTATTGGTTCATTATCTCAGCGATGTTTTTTTATTCTCCGTTTCTTTTTTTCTTCACGCTCGTCGCGTGTTTTTCTCCGGTTTCTCCGCGGAGGTCTTCTCCGCTCGTCGAACCCTCTTCTATAATAATTTATATTATAATAGTTTTGTCTACGGCTCATTTAGCATCTGAATTAGCATATCGCGATAAACGCGCGGACATATACACTTAAAAAAAAAAAAAAATGAAGAATGAAAAATGAAAAATATGTATGCGCGTTCTTTCTAAAGGAGAGGAGGGTCATTTGTCCGCCGCCGTTTGTGATGACGATGATGATGATGCGTGTCCACTAAAATATTATTGTTATACATAATATGAGAGATACGCATATATGTATCGTCTCTTATATAATATATATGTACATTGGTCAACGCGTTTTGGCGACATCTCACGCTCTTCGTAGTTCGAAATGCGCATGTATGTGTATGTGATTGCTTGTTGCGCGTGTGTCTGGTACTTTATTTATAGAGACGAATCCCAGGGGTGTTTGAAACACATATGCAAGCAGTAAAACTCTATATAAATTATACATGAATAATAAAGATTTGACTTGGTGTCGTTATATATTAGTATAAGTCATAACTAAACGTATTTTCCGGGGCTTTGAGCCAAAATCTGACGGATTATCAGCAAATATTCGCGTTCTCTAAAAATAATCTCCGTGGTTTACTTACGTACCAGAGTCGAAAGTTCCAGAATCGTTGCATAAAGTTATGAACACGGACAAAACCAGGTCGGGTGCACTACAAAAAACCTCATAAGGTACCTACTATCTACGTTTGTGCTCCTGTAAATAGCTAAATAATACTATTGTAATTTTATTCGCCATTAGTAAGAGTAGAGTTCAACAATAACGAATTTTTAAATTGGTTCTTCCCTGCTTATAAAAGTTATCTATAGCGCTAGGGTTTGATTTTTCCCTTTATTATACAATAATAATAATGGTGGCCTACCAAATATTAATGAAAAATCTCGTTGAATTTTTTTTGTTTGGATTTGAATTTACGACCGTGTGCGTAACGGTATGTATTATATATATATATATAGTGTTATAGATCCCGTCATTGAATGGTCCAAGAAGGACGGAGAGGTGAAAAAAATAAATAGTCGTAAAACCTTTGTGAGTAGAAGGAGGAGGAGGTTCAACTACTATACTCGTATACTGCACTATTCGTCGTTCGCCGAGAAGTCTGCAGAGACAGCATGCTCCCTTATTATTATTATTATTATTACTATTTAGGAGATGAGCAGTGCATTTTTATGACCGAGCATTACCTTAAAAACCCAAGAAATTTTACGATCCATCAACCCCCTGGCCATAGGGTACAGATACGCAGTATATATAAATATACGTATATAGTAATTCCTACTTACAATACAATGAAAAACGCGAGAAAAAAATAAAGGGAAGTTTTTCGATTACTATCTGAGCTCAAGTTCGTCCTCTTCACATTTTCCCTTTTCGGGGTTTGGCTTGGCGAGGAGACTGAATTGGGGTTTACAAGATTTAAAAACGGTGTATTTTATAGCCGGAAAAAAGCACAACACCACTCTTTTCAAGTACACTAGGATTCTCAATTATTCATTATAATTTAAATATAATATGATATACATTACACTCATTTATTTTATGGTACAGGACAACTTGTTTCACTAGATCTGTCAACTAAATATTCATTGTTCTGTGATAAAAAAAACCTACAGCCACGGTTACGACGACGAGACAAGTTCTAATTTTAATAGTTTGCTGCCACTGACAATATTAATTCTGCTTGCACTAATCATCTGGGTATTATTATATTCTCTAAACTCTTCTGTAATCTATACTGTTGTATATATTACATACACTTAATACGTTCGAATTGAATCATAATATAGATCATGGAACGGCCGTTACATATAGCCTATTCTAATTTTGTCTTAAAATCTTATTTATAGCATAATTTAATTTAATTTTACAAAATTAATATTTGTCCCATTTAACTATGCATAAAATTTACACGTTGATAATTTAGTAAATATTTTGTATTGGTATTTATATTTTGTTAATAATTCTTGATAATAATATGAGTGTATAATAATAATATAGTGCATAAATTACTACAAAAACTTTATTATAGTAAAGTACTTTATAAGATAGTTAAAAAAAATGCATCGTATGAAAGAATATTATTAAATTATGTTTGTTGCATTTTTGATTACACCTTAAATGTTTTGAAGTGGTTGATGCCTGATAAAAACATGATTGAAATTTGAAAAATTTCATAACTTAAATAATAGTTATGTAGAAATTGTATGTATGTACAAATAAGTTGATGTTAAAAATATTTATATAGCTTTTTTTTCAACCATTGAATTTTTTTAAAAATTAATTTCTACTTAAAATATGACTATCAGTTTTTGTTTATGTTATACAAAACCTACTCATTTAATAGTTACTTAGTTTTCTCTAGGTTTATTAATATATGATTATATGAATAATGATATATCTAGGCTAAATTAATTTAAGGTCAATTTATTGTTAGAACAATTGTTGATTTTGCTATTTGGGACGTTTGTTTTATAATTGCTAGTTTCGTAGGATGTTCAGGTGGCAATATTTTTATTTTTAAAATAAAGAAAAATATTTATTTATTTAAAGTAAAATAATAAAAAAAAAAATTCTAAAGATTTTGTTATATAAAAAACTGTAGAGTTTAAATTTACTTATAAGTTCCATGTAATATAATAAGATTGTTTATAGATAAAATACAAAATAAAATGTGTACTAATCATAAATAAAATATTCAATTTATGGTTTATTAATGTTAAACGTTTTTAGATAACTTTTTTTTTTTTTTTGAGGAAAAATGTCTATGTTTATATCTTCCTAATTTTAAATAACGAAGTTATTTTATATACAATGCTTGTTATTTGTAATCAGTAATCAAACAATCGTAAACTGAAATAATATGGAAAATAACTGAAATTATACTTTAGTTACTTGTTGTTGTAAATCATCAGAAATGGCGTGAATAACTTCACATATTTTTTTATATATAAAATATACATTGTTGAATAAATTATTTTGACTAGAATTTAAAATTTATTAAGGCCAATGTTCGTTTAC
Organism: Melanaphis sacchari; assembly: GCF_002803265.2. Taxonomy (NCBI): domain Eukaryota; kingdom Metazoa; phylum Arthropoda; class Insecta; order Hemiptera; family Aphididae; genus Melanaphis; species Melanaphis sacchari. The sequence goes on along the minus strand of NW_020271102.1, from coordinate 220,538 downwards.
GAATACATTTAATTATAAGTATATAAAATATTTAAAATTATTTATTTTTACAGAGTTATTTACTTAGTTATTCACATTATTCCATATTAAAACTTCGAACTTTAAATGTAGTAATTTATACATTGATATACTCTTATGCTGACTTACACTTAGCTACATTTTAAGGTTATTACTTAAATTATTTGTCCGTTTTTGTTATTTGTATAAAATATAAATATATTAAATTAATTGTTTTAAATAAATAAGGTAAAATCAATAACTACGAAAAAATGTCGATTCCTATAATATGTCCAAGTTCTGAAGGATAGATGAATTTTATAAGTATTATCCACCTTTCATAAAAATAAAAGTCATACATAAGTACTAAATTTTTTTTTGTAAAAGTATATTATAGATATATAATATGTATTAAGTATATTATTGGTAATTTGATGTTTTAATTATATTTGTTTTATGTCATGTTTATATTTATTTTATACATTTTAAGTAAATTGCCAAATTTAAAAAAAATAGTTTTAAAAATCACCTTAGTGGTAGAATTTTTTCAATAAACTAAAGAAATAAATAAAATATTAATGTAATGAGAAGTACCTATATGCATGAAAATATGTTTGCAAAATTGAATTAAATCTAAACGGAAAAACAATTAAAATTGATTTATAAATTGTTATAAACGTTTAAGCTTAAAACTTTTTAAGTATATGTATTATATATTAATTTTTTGTAAACGAAATATGTTATTGAAGTTGAGTGTTAATTTATTATATTGATAGATTGGGAGATAGTATTTTGCGCCATATAAGCAAATTAATTTTGGTATTTTGCGCCACACTTTTTTACTTCAATCGCAGTTGGAATTTACTAGTAGATAAATTTACTGATAATCGCATAGAATACACAATACTACGTACTGACGCGTGTCCAATATAATTTTTATATTGATATTGATTTGATTTTTATATTTTATTACTAAACGAAAATTTACTTATTTAATGTTCATAGAGTTTCTTTTATTTATATACATTTATTTAAACTTATAGCATGACTGATTTTTATGTTTTATTACTAAACGAAAATTTACTTATTTAATATACATGGAGTTTGTTTTACTTACATACATTTATTTATAATTTTAATATTAGTGGCACTAATTACAATTTTAATAAGGCGAAGAATGGCGCAAATTACAATTTTAGTAGGTACACGATGGTACAGATTACATAATGCCTTTTTATTTAGTTTTATTTTGCGCAAATTACAAACTTAAAAAGTGGCGCAAATTACATATGCCTGCAGATAGATCAAAACAGAAGTTGGAAATGATTGACTTTATTAATTATGTTTTAAACTTGATACCGAATGAGTATAGGTACACCTTAAATTAAAATTCGTCAAGTAGATTGTTAGGCATTTACAAATAAGTCAGCATTAAATATTTGACTTTAGGTTTTTTTTTATTTTTTATTTACTTATTCAACACTGAAACCACATCGTTGATATTTCTAAAAAATTATACTTTTGCAAACTAAGTACCTATGGTAATAATTAATAATAATTTAAAATTAAAATTAAAATTCTATTGCACCCCTACTAAATAACGTGTATATGTGTAATAAACTATATTTTATTTTGTTTTAATAATTATAGTAATATCCTGAATTATATAGATAGCATTGACATTTTTAACTATTAAACGTAAATACTATTTAACTTCATGTCTCCTCGTATTAATCACTTGATTGCATTCGAATTATAATTAAGCGACTCATTAAACCTTTTTCTGCCACTAAATAGATTGATTTAAAATAAAGATTAACATATATGTGTATGGTTTTAATATATTTAATTTACTCAAAATAATAAGATAAATATAGGATAAGGTATAAAATGTCATCGACTCGTTTTATTGAATCGTTAATAACAGTTTTGTTTTTGATTTTTTTCAGACGTGTCATCGATAAAATCGATCAGTCCGAATTTGAGGGTTTTGAATACGTGAACCCGTTGCTCATGTCGCAAGAAGACAACGTGTGACACGAGGAGGACTGCGACGATTACGTCGCATCTCATAATATACAGCATTACCATCACGAAGCCGACTGTCCCTGTTCGACGACTATCGACTCGCCCCCAGACAACGGCAGGCCGCCGTCTAGGGGATGGTTCTGCTTACCGCTCCGATAAGTACACTCCCCCCTCATTTTAAAAAAAAGCCCCAAAAAAATGTGATTACTATAAAAATACAAATCCGCCGATGACGACGGCCATATTTATTTTATATATTATTATTATAAATATTTAATTATTTGATTATTATTATTATAAATAGTTATTCGCGTGTCCGTCGCCGGCATCGACGGTTTTCAATGGCTCAACTTATTCCGACAATTTATCATTTTCGGTTTGGACTTTTAATTCGTTTACAAAACCAAATTCTAAAAAGTTTTTGTTCCTCTTCGATTATCACATATTACTCGCTTTATTTTCCATTTTATACAAAAAAATATATACATAATATGTTATATTTACGTATGTAATTTATATATATATATATATATATATATAAATATATATTAAAATATATTAAATATATTATAATTTATATATATATATATATATAAAAGACGTATATGTTTCCACATCTCGTGTGTGTATCGGATACAACTTTGACCTTAAATCTAATTTTGTCTTTAACGCGTACGTTTAATATATTATGCAAAAAAAAAATATCGTTTTCACTTTCGCTGTCTATTGATGACGATTGATGCTCTCACCCCACTCATTCATCTACAAACTCACTTGCCGACGACGGCTAAACAAAAATTTTAACTCGCCGATTTAACGGACCATGTCGCAAAATACTAACATTATTATTACTACTACTAATATATTGTTATTATTATTATTATTATTATTATTTATTAATGTTATTATATTTTTATTCGTCGGGAAAAACTTGTTGTACCCCACCGTTTACGCCTGCCACGACCTTTGTCCATAGAAGAGTCTTGTTGATATATACAAATCTCGTGAAAAAATTGCCGGCTTCTCCACCTTTTCCCCGACATATCCCCTAACAAACTCATACAAATATTGACTGATCTACGTCGGTGTGGTGGATTGTAATTTATATAATATTCAAAAATAGAGAGAGAGAGAGAAAGAAAAGGAATGAAAAAACAACTTTTCGCCTCCTTCCCTTCATTTCTGGTTACATATAAATTATAATTTCCATTCATTATCGTCGTCAGTCACTAAATATTGTAAAAAACCATCTCCCCGAATATCAAAATTCATAAATCAAAATTGACGACGAACGATCAGGGTTCAAGTTTTTTTTTTTTGTTGTTACGCACGAAGATGCGTTTAGATGGGTACAATGTATAATATTATGCAAATTAGTATCCTCCAATGCTCAATGATTAATAGTAATAATAAAAATAATAATAATAATAATAATAATAATATATTTAGATGATCTAATTACATTCCTTATTTAAATTTACAATCTATATAAATAATAAATATTTTATACATAGGTATCGCACTCACATATTATATTAATATTATTGTATTAATATAATGAATTTGGTATTTTTAATTATTAACGCACGTGAATTTTTATTAATGTTAACTTAACTATTTAGTATGTTATTTTTAAGTTCTTTTACAAGAAAATATTATTACTTTTGTACTATTATTTATTTATTTTACTCGATCGTTAGTATTATTTACATAAGTATTTTACTTGACTTCCCGGCCAAACTTAGTGAATTTTTGTCATACATAATTTATTACTATTATACATATTATGGTATATTATATTATTTTGATCGGCCATATATGTCCGATTAATGGCCCATATAAAAATACAATTTTTATATAGTTGAACTGTATCCTCACACACAGATGTTCGTTATTTTTATTTAAGAAAAAAAAAATTGTTTGCACGTTATTATTGTGAATATAATTTTATTAAATTCTTACAAAAATTATAATATTTGATTAAGATGTTGATCGGTATTGCAAATTTTAACAAATATTAAATATTGTGATTATTTATAGATTTATATATATATATATTATGTACCTCATTGTACTCGTATTAACATATAGTATTATTATGAATGATAAATAACTAAATTATCTAAAACGATTCCGAGAGTTATTATACTACTACTATTATATATATTATACATATACGGTTGCTATCTTATTTAGGAAAATTATAAAACTTATTGTTTTTTCGTCGTTGTACTGATTTCTTTTTTTTACCCCTGGACGTTCTGTTATTTTTCCTTTGCCTGTCGAAATTCAACCAAATACTAACGTATTATACATCACCGAAGCGGTTGTCATTAATGAATTTACATGCGGTGTATTAATATTTAACGCGTTTAGTATATTTTATAAATCACTAATTAGTACCTACTCGTATACATACCTCCTCGATACTACGGTGGCAAGATTTCTAGTTCCGCGGTTTATTTTTATTTTCTTTTCTTTATCAATTAATATTATTGTTTCATTTCACTTCACTCGTATTCGGGTGAACGATACTTCTTTACAGCTGTCCATGTGAAGCGACGAGCACACGTCACACGGTTCTCATGAAAGTGTCCAAAAGCATCGACAACGTTAAAAAAATAACTAGTTCATGTTCACCTTCATCTTATTAAAAAGGAACCAAATACTTTCCCGTTTTAGGCTTAATGAAAAAAAACTATACTATACTTCTTTATTGAAGTATTGCCTCAATGGAATTGTCAATACAATTTTCCGCTGTACCTACTTCGCGTATATTTTTCAGATGTTTGAAGGTCACTCTTGATGGTTTGGCTGGTGCTTTATTTGTCAACTTTTCAAAGTAATTTTTATATTTTTCTACTACTTCCTTTCATTAGTCATCAAGTTATATGCCTAATTATTTACATATACATTGCTATTTATAATTCAATGCAACTACTGAAATTTTTTATGATCATACCTATTTTTTCAAATTATTTCATTTTTCACTTTTTGTTGGATCATTATATAATTGATTTAGTCCTTCACCACTCCATTTAAAGCTACCTGTGTTTATTTATAAATCCCTTAAAATATATACTACCTACTTATCCTACTCCATTTGTTACTTAAAAATTAATTAAATGACTACCGTTATCTTTATTTATATTATGGAGAATTCTTCATTTAATCGTTGATCTGTTTATCTATATAATTTTGTACTGCATGGTGTACCTGTTTTAATGGTATATTTTGGCTACAGTTTTTTTTTCAATTAAAAAAATATAGATGTGTGTATTATAATAGACCGCGGTGTTCACATGCCACCGATAATCAACTTTATAATATACGCTGATGTTGTTCTTTATGCCCTGTCATTTTTAAATGTTCGTTTTCGAATATTGTTTTACCAGTTATGATTTTTTCAGTTTAATTTTAGCAACCTTTAGCTATAACTAATTCATCAGAATTTTGACTGTATTGTGTGGTAGTAATTTTTTAACTATTTCATGATTGCTCACGTGTACAAAGTTTCTCAGAAATTCAAAAACATCAAATGTTGATGAGCAAAGTAATGAATTCCATAAAAATAATATTTTCCAGGAAAATATTTTGCAGCCGTATAGGTACAAACGTTTGGATCAAACCCGAATCGCCGGAAAGTAGTTATACTAAGCAGTAAGCATGAACTATTACGTTATTCGGGAAAAGAAATAATTTTAACCAAATGAGTACCCTGCAGTATTTACAGAATAAATAGCCATCGAAGTGATCTATTTTATTTCTGCTTACACAACTTTTTTCAAAGTAAAATTATTCATGTAAATTTTCTCGTGTGTATTATTGTAGTCTATTAGTTTTAATTTTTCTTTTTTAAATTCCATACTATTTAACTAACTTTTGTACTAAGATCTTATAAATACTGCAGTATTTTTCCCATTGATTTTTATTCATTTAAATATACTTTAAAATTAATAAACATTAAAAATAAAATTAAAAATTTATCTGAGACGATTAATATGTAAAGATACATAAAAAAAAGATAATTCTTATTGTTTTACATATTTTATTGGTATGGTTGTTATTTATTCTACCAGTAATTATATCTATTAACATTTAGCTGTACAAATATAATATGCTAATGAACTTTTTATATGTATATACTGGGTGATATATTTGTAAGTCCTTCTTTATTTTTTAAAAGATTATTATTTACGTTTTACGAATTGCTCTTTAACGATACTATAGGCGGGATTGCGTCCAGCATTGCATTTTAATCTAGTGAATTTTGGATATATATCAGAATGAAGCTTCTTATCTTTTTTGGCGTAAATGGGTTACACATAATTAAATGTGCCTGTCGTCTGAAAACCAGACAGGGTTTATAGTTGCCTCGGTAGCCAACGGATCGCCTAATGACACAACCCATAGGATAACGGTCATCGATCCCACAATGTGAAAACGGCTACTGTGACATGTATCTGTATATTAATTAAAGATAGTGCTTGTGGATTATGTACGTGAATGTGAACGATCTACAACTAAGATTATTGTCTTCATAGTTTTGAAATTTGGTACATACATAGACAATTCTATACTTGATGATGTGTATCTCGAAGCCAAATTTTTTAATTTTGAATTTTAAATAGAGGCTTATGCAGAGATTTGTTGGCTTGTAAAATTCGAATTGTATTTTGTTAGTATGAGGTTTCTATTAATTATAGATTAGAAAGAAATTATTGTAATTGGATATAACTACTCAAATAATTTTTTTTTTAAATACGTTTTGTTCAGATTTAACGAAGTTTAAAACAGCTGTGTAAACTGCGCATGGCTTATTTAATTTATCATTTGTACAGAATTAGCTATAATTATAATACATTAAATAAAACCAAAGACCTAAAACGAATGACCTTAATGACAAGCCACAGTTTTTGACTGATGTTTATAAAATATTCAGGCAGATTCTTAGCGTCATATAGGCTACTTTTATATTACTTACCTACTGTTAGTATACTTTTTAAGATATAAACCTTGAATATAATTAACTTACAAAGCACTATAATCATTTTTTTATTATTAATATTATAATTAACTTATTGTTGTCATTGGTTAAACTGTAGAAAATAAAATAGTTACCATAATTTAATATAATTTTAGACGTGTATTTTATATTAGGTCGAAAAAAAATCCAAATAACTGTGTTAAATATTTGTACGACTTACCGCTTATATTTAACGGAGTTTAAGGTGAGATTAATCCATGGGTATTAAATGAGTCACGGAAAACACTGTACAAGATTAGCAAAGTTAGTATCTATATACCTACGATATGTACAGAATATAATTTATTGTTATTCAAATAAAAGTCGTCTCGTCAAAACACCCGACGACGACGGATGTTGGCCGTTTGAAACGTACCTACCTATGTAGGATATTGGTACTTATTTAACAATATATGTGTGTAATGACTTCAAATGACTGCGCCGCCGCTGTTGCTGCCTCGAAATAAATAGATGAGGAGTCGAGACCCCCTCGCAAATGCCGCGTAGGGGTAGTATAAGTAGGTATATAAGGCGAGTTTTGGCGTGTCCTGGTATGTGTGTAGGTAGGTGGTAATAAAACGACGCTAGGAACAATGAAACGGGAGAAAAAAATGATAGCAATAATAATGAAACGTTTTATTCGCGAACATTTTCCCAAACATTATTTCTATTATTTATTTTATTTTTTGTTGTGTTTTTAATACGCTACACCGTGCACGTGGGGTAGACGAGTTTACGACGCTAATAAACATCACGACGGAAGCGTAATTTACGTGCGCCCAAACATAAGGGGCCCTCGGATATCATCGCGGCCGATGCGCGCAGATACGCATGATATAATATAGGTACGCACATCACATTATATATTATTATTATTATAGTCGCGTACATTCGCCGCCAATACACTAAAAGTATAAAAAAAAGCCCGTGCGACGTGATCCTTTTCATCTCATCTTGCACCCTTTATACGTTAAACATATTATTATTATTATATTATGTATGCATATGCGCCTAAAGTCGTATTTTTTATTTATTTATTCATTTTTCCGTTCACATTCTTTTTATTCTAGTTTATTATTACTTTAATCGTTATTTTTTTTTTTTTTTTTTGTTCTCGACTAATACCATATTATATAATGTATACATTGGAACAATACTTCTCTTACCTATACTATTATACGTATCTATATATAGTGCAAGACACGAAGTCCCCAGTATATATTTTTATTCACGAATATAATATAATGTAATTATACAGGGTGATTTGCCGAGCATGATCACCCCTAGTTTTCTCTTTGATAATGAATTTATTCAAATTATGAGTTTTGGTACGTAAGCATCATATTTTTAATTATATAGATTTTCTATGCCATTTGAGAAGCGTCCCATGATGACACAAATTTATTATTTCCAAATGAAAATTATCATTTTTTCCTATAAATTATGAATCCAATGACTATGTTTGAAATATTGATGTAAATCGTTGTTGATTGTATAAATCGAAATTCGAACGAGTAATTTTGAAAAATTTAACTTTGTGTAATTTAATAAATTTTTCGTGATAGTGGGTTTTAAAGATATTGAGGCAATTATGATTCGAAAACTTGAATATAGGTAGGTATCTCCTATAGTTTATTTTTAACAACATTTATGAATAATTATATATAATTTATAAAAATGTTAGATATAATTATTACATTTTAGATACGTTCTATATTTTTGTTAAATTATTTTAAGGGCCATAACCTTTAATATAATTATATGATAAGCTCAGAATCAAAAACTATATTCATTAAAACTTTAATTTAAAAACACTAAAGTTTTGAAAAAAATCATCTTGAAAATTGCAAAAATTGAAAAATCAGAATTAAATAAATTTTTACTAACGAAAATAACGGGGGTGAATATGCTCGACAAATCATCCTGTATAATATGTTTATAGACATATGTATAATAATATTATCAATTTATTATGTATGTGACGTTTATACGTGATGTGCATATATTATATAACGGGCGCAATACATGCATATTATATTTTATATGCAGTCCTCTATCCCACCAACCACCGATCGGACGAACTGTCTAATAATATTATTACGTCGTTTATTATATTATGTTTATGTATAGTTATAAAAAAAGCTTCTTTTTTCGTTTGATAGCCAACAATTCCGTAACAACTGAGTGAAGGAATAAAAAACCGTGTCGCGCTATAATAATATACCTATATATTATATATTTATACAAGCGTATGGGCTGTTGTAGATGTGCGCAGACGATTTTTTTACGATATAATTTGACTTCAGATCTTTCGTCATGTAAAATAATTTGGTGGAAAGGAAAATTTCAGAATTGAACAAATATATATATATATATTTACATAGGTTTCTCTTACTTGAATAATGTAGCATAGGTCACCCGAAAACTTCATTATATATTCTATAAAATATAAAGTGGCGGGATTTCGATCCGTTCAAAAATTTGATTATTCCACTCGTTTTCTGTGTGTATATAAATTTTCTCTGACCGTCGCGATAATTCGTCGGCGACAACTCTTTATTAATGCTCTACATTTCTTTTTCGGCCGCCTCTATAGTTGCACTGCGGGTTTAATACGTATATATAACATTGTATTTTATGACGTAGTTTGTACCCTTTCTCCGAATTTCATATTTTGAGCATTTTTCTATAATGTGTATTATGTGTGTTCTATGGTGCATAGCGGAATTTTTCATATATGTTACAGATAGGGTGTGGATGTTTATTGATTTGAATAAAAAAAAGCGTGTCTAATTCCGGTCCCGATGATGACGATATCTCTTGTCATCAACCATATATGCTGAATACTGCAGGGGGTATAGCTATATGATATATATGAACCATTTTTTAACAGTCTTCTATATATTTTTTAGTTTGAAATATTCTGTGTCATAGGCATAACTATAGAGTCAACATTCTCTGGATGCAGGGAGGCTATCGTTCCAGAAAAGATAATGATGCGAGCAATGTAATAATACAATTTATTTTTTCTGTAGAAATTTGTTCGGCACGATTTATATATATTTTATACTAATATATTATAACATGTACATCGAATTTTAAAATTTCAGCTCAGGTATACCTGCTTAAGAATGCATTTACTCAAACCAACAACGTCCACACAGCCTGTTCGTATATACGCGACACAAAGCGAAAAACGACTGCTGTGCGCGTGCGACGATAATTATGCGCCCATACGGCTGTACCCGTCAAGATCCCGTCGAAATGTAATGTACATAGTGTGGCATCAACATCAACTGCTATCTGGGCACGCGATCGATATGAAAAATTTAAAAAAAAAAAGATTATGAAAACGGAATGATAATATTCGTCCGGGCAATGTTCACGGCTTCACGTCAATATAATAATATAATATTATATACGGGCGCGGTAACAGGCAGGGACACCGCCACCTTCGCTGCCGCTAGATCGCGTATGCCGGCGTTGACCTATATAATATAATATAATATAATAGTATTTTATTTATTACACACATAATATTATATTATTCGATAGGTTGTATATTATTTTGTATAAAAAGAAGAAAATTATGACGTTAGTGTTCAATTTTCGAATGAGTTTTTCATTTTTCAAATAACAGCAGCAGTGTACACAGTAAAACGCGTTCGATAATAATATAATCTACTATCATTATATTATATTGTGTTTACTGTCTAATGAAATTTATGCGTTTTCGCGAATTCGGAGACTATATACACGATAACTATACAATATTATTTACGATCGCCGTATACTTTGTAGCGCCAACAAAGCTATTTAGGTTACATATTTCGATTAAATTTGTCCGGCGCCAAACACATAATATACATACGTAAAACAATATGCAGTGTGTAGGTGAACCATACGGATATTATTATGTTGTTGCTGTTGCTGCTGCAACAACACTCGTTGAACGTGTACCTATACATACCTACACCGCGGGTATCGATCGCGTTGTTATGACAGACGGACGAACGGGAATCGGGATGTTGTACGTAAATGGTTATGTCGTTTTCGTGTAGGTATTATATTATTTTGTATAAGTCGTATGACACGGTCGATGTGATTTCGGTATTTATAATTTTTCGTCGTCGAGAAAATAACTCGGTATAGCAAGTACCCATACGGCCATACCTACCGCTTTGCTCCTTATTCGCCATTGTTGCGTTGTTGTTATCATGTAGAGTATGATTTAGCGAGCACGCAAGTCCGTTTTTTTTTTTATAATGAAAAATGTATTAAATCACTGACTTGGAATATTATTTAAATACGAGTACTTTACGATCACATTTTCAAATTCTTGAGATTTTTTTTTTTTACTACTTAAGGAGTTTCCTTTGTGGTGACGACAAATTTTTGTTTTTCAAATGAGAAACTTCCTGGTATTTATTGTCAATTTATTTAGAGGTTATTATTTATTCATTTTTTTGAAAACTTAAATGTTAAGGAATGAGGACGATTTAGTCTTCAAAAATGGTCTTGCAAAAATATAAAATTTATATGCATCTAATATTGTATCTAGTATTTATTATACTTGGATAATTTTTACGAACTATTAATGTTGATAGACCTGTATTAATTAATAATTACTAACATTTTTAAATCACCATAGCCCCCATGTTTTCCAAACCCATTATTTTATGGATCTATTATCCTCAGTGATGAATTAAATAATTCGAAAAATACTCGTCTAAATTTTGATTTTAATACTTGAAATTATTCAGAAAATGTATCCGCTAAATCATTTACAGTAGTAAAAGTTGCTCTAATTTGAAAAAATTACGTCATCAGATCCTATTTAAATAATTGTTCACTGCCTAGGGTTGGTAGTCGTATGTTTGATGGTACGAATATAGTAATACAATTTTATACTACTTCGTCTCGAAATACATAAATACAACACCATATTTTGACTTGACAAACATGCCCGCGTCGTCACAGGTGAGAGTAACATATTATAAGTATTGTACGCGTGCGAATAATATATACGTATAGGTAAATACATAGGAGGGTACCTATACATAGTTTTATATCGATGGTAATTTTGAGGCTGCCGCCGGCCGGTCTCGAGAAAGCGTCGTTGAAAAATTGTGAGCATAATAATACACGCGGGTATACGGTATATTATTATGGGTACAATACACATATAAACAATTTTTTCCCCTTTACATATTATATGCATACAACACACTCTAAGGACGTCGTCGACGTTGCGTGTATATTATAATATGCGACCGTCTGCCGCGATAGTCTTACTCATACAAACAAGTTGCGTAGTGTGTGCGCTCGAGGGTTCTAGCGTTAAAAATATTACACTCAATGCAGCCCTTCCGGAGAAAACGATTTACGCGCTTGCTGTATACACTGTCACCACTTCCACCCACGAAACGGTTCACCATCATTGACGTTTAGACGGACAGACGTTCGTTCGTTGTTATTTATGTCGCAGTTTTCTTTTCTCCTTTCAATGATATATAGAAAACACTAAACGAAAATGATTTGATGTACGACATTTCACGCCACGTATAAAGTATATTTTTGGACGACCGCAACAGCCCTATAATATTCCGTAGATATATTTTTTGTGTAAAGATCATTTCAACAGAAAACCGCCAATAATATTGTATATACGTGCTGTATATATATTTTAGTTAAAACCGTATAATTTAAATACCAGTAAAACCTGATGTTGTATACACTTTAGTTTTGTGGTTTTATTTTTTAATGATTCAAAACGTCAATATTATATTAAATTATATAGAAAATAAAGATCTATTATTTTGTGTTTCGGATATATTATATACCAATAAATACACGATTTGAGGTGTAAACAGGGTGTATAATATATTTCTATGTTATTTTACGCATTGTTGTTTAATGATTAAAGATGTTGATGATATGGAATTAAAAAAAAAAAAAAATGATGATAAATTAACAATCGACAACATAATTAAATACTTTTAAATGATAACTATTTTTAATAAATTTTGGTTGTACTTTTTTGAATAATTTGGTAAGTATATATTATAATTGAATCATCAATAATTTTTATTTGCTGTTTTTTGAACTGCAGATGTCTTCTATAAAGTTTAATAAATTCATTTATAATTTAAATTGAAATAATTAAAATCAAAGTAATTTATTAGAGCTAAATTTCTTTTTAGATTCTAAGCGGAGTGATGAATGTATTGGTGTCACAATAGTAGTGTGTTTCTTGTGTGTATATACACAATAAATAATTGAAACAATGCTTTTATTTTGAACTTTTAAGGTGATTTATAGTTATAAAAGGTAAAATTAAGAAAGAATGGGAATTTTTAGACAAAACCAGTTTTTGATCAAATTGATTTATTCTATTTTATTATAACTAATTTAAAAACTATTGACTATAGATACTTTCTCCAAATTTTTATATTTTCTAGACATGATTACATTTTCAAAACATTTTGATTTTTTTTCCATAAATATCAATAAATTGTTTTCACTATGTCAAAAAGCCTAACAATGTATTTTAGGATTTCTTATGAATCATTTATTCACAAATTAAAATATATATATAAAAAAAAAACATAGTTAAAGCTTTTATAAGGGTTTAAAGTTTCAATTTTGACAAAATTAGTCAAAATCACCGAAAATTATAAATTATTTTCCAGTCAAAAATTTATATATTATTATTTAAAAATTTGATACAAAATTTCACATAAATAGTTTATATTGAAATCAAAAAAAAATTTCAAATTATTTCAACTTGATTAATTTTTTTATGTAGACATTTGGAGTTCAAATTTGAATGATATTCTTTATTTAAACAAAATTTAATTTTTAATTTTAATATTGAAAGCCAAAAATTATTTTCATTGGAGTTTGAAACTTACGTATAATATTATAATATTTTGTATATACAATGAAATTTTTAAAACATTAACATTAATTTTATGGTATTGCGTATTTATAATTAGTATACCGTATTACTTAAAGTAAAATAAGTTATTATAGTTATTAATTGCAGTACATTTTTATGATAATAGGTTGATAAAGACAGTCTTCGCACAAATTTTTTTTCGTATGCAATGATTTATCATTGAATTCAAACTTTACACTTCCATTACAATGACCTACTTAATGACAAGATACACTCGACTTCTATTGTACAACAGAGTGGTTACTTACTTTACTCTCTTTTTCAATTACATATTTATTTACATTTAAATCAAGCATTTTATAAAATTAAATAGTTATAATAAATATATAATGCTTATTATTTACACATTATATTTACATGTCTGGTCACTCTTAATGGACAGTGAACAGACCAGTGAATTTAAATCAATTTTAATTTAATTATTTTATACTGTGGAAAGAACTGATTTGAATACAACTCTCAAAAATTACTGTTGCCTCAAATTGCGAAATAATTTTTAACATGCTAGATTTACAGAACTAATAATATTTATTTTTTTATTTCGCTATGTATATGTTGTGGCTGTTAAGCTTTTAGTTGACAACTGTTTTTAAATACCTCCCAAAAAAAAAAGCTTATCAGTGTTAACCTAGCGGTCTTAACTGTGAGAGGCCATTAAATTGACAATAAGTCTGCTACACCCAATTTACTTGCCAGGATTTTCATGTTTCGGGTACAACTGGCTGGCATTATTAAATAAAAAATAATTTGCTAAGTATTATACAAATAGTCAAAATCAATACATAGGCATAATATGTAATATGTGTCAATTATAGATGTCAAATATTGTTTTTACATCAGCCAAACAATTAAGTATTCAAATTTAAGCTAATCTAAGTACCTATTTAAGCAAAGTCATTATTAAAAAAGTGAATCATAATTGATGATTTTACCACAGAAATCTTCAGAAAAAAAACGCTACTTGAATTCATCAAATAAATAAATTATTACTATCCAAAAAATATAAAGTTAAATTTGGTATTGGTACTAATAAAATATGTGCTTCTAAAATTTTTAAATGTTCATAAAACAATAATATCTAAGTAAAAATTTAAAAAAAAATCATCTTTTATTTTCATTTAATATTGATTTATATTTATTAATAACATTATGTACAACAACATAACATACACTCTGTATATAAATATAATATATTATATATATGTATTATCTTGATATTTTTAATATTCATTATTCATGTTATAGTGTATCAGGTATTGTGAAAGTATAGAATTACAGTAAAACAAGTTATATATGTAAAAAAATTGTTGAATTTCAAAATGTTCAAAAATGCATAGAATTTTTAAAAAGCAATGAATAAGGTTCAGGACACAAGGTTATAAAATAAACAAAAAAAATAAATCAGCGCCTATAGTGATGTTTTCTATTTTAGGGCGGACAAAGGAGTTGTATATGTCAACATTATTTCAATATCGTATAAGTATAAATCGTATATGTATTTATGTATAATACACCAAGTATAGGTGTAGTAGGTCTAATTATGGTATAAATCGAAGGAGAAAATATATTACGATTTTGGGAATATAATTCCCATACACTATTATAGTGTTTGTACGATAGTAGTATTGATTTTTTTTACAAAAATCAATAGAAGCAATTTATAGCTACGCATAAAACAGATTTTTATTGAATTAACTTAATGAATTTTTTTAAACATAACAAATAATGACAAGACAAGTTTCTATTTCAGATAATAGCAATCCGTTTGAATTAAACATTAAAATATCCAGAAAATTCGACAAGAGGCCTAGTTAACTACGTTTGTACATACGTATTACCTCATTCGATTCCAATAGATATTGGTATGCATTTTCATGAAAAATTTCAACAAATAGAATATTATTTTTTTTTACAATTTATACAGTTTTTGTTATGTATGATAATTTTATAATTATCTAGCATAAATTATTATTCAATTATATATATATATATATATATATACAAAGCCGTATATGAGGGGGGTTTTAGAGGTTCAACCCTATATACGGATTTGTTTATATAATATATATATATATATTCACATATTTTTTTTTAATCTTTTAGAATATTAACAATTTAATAAAATCAGTAAACCTAAATACAAAGTTGAAAATGATAATAAGTTAATGATGATCACGGTATAGAAAAAAGTCAAGAAAACAGTTGATTAAGTTA
Organism: Melanaphis sacchari; assembly: GCF_002803265.2. NCBI lineage: Eukaryota > Metazoa > Arthropoda > Insecta > Hemiptera > Aphididae > Melanaphis > Melanaphis sacchari. Next base: position 204,312 of record NW_020271102.1, on the reverse strand, counting down.
AAATAGATTGGAATCGATATAAAAATTTAAAAATGTTGGAAGTGTTCGAAAAATGATTTTGTCATGGAAATATCGGGAAATTAGAGAAAGTTGAAAATCCATACGTAGATAGAGCACGAAGTTACTTACGACGTGTTCTTGACATCATGTACTGTTTGATAATAATTGATTAATAAATTAATAACATCTTAACTAAAATGGTTTTGAGTTGTATTTCAGTAAAAAATAACGTCTAGGTATAATGTTTATATCTTTGTACAAGTAAATAAAACTACAACAACTATGAACACATGCAAACAGATGAAACCAATTTAAAATTTGCAAAGAAAATTGTATACACACAAACGATGTACCGGAAACTTTAATTTAATTCCGAAAGCAGGCTGCAACGTCTCCAACCTTTGAAATACCTACCTGATTAGTAGTTGTACTTGTATTGGCAATTTGCAAAATGGACAACATTTTAATGCAAAAATTTAGGTAGAGTAGGTAGATTTTACAATTCAAACTTTTTTTCTAATAATTCATGTACAAATAAATATTTAAATAATGTATATTTATATCTCTAACATTAGTAATAATAATAATTAATATAATAAAAAAAATATTAATTCTTAAGAAAAAAAATGGTTTTATTCATAAATTAAATCCGCACATAAATCACACATAAAAACTTAAAAACATTACCATATTTTATGTTGTGTGATATATTGTTTTTTTTAAATTATTTTTTTTCGATATTATTATTTTTTTAAATATTAACAAAATTAAAAAAAAAAATTAAAGCACACATAATATTGCCTATTATCGTATATTATTTGGATTATTTATTTATTTTTAAAAATTGTGTCAAGTATTTAATTTTAAGAAAAATATTTTTTATTTGCTATTTATATTGCTTGATAGTTCATTATGCCGTTACAATATTTTTTATAGAGGATAGACAATGAGCAAGAGTCATAAAGGAATATTATAAAAACACACATGCCGATTTCTCGTGCATAGGTTGTTCAATGTCCATACACTAACACTATAATATATACATAATACACTTTAATTCTACACATTATAATATTACACTATACGTGTGTAAACATTCGGCGCACTATAAACGTTCAGTATTAAGTTAACAGCACTTATATAATAATATGTAGTATTATCATTAACATATATGACATAATATGGTATTTATTATCTACATCGACATTCGACACGAGAATATTATGAGTTATGACTACTTTGTGTTGTACGGACAAATTATTCAGCTAATAATAATATATAGGTACCTATGTTGTTTGGATGTGTCGTTTAATAATAATAATAATAATAATAATGTGTACATTGTACATAGTACACGGCCATCACTGCAACAATAAGTGGCAAAAAACGTCCATACAATATTTTATAGGTAATATTAAATATACATAGGTAAGGTACACAAATATTAATACATTATGTAGATATATCTATGTATTAGACTATTTTATTGCAATGAGTAATTCATATCACATTATATTATAATTTAAACGCAAAAATTTAGATTTTAGGTCTATTATTAGAAGGAAGTAGATATAATTGTTATATATTGTAATGAGTGGACTTCCGTGTGCCATGGTATTAGGTATGCACCTATTATAGAAATTATATGAAATACACTAAAATAGATTAATGTAATATTTAAGGTGGTTCTTTTAAGGTAAAGTAAATACCTACTATTTTTTTCTAAATATCTTAACGTATTTGGAAATGTTTATTTTATAAATGAGCGTGAGTAATATGAAAAAAATTTTCAAAAAAAAAAAGTTATTTATAATAAGATCTTTTTACTATTTTTATCGTTATAATAATTTCATTTTAATGGCACCACATATATATTTAGTTTAATTTATTACGGAAGAGCGCAGAATATTATTTTCAATATGCAAATTTATAATTAAATCTATTTCTAAATCGGTAGTTAATTAATTATAACTATAACATGTATTTGAAATTATGACTATATAATATTCAATTATACGTATAAAAAAAAAGCAATACTTTCAATAACATTGATACTTTTCGGGAAAACTAGTGTTTAACTCTAAGAATCGCCCAGTAATTGTTACATATTAATTATTATTATATGTTTATATACACAGATAAAATGTATTACAATATCCCTGGTGTGCCTATTTTAATATTAATTTATTGCACTGCAGATTATTACGTGCGGGATAAACGTGAAAATATGCCAAAACGCACATAATCTCCTCCGTGCGCGTCATCGAATGGAAGAAGCGCGTGATTTTCGCGTCCACGAAAACAAGTCCTGCAATACTTTTGGGTTTATGTGATTTAGTTCGAGCAAAGCGATGCGCCAATATTCATATCCTGTGCACGAGATCGTCAAAATACCACCACTTACCTGCTGCAGTGGCAGTGCAATCGTGTATGACCGCAACAAATAATAACAATGTAATTTCACGTGTACCCACTCTCCGCCACCGGCACCGAAAACGTTGTACCTACGTATACACAAGTATAATATAATGGTTAGGTGTACTTGTGGTTCTGAACTTCCGACCCATCGTATTTACTATATTTACACCTGTATAGTGTATATATTTATAAACGCGTTCTGTGTGTGCATTTATTTGTCTTACTTTTTCTCTCGATGCCGTTTTAATGAGCTATAGTGCAGCGTACATTATTACAACCACACGCGGTGGCCTAGTAAATAATATGTACATGCATAATACATTATATTTTATGATGTACTACAATAACATTGAATTTTGTTGTTGTGTCTTATAATATATACATATTATATACATGCGAATGCACCGCGCAAACATGTTTCTCTGAGCCAATGCCCAATGACGTTCTTATAAATCACGATTTTTTTTTTCTTCAATTACATATTATAATATATTAGGTATATATTTTTTTCCATAACTCGTTTCCCACAAATTTTACTCTAAACCCATGCACACACCCGCTATCCTTGAAAACCGAATATCACGTGGCGCACGTTACATGCTTACGATTATTATACATATTACTATATCAGATATCTGCATATTTAGTGTTATAATATTACATTCTTGAAGATTACGTGCAAAATGGTGGCTTATGGCGAACCGGTGTATTGTATCCGAACTCTGTGTAGTTTTCATCGTCATAACTATATTAATGCACAAATAATACAGTTGTTGCAGTATAACTCGAGATTGCCAAGAAAAAAAATGAACACAGTATCTCGATTTTAGTGTATATCCTTTAGTGGCTAGTTTACAGGAAAATCGGCGTCCGTGTTCTTACTTTCTTCCCTTTGTGAACTAATTCGACCAGCATATGCAGACCGCCTGCGGTGGATTAAATTTGGCACTTGGTATATTTTCAAACGTAATTCAAATTAGTCATTATATTTTCTTGATATCTTTAATACAATCTTTGAAACTTTCTTCAAAATTAGTTGAGTAATTTTTAGGTCTATAATAAGCTATAAACATAAGGACATTACTTTTTGCTATATAATATATTTGAATAATAAACAATAAATTAAACATAATTTTCTTTTGTTTAAAAAAAAAATCCCATAGTACGCAGCTCGGCTAGTCAATAGCAATTTTTTTTTTTTTTAATTGTGTTTTTGTAACCAATAGATACCCCGTGTATAAATAAAAAATTATTCGAATTTCGTAAGCCAAAACGAAATTCATGTGTGAGCTTATAGGGGTTGAAAAAATAAACTTGAGGAATCTATTGATAAAACTTTTATTGAAATCAGTCCAGTAGTTTCTGAAATTATAGTATGGATAATAAAATCTTGAACTATACGATTGTCGAAATACTTTACTGACTTATGTTTGTATATTTTATAGCAGTAAAAGACACAATACGTCATGTAACCAGGAAAATTATAAACAGTAATATAGGTATTTGTATTTTACTTAACTTATCGTCATTGTCAAAACAATACTGCTTATTTCCAAAAAAAAAAAAAAAAATGAGTTTTACACATCAAATTTTACAGAATAAAAAAAACATATAATTTAGTGAAAATACTATACCTACATGCATCCATATTATTGTCGAAATACATCGTATCTCCGGGTTATCATTTTGGAATTACGTAGTATTGTCTTGGCAACGACATAACTTAAGTTGTAATTCTAATACACATCTCTTAAACTAATTATTCATCAACAAATATGTTACCCGGCCCCTTTAACGCACATCCCTGATGACGCTGCCTGAGAAGATCTCACGACCGAGGCGCGGGTAATTATTGATATAATATAATATAATGCGCCATACGCGCGTGGGCGTGTATACGAACTCGTCAGTATAATATATTATATAATATTACAACACAACACAACGCAGTAACGCAGTATATGTATATTGTAACACAGAATTCTGTCAAACCACGGTCAGCAGTCGCGCACACAATATAATATTGTATATACATATATCGGATAGTTTTTTTTTTTTTTTTTTTTTTTAAATTGTATTCTTTGTAACACGCGAAGAATGCGCGTACGAGTATATATCGTATTGTAATTAATGAGCTAATATATATCGCGATGAGAATATCATTTTTTATTTATATTTTTCCGAACAGTCTCCGTTGGCAGTAAGTTATAAATTATGGAGTTGGCACTTGGCATCTGTGCAGCAAATATCACAAAAGTATTTCATCTATATGCACAATGCACGCGTAATATACATGTATATAAATTCAAAATTCGATATATTTATTTATACACTTTTTTTACGCATTTTATTTGCGGCGTTTTTTTCGCGGATAGGCATTGTTCGTTTTTTGCGACTTACTAATAAAAAATAAAAAAACACACACACATTTTTCGAACGGCGCCTTCTACAACGCATATATTAAGAGCGTCTGAGCATATATTACGTTCAACCAGAATCGTTTTCGCGTTTATACCTCTCTCTCTTCATATATATATTATATATGTATTATAATTTACGAATCAGCGGCGTTTCTAGATACATTTCTTTGGAAGACAGAGGAGAAGTGAATCTAAAAAAATTGTTAAGAATATGCAATGCTACTGTGGCACTTTGAGAAAGGATGTTGTAATAGATTCATGACGACGATAATGATTATTGCAGCGCCGTAACACACTCATAGTAGACTTTCCGCTTGTGTACTCGAGTCCTTATAGCACCCTTGTTTTTCCCTTGTAGTTCACTAGGTAATCACTATTAAAAATTTACTTTGGTCGAAAGATTCTTTAAATTTAAACAATTAGGTGTAATTATTAAATTTTTATCTATCCTCGCGGTATCAAGATAGAGGTAAAAAAATGTATACTATACTGTCTTACACGACAATTAAACAATTTTAGTAACCCTAAATTTTAACTGAAATACGTATAGTTTTAAACTGTAAAAAGTAAATATTATAGGGGCTACAATAAATATATACTTAAACGAGGCTAAACCTGATATAACTATATACCGTTTTATCGTAAATTGTCAGGATTTAACTTAGAGATTGTTTTCGAGTCTAACCTAACCAAGTCTATTGTCTATAAAAACTCTTGAGATCAAAATATACCGAAGGAATTGCTCGTAAATCATAATATTTAATAAATATTCGGGATAGGGTTCTCAAGTGTATATTCGATTGACAACGGCCGTTTTCTCGGTAATTGTTAAATAACGTAAATCTTAATTTACACATTTAAAACATATATTATTATGTACATCATGATATACAATGCGTACATAATTATCTATAATAAAGAATTGACGTAAATGTTTATTAATAGGTACAAAGAACACATTTTATTATGGCGCTCATCTATTGTTCTTCGGTCCGGTCTGGTTTATAGAACGCACGTCAGTCCTCTGGAATTCTGAGCATGTATATAAATATATTATATAGTATATAAAGAGTATACGCAATTCAGGTTGGTCGACGTAGTACAATTTATTTCGATACGCTGATTTAAAGGCGATTTGCGAACTGGATACGTATAATATACGTAGGTACATACAATAATAATCCCATTATACAATATGTCATGTGTATAACATATATATATATATATATAAAAATATATAAAAATAGGACCTTACCTACGCTTCGAAAAATGATCTTTTCGCTTGTCGCTGTATCTACGATAATGTATCACACGTTGGTAATGTGGCCAAATAAATTTAGGTTCACAACAACGCGGTGTGTCGCGTGCGTCTATATAAAGCAGTTGATTTTTCCAGGAAGTTTTGTTTTTTATTTTGATTGTTGCGCAAGCCGTAATATTAAAATAGGTACACGTACAGTAGTCACACGATATATTGTATAGAAGTTAACTTCTTCGGCTTTTGTCATGTACAACAAATTGAACGTTTTGTATACCGCACTCCGATGTGACAGTATTAAACCGTATGTATACATATATACTACCGAAATACCCAAGAAATCGATGTCAACTGCAATAATATACCTACCTTCTATACCCCAAAATAATCAGTCTGATTATCTGAAGCAAACATCTACTGCGTGTTCAAAAATAAACTGTCCAATGTTTAATGTGGAAATATCGAATAAGTAGAATAAATAAACTAGAAAAAATAAATAAATACAGTTTAACGTAAACTATACATCAGTAAGCTACAGTCTTGTTAATTCGACTCCGAACTCAAATGACGCATGGATTTTCGTAATATTGTAATCCCGTTTAAAGAAAACATTTTGAATTATACAACGAATATTTTGGTAATCTTTTAAAAATTTAATTTACATATTATTTTAGCTTAATTTATTTGCATATTGTATTGCATTACGTTATCATATCATACAAATCATTATTTAATGTAAAATGTACGACCTAGTCGTCGCAGCTGATCGTGGCCGGTAATCCTATAATTATTCGCATTGGATATATTGACATCTATTGTATAAATAAATCTTCGATGTACATTAAATTTATACAGATAGTTAAATCTGCGTTTACATAGGATAGATTGTTGACGTATAATATACTATTATATAACACGTTATTATTACACGGCTGAGATTATATACACAAAACGGGTTTGTTTATTGTTTTCTTTAGGCGATATGCCTGCAATAAATGCTTCCAGCATTGCGACCAACAAAAAAAATATCGCACACGCCACCAATACGCGCATGGTGCATAATATAGAGGTACGGCCCGTATTCAGTGCTGTTAAAGCGTCCGCTTTAGTAACCTTAAAAATTAAAATACATAATAACTATTAATTATTAATAAGCAAGTGTGTACCACGCACATACAATGCATATATTTCAGTACTCCAGCAGGCTGCAGCACATAATACGTAATGAAAGACTATAATATCACATACTATATGTATAACCTATACCGTAGTATTTGATAAAAAAAAAAAATTATATTTATGATATGGAATTCTATGAATGTTTAATAATATATAGGTACTACACTTATTTTTTTAAACAATATAATAGGTTGAATGAATTGTATTTAAATTAATATAATATATTATATAAACAAGTGGTTATAGCTATTGTTTTAGACTCGTAGCGGAGCGATGGATGTATTGATTTTACCATGTGTGTGTTTATTTTTTTATTTTTGTCTGTCACCACTCACTTGCACCTTTTGGAGTAGTAAAATAATTCAGTTCTGAAACTTCTGATAGCTCGCCGGATTCAGTTAATACTTTGGAATTTTTAAAAAATTCCAGTACATTTCAATATAACCAGAAATACAAAGAAAAATTTGGGTTGAGCAAACTTACATTTTTACGTTTATCTAGTTTTTGAGTTTTTGACAACATCGAAATTGTTATTTTATTATAATTTAAAAACTTTTATTATCATGAATTTTAAAATTACTTAAATTATATTTTTTGTATTCACAATATTTCTCATTAGGTTTTCAAAATATTTAATCTAAATATTAGCTATTTATCAACGTTTTAAATTTTAATATTATTATGTGTAATGCCTGAGGAACAAAAAACTAACCAAGTGACATGTTTCCAAATACTCATTTGAATATTTTCATGTTGAACATTTACAAATACAAAATTATATTTTATACCATCATAAATCATTAATTATAAATACTAATTGATATCTATAAATATATCTCAAAATCAGGACATAAGATTAGTAATATGTTTTATGGCTTGCCATAAGAGAAACTCTCAAAAAGGAAAAAACTAAAAGTTAAATATTTTGTGTTTTTAAATACAATAAATTTATTTTTAATTAATGAAAATATTATTTTTCTATTATAAATCTTTAAAATTTAATAAAAATCTCAGATAAATTTATTTTACGACAATTTAAAAAATAAAAAAAAAACATAGGTACGATTTTTTATAAGGGTCTGTATTTCAATTATTTAACAAAATTCTTTCAAAAATGTGTAAATTATTTGTTGTTAAAAATGTATAAAATTTTCAATTTTAATAGCTTCATCTTGAATATTTACTATGATACAGAGACTAAATAACCCAAAACTTCAAATGCTAATTTTTTTTATATAGACACTTCAAGTTTAAATGTTAAAATATTAGATATATAAATGAAAAAAAAAATTTATTAATTTGTTGTACTTGATTCTAAAAATAATATTATTTGTAGGGAACTTTTAAACTTTTAAAAAAGATTCAAAATATTTAAAATAATTATAAGCTATTTATAGTTTATACCACCAACATATCCACACCGTCATCGGTTTACAACACGGTATATTACTATTTTGCTATTGACGTACGTTTTAATAATTGCTATAGTAATATCAGTAATATCACAGAATATATAGATTGTATGAATATAAAATTTTTGCAAAGTCTGTGGTAATATATGAAATATATTTTAATAGCATTACTATAAATTACAATCGGTGCAAACGAATTGTGTCCTAAGATCCCTTTTTCATACGAATTGCGTCACGATAATATTAAACAGCTACACTAATTGCATCCAATATAAATACATTATTTTCTTTCCCATTTAATACCGACTTATGATTCAATAGCAACATTTAATAAATATTATATTGTTTAGGGTATAAGTTAAAAATATTGTTTTTCATCGTTTCGTAAATATGTACATCAAAAATATGGTTTTCCTCATTAAATATAAAAACAAAAGAATAAATATAAATAGTAAAAAATATAAGTTATATATTATATTATATATGTTATTATAATATATTAGTATAGAAAATCCGGGACGAAATTAGTATGTCACAAATCGTAATTTTTATAACAGAGACGCAATTTTATTCGTATGCAGTTATTACAATACATACGATTGGTTTGTTTCAAAAATTAGTTTGGTCTATCGTTTAACTAGTATAAAAATAAATTCCTAATGTCTAATCGCAGTAAAAAATACCCTTAGGAATATTTGATAATTGATATCACTATCGTTCAGAATCGTTTTTGTATGTGCAATGATTAATTTATTGAATTCGAATTGATTACATCTATTACAGTGACCTACTTAATGATGAATTACACTCGACACCTAAAACATATATATACCCCAGTGACCAGTGAGTTTACGGTTTTCTCCGAATTTGGTTTTATATACTACTAAAATATGCATACACATTTTTATCAATTCTTTTGGAAAATATAAAGTAAAATGTTAAAACTATTGTTTGTTTTTTTCAGCATGTAAAATTTATGACAAGATTTGTCGTTAAAAAAAAACCAAAATTAATTTTAAAAAAAATATGATGAAAATCATGTGAGTATAATAGAAATTTTTAATGTACCTATATATACTTTTGTTAGCAAATAAACCACCCTCTTTCTATATTTATTTAGAATTTATATTTTATTTTATCGTAAGTACTACCTACCTATTTTATTAAAATGTCACGTCCTTGGAGATGACCGATGGAAATTATATAAGTAAATAACACATATTCAGCAAAATAATTATTTATCGTGAGTTTTGCAGTGGTATACAATATAGTTATACCGCATTAACATCTTCCATTTCTAACAAAGAATGTTAATTGGTCGTACCTATAATATACATGTGTATAATGAATATAGTAGTGATCTCATCAGCCATTTGTTTTTGAACACCAGCGATATTGAAGATTTTTTACAAATATTTTAAAATTGTTCGCGGACGATTTTTTTATCATATACTACTTTTGTAGAAATGGTAATTGTATATGTATAATATGTATAAACGACTATTCTACGAATTCTTTTTTAATTCCACACGTAAACAAAAAAACGTATCAATTAAACGGCAAATCGTTAATTAGCCATAATATATGTATACATATTATTATAAATCATTATAAGAAACGCAATTCTTATTTCTACGTAATTATATATATATACCTACTATACAGTTATTAATAACACTGTTATAGACAGCACTCTTTTACTGTTTAACGCATCAAATTATAAACTATTTATGAATAAAACGACCCTGAGAACAGACATATTTAAGGGGTTAAACTCTTAACTTTCTCTGAGCTCTCAATGTTCGTATGTCGTAGCAAAACAAAAAAAAAAATATCTAATTTTAGCATTGTACATGCGTTAGAGAAGACTGCTTTTAGATTTTAATCGCAGATTAGTAATATATAGAGTATCCTTTGTTTCGACGACGATATTTTTTTCTCTGATGTGAACAATATGTTGCCGCTTATATTATACTGCTCGTATGCTGCGGCAGTCTTTTCATTCCCAAAATATTTCAGTTTAAAACAGCATATATTATTATAATAAACCATCCAAAATGTTCTACACGTCGGTGCGGCTATCGTATTTAACAGCATATCAGTGTATAAAATAATTTAATGATACTATATAAAAGTTCGTTTTTAACAACTTTAATGTTTAACTGCCACAATTGGATAATACAATTTCCGATTCCGGACAATAATATTCTATTATACTGTATAGTTAATATTGTCTATAACGTCGAGCATTGTATTGAACATTCGTTTATGTATAATATTGATTCCAAAATTTGCATTGATGCGGCTCATAAAATTAAATATTTACCAAGATATTTTTATAATTTAAACACAGACACTTAAGAATTCAGATCCAATTTAATCATGGTTTTTGCCATAATTTATGTTTGAGTTTCGTTTTTTTTTTTTTTTTTTGATGCTCTACAGTTTTTACATATTCATTAAGTTATAAACTTTGTGGTTAGTTGTATACTTGTATAGTTTGGAAAGTTTAATCATAGAAGATATATTACTAGTTTACTACCTAAGTGAGATATTGTTTTAGTGTAGTTTCATGTACACAATATAATATATCATCAATTTTAATTTTTTTACTCACTTCGCAGTGAAACGACTTACTATAATTTGATCTTGATTGCAGAGGGCGAGAACAAACTTCTAAGTATATCCATGGTACCGATTAAATAAATAGTTTTAAATAAGACTTTTTTTTTTGAATTAGAGTAATGCATTACTTTAAATATAGCTATGTATATCATGACAAGTAACTAATCAAACATTTTTCATAGCTTCAAGCTATAACCAGCGGTTAATATACTTACCTATAGGCTATATGGACAATTCTACAACTTTCAGTGACTTAAAACACCATAAAAATTTGAAACTTTATTTTAATTAATGCTTTTATAAAGGACACGTTATGAAAATTTAAAGATCAGTTTAATTATGTTCAAAACATAGTTATGTTCTATGAAAATCACATTTATAAATTATTTATGATGTATCAACTATATACAATTAGTCACCGGGATTAACTTTCCCGCGTAGCTGCTCTCCTATAGTGTATTTAGCGCTAATTTATTTTCAATATCGGGTTTACATTTTAAAATACGCCATGTTTAATAATGATTGAACAAAACAAAAAAATTCCAATAGTAGTTTTTTATAAAGTGTATAGTGATAATACATAATACTTATAATGCGTTTATCAATATCGTTTTATTATTATATTTAATAATCTATATGCCACTTCCGTGTCTGTCGGGATATTATATAAACGTATAAAAGTTGTTTGTCAATCTTAATTATCAACAAAACGTAATTAAAACGAATTCATGAAATATGATTATGCTCGCGAGTCACCACGACAAACCACCAGTATTATAATATTTTTTCAAAGTGTTTGATATTATATAGGTACAGTTCTGATAACCATGCGTCTATACTTATTAATTATTATTTATTTTCATTAGAATATGGGATATGATTGGAGTATATGACAGTACTTGATTCTTGTATCTTGTGTTAATGTGCTACATCCCCATAGCTTTACAACAATTGTGGTTGTGTTAGTTACATTTTTTTTATACAACTAATGTACCTATATGTATATCTTCAACTCGTTGTAAACACGTTTATATAATTTTCTAATGAATACTATAAGTAATTATTAATATATTTTATAATCGTAATAATCTATGTGCTTAACATTGACATTGACAAGTGACAGCGTTGACATTTGTTATATAGCTATTTTTTGTCAAGTTTAGATGAGACCTAATAGTTTTTTACTGTCACTCTGTTTTTCCATTGATTTGTTTAAATTTGTATATGTTTATTGAATTATCAATTTATTAAAAGTTATGCCATTAATATATAAGACGTGTTAAAAAAATGTTTTCTGTTAAAATTATATTCAAAACGTTCTTATTTAAAAGGTCAGTTATTTTGTTATAGACGAAATTTATTAGCTATGAACATATTGTATATTATATGTTAATATGTTCTTTGTTTAAAATATAAAATTTTTAACGTTTAAATATGTTAATTTGCATTTCAATATGTACTTGGGTGTATACTGTGAGTATATATTATTTAGATATAAAAATTGATATATACAACCAGTTTACAGTATTTTTATTTTTTATATTATTTCTTTTCCACTTATACAATCAATTGCAAAAATAAATATATTCAGCTAATAGCTATATAATAGTTTACTCAATGATAAAACGCTCTATTTTAGTAATATATCATACTAAATTTAGGGTTATGAGTTTGAATTAACTTACGTGAAATTTTCGTTTGGAAATAATTTAATTTTCACCAACCTTGAGGAATTTTTTTTATTCATATTTTCATGGAAATATGATGTAAACTTTATCTATATCTATACCTATATCTCTCATAGTCTTATCTGTGTCTTCTTATAATAAGGAAAAAATATTTGATTAATTTTGAATATTGGACTAATATGGAGTAGGATTATAATTTGAAGGTTACATACATCTATACAGGTAAAAAAAAAATAAAATAAACTTGTTACTCATTAGTCATTAGGATTTAGGGCTCAAGTCGTATTTTAAATATACTATAATATTATAACAACTAATATTTGCATAGTTTTATCAATGTTACAGCCTAAAGTATATATTACTGTTTTAATTATAAAAGTAATTATATTATATAAAATATTAAGACAAATTTTTAAACTAAAACATTATCAGAATTAATAAATTAATATACATAATATACTGATGTGTTATATATAATGATGTATATAGTGTAATTATTTGAATAGGCTTCATTTTATCACAGGATAATTTATTGAATTGTCTATGCATTTATGTAAAAACATGGCTTTCAATATACTTAGTTTTAAATAAATTATTTTTTTATATTTTTCACCAAAATTATCTATTTTAAAACCTTAATTTTATTAACTCAATAGATATTATATATGTCAATTTATAGAGCGTTTAATAACTTATACAATTTTTGTATAAATATACATTATATGTTATTAATAAGAACTAAAAAATAAAAAGTGGTCTAATTTATGATTATGCGATTTATCTTGTCTATAAATTTGTTTGCAAAATTTAAATATAACTTGATAAAAATAATTCTATAATCTATATACAATGTTGATATTACTACATATTTAAAATAATTATGCAATTGTTTTAATCCAGCAACTATTATAATAATTAATTGTTTTATTTACTAGATATTATAGGCATAAGATGACGAATTATACAGATTTTGGAGAAAAGCAACAATAAGTATCATCAATAGTATTTTCTATTTACTTCTTTTCTCAAATTTAATTTATATAATTTACAATTAGAAGGTTACGGTACAATTTACTATGTTGAGAATATAATAGCATAAAATAAAACTAATCAAAAAACATGGTTGTTTTTAACACCATTCGTAATAATTGTATAATATGTGTATACATAACATTACACAATATTATCACGACTTACGAGATTATTCATGCATCGAACATTAAACGCGTTTATAATATTATGATAATAATGTATAATAGATATAATATACACTTATTGACTGCTGGTATAAGTTAGTACAGTGGTTCCGAACTATGCGTTGCAAATATATTTTTAGTTGGTTGCGTATAATTTTGATATATATCTATAATATGTTTATAAAGAAAAAAAATACTCTATATTTAAGTATAGCAATTTTGGTGTTATATTCACTTTTTTTTTGTTTTTCGTAATTTAGTTTTATAATTTATTGTCAACCGTTATCAACGACGATTACGTATGTACAACAATGCTATATTAGGATAAAAAATATCAAGTATATACTTATACAGATAACGACGAATAATATGAAACAATAAATGATTAAAAAAAAGGATCGTTATTATAACGCATTGTGGATCGCTAAAATTCAAAAAATTGTCCAGAATGAGTCCACGAAAAGTTTAGGAACCTCTAGGCTCAGATCTAATACATAATAATAAGTAGAATACTTGACTATTTATGCCAATAAAACGGTCGAGTATATAATAATGTCTAATACAAGTTTTCAACTTATTTATACACTCCACCCTCTTCTTGTCCACATCACTGCCATACTATACATGATGTACCCATCGCGTGTGCGATTAATTTTTTTCTTTTTAAATTAAAATAACAAGCCGTATGGGCGAGACTAGCAATTAGTGCGAGTGTTGGCGTGTTGCACATCATATTAAATTTCCAAGAACATCTATAGAACACATACACGTCTTATAATATACGTATTATTTATATATGCGTGGTAGAATTGTGCTCATATGTTAAACGGCAGATGGATGACGGTGATATGCCAAACGGTTTGTACCTGTGCAGGACCAAAAAGGATGTTTATTTTGTTATACTCGATGGAGATAGTTCATTTAGGTGATCGATAATCGTATACCTTAATAATATTAAATGTTTATGATAATCATATTATTCACAGACAATAATGCATTTTTGATCTTATATAGGTAATATTATTATTATTATTATACCTATCATGGTATATGAATAAACGAACAACCGAAATATCAATCTTTTTTTTTTTTATCTACCATTATTAATTATAATTTAACGTTGTTATACTGCGTTTATCTACACCATATGGACATTCCAAACACTTACGTAATTTTCAGTTGAACGTATTAAAATAACTTTGTCCTAGACTGATTCTAAGCCTCTAAAACAAGGACCTATAACAAACGAGACCTTGCTACAGCTGCATAGTGAAAAAACTGATGGTATCTATCTATTACCTGCACTATTTAATATTATATCTAAATCGCCTAATGCTCCAGTGGCATAATTTTAAAAATCTCATATATTTTAAGCTCGACAAAGATTTACAAGTATCAGACGCGCATTAAAATTTCATTGAGTTTCTTTTTTAATCAAATTTAATTTTTAATTTTTAGATTAGTTTGTCCTTAAGAATTAACACTTGTTCGTACTTTACTGATGATGTTTTTATTAATAAAAACACAAAATTGAGGAATTCCATTGTACGTTATTAGCGAGAGTTCTAATAATTGTTATTCTCTTTCTATATTGTGTACCTCTATATAGAGTCTCGAAACATATATATATATATTTATAATAATTGAAGATTCTCTCGTTTGTTTCATTTAACTTTTTTATTATATTGGTGACGATAACTACACATTTTTATTTTCTATATATCTACTTAATACATTATTTTTGTGCAATATATTTATGTACAATCTGGGTAATCCGTTTATAATATTTTAGTATAGTAGTACTGTCTACTAGGATTATAATATTAAAACTTATAAATTAAATTTTTTTTCATTTATTCAAAACGTAGTTTTAATTAATATTGTTAAATGTGTAATATAAATTATATTATGATATATATAATTCTAATATGGCATAATATTACGTGACAACTATAAATTATAATATATTAATGCGGTAATTTTTGTTTTAGTTTTTTAATAAGTTCTAAAAATGTATTTTATTCTGTCCAAAAATTATACCAAATATTCGACTTACAGTGCCTACTGTACTTTATTTTTTTAGTATCACTACTACAACGTCACTATTTTAAAAATCATAAATTATTGACAGATCGATATCAAGATATTTTATAAATATAATTCAAATAACTATAAAATTTTAATCCAATCTTGTACATTATAATAAATTAATTACTTTCAGTATTCAATTTTTTATACATAATATTATGTACAATATAATTATAGTATTTGAGTATTATGCTAGAGTTATTAACTGTAGTTATAGTATATAATTAATGTACAATAATATATAAGCAACAGAATTACGCTACAGCAGCACTACTCTACTATAAGTATGTGCATTAACTTTATAAAGTAACTTTTTAGTACATTATATCTTAACGTGCTTTTCTTTTTTTAACCTAAAAATTATTATTTTATATATCACTATTAAAGTATATTCAAATTATCGATTGATTCTTTTTATGCTTTTTCCTTTGTTTTTATAGTTTTTACCATTTTTATCGTTTTTGAGAAGTTGCTACTTTTATTCTTTGAAAATAACTTATATTCGATATACAAAATACAATAACTCTATACCTATGTTTTTTAATGTTTAAACCATCTTCTACAAAAATTAAGTCAAAGTAAAAGTATGAAATTTATTTAATTAATACTTTTTTCTCAGTAAAAATAAATTATAATTATTTTTACATTTAATTAGGTACCTATTCATATACAAGAAATAAAAATAAAATAATATCAATTAGATATAGATTTATTGGTAAATTTATAATTAATAACATAAATAATAAAACATAACCAAAAAATAATAATACATTAAAATATAGCGATTAGACACTGTTGCATATTAATTATAAAGTATTAATTGTTATTGTAAGTTTTTCCAGACTGGTTTTCTATTTTGTAATTTGTTATAATATGTTGCTACTTGCTATCAACCAACAAAACTGTGTGATAGTATATATTTTATTATCAGTTTTTTGATTTTAAATCTTAAAAATCTAATCACGAACCATATTATATTGGTTATAAAAATATCGTAATCGTTTTTAATTTGTTACGAGATTCACATAACCGAGATAAAAAAATTCTTGTTTTTTTTTTTCAAAATCCGATAATAAAGTGAAACAGCGGGGGTCAACAACCACGTGAATTAAATTGCGTGACATTCTCTCTATTCTCTTGGGCATATTTATACTTACCTATATAAATATATAATACACTCGTATTTAGGTACATTTCAAATAATAATTAGGAGAGTAAATGCGGTAATAATGTAATATTGTCGATATACACTATTAGTCATGATATTATACCTATATTATTATACTATAATGGTCAATGGCCCCCGATGTCTCTAGTATATATATATATATATATATATATAGTTACATATAGTTCGGCCGTTTTAATTGCGACGAATCGATCAACTATAATATCGATTTCGTTCAATTAATGAACATTTTTACATTTTAATATTTACTAAATAGCTGTGCATCTTTGTATTCTTAAAAATGCATTTTGTAAAGAAAGCATTACTATACGTCTTGTATTGTGTGTAAGCCACAGATTATACATTGCATAGTAGGTACAGAATGATATATATTTGTATAATTCTGAAACATTGTACATCTACGTATAACATGGAGGAAGTTTAAACACGTAAACCGCGACAAACGGAACAAACTTAATTTTCAATAATTTGTTTATATATTCACTAAAACATTCTATTATAATATACACGTTTGTGTTCTTTTAACAATTATAATATTTTCAGACTTATTATATATATATATATATACGTACCGGATATCGTTCCCTATCGTTCTCATTGAAAATCAATAGGTTACTCAAGTTCCTGATTGATATAATATATTGATATATTAATATTATATATAAATTATACAAATGGCAAATTTATAGGAATATAATTTAAAAATAAAAATACATACTTATAAAATTTGGAACTTTATTAAAAAAATCAAAAGCTTATAAATAACAGTGAGAGATTTGTAAATATGTAAATTGAAACAGAAAACGGGATTAAAAGTTTCCAATAATAAATTATTATTAAAAAGTTTTAGCATAACCTGATTTAATTTTAAATAATAATTATTCATATATTATATATGCTTTATAGAAAAAAAAAAAATAATCCATCCGTCGGGGGAAAAAAATTCTATGCATAATATACAGTATTATGCATCATAAATTATTCTTTAAATCTAAAATTAATTATAAACGAATTTAATCAAGAAATCTCTTTGATTTGAAAAAAAAATTAAAAATGTTACAGCCGGTGGAAAATATGAATCTTGAAAAACATATAAATAATAATTCAGTATTATCTTGGTTATTAGTTATTAATTATTATAGTTCTTACGAAAACATAATTTACAACAATAAATTATATTTCAAGTGAAACAAAGATTCGCAATAAATCTTTGTCGTTTGAATACCGTTATACCTATAGATACCTGCAGGAACATAGTCTCTGGATACCAATTACCAAATTAAAATACAGCTTTTATAAGCTTTAAGCATAATTATTTCTGATAACAGCAATGATCTTCTTCGGTATATTTATTGTCAACATATTTTTCATGAAAATGATACACCAAACATTCGGCTTCATGCCTCGTACTTCAACTTAAGAGCATCACCATTCGCCAAGCCATCTACTCGTATTATCATCATTAAAGTCTCGGCTGAAGCAGTATTTCTTCGCAAGTATTTTCATATTATTCAGAAATTCATTATCATAATATATTATGCCTTTACCCTTACCCAACATTAGATACCCAACTTCTTAACCTCAGAATATGATAATTTGGATACTACAAATATTTATGGAAAGTGACTATCCAATATTAGAGCGTAGATATTAATAAATTATTGCATAGTTATTTGTATCAGTCATATATATAAATTTTGGACGTAAAAAATAAAAATTATAACTCTGTATCCAGTATTTTGTTACATAAGTAGCATTTAACGTCTTTGTCATATTATGCCTACGTCATGCAACATCTATATTATATATATATATTTATTAACTATTTTATATTTTTATAGTAAAAATGAAACGTTGTAATTTAGTTACAATATAATATTGACTCTGAATTACAAATTAATATTTAGTTCATGTTATTTATTGACTTCAAAAGTTTATTTATTTTTTTTTGAAACAATTACAAAACATCTCATTGCTGTTATTTGGTTTGTGTATTCTTGTAATATAAATTCAACATCACAACGATGTTGTGTAACTCCCATTGCACAGCAGATATATATACTCATATTATTATAACCTGCTATAACTTAAATTACTTACCAGTGACTTCAAAAGTTATATAATTTATAGTGAGTTTACTGATCACTAAATAGTAATTATATTATTCTTTATTTTGTATTATTTCACTAAAGTAAATACATATGTATGTAATAATTTAAACCAGTGAAGTTTAAAGATATTTCCATTTTCTTCGTCAAAGCATTGTGATTTGTTTTTAACGTGAATTTAGTTTAACAAAAATCTTGATAAAATTAAATTTGGTTTACAATTTACATGCAACTTGCATTATGCTACTCGCAAAATACATATTTTTTATTGTAATGATTATCGAAAAATATTAATATTATGTTTATCAATGGCGTAATTGTGGGGACAAAGGGGATATTTGCCCCAATGAAAATTTTGCGATAATCCAACAATACAAATATACAAGGTTTTGATCATAGTAAATAAATTATTTTACCCCCTCCTAGATTTTTTCCAGTTACGCCACTGGTATTTATAATAAACATAATAATTTCATGTTTGAAAAAAATGCATATTATTATTAAATGTATATTAATATTATGACAGCTGTTTAGTACCTAAATCCTCATTAAGTGTTTCGACTACGGAAATGCACAAACAACGCCTACTGTAATGATGTTTAATTAATTTATCAATTAATCGTTATTGCGGATAAAGCTTTTTATGCGGTTCATTGCCGTCTCAAAATATTCAGTAGTCAGTTGGTAGGTACTTATATTTTTGTTGTATTAGTAGACGACCGACAATAAACTATTGTTTATGCACTTTAAATGTATTGCATATATTATGATTTATAGCGAAGGCCACTAATGTCATAAAATTGTGCATTCAGATGACAAAATTGCCTCTATACCTCCTGCACAGCAGTACAGCACTTACAACGACAATAGACTATCGACGTATGTGCAAATAGGCTATAGGCTATAGTCCTATTGTAGTATAAATTTATATTACGTACACAATGTTCGAAGTATATTTTAAAATATTATGTGTTTTACCTAACCTATAGTCATCTCACGTGCACATTTGCAAGACAATCTACGCATACGGTTCATATAGTAAGTGATATGGTACGATAAGTGTCAAGTATAAAACACCGCTGAATTGGCACTGATGGTAATAACAACGGTGATGGAATACGTGATGTTTGCCTAATATCTATACACGATAATATATATTATTCAAAATAAAAATTAAGCAAACGTAGACACAGTGTCGCGTTCGCGATTTGATTCACTTGAACTTGATTGTGGATGGGGGAGGGGGATTAACTTAATGTGACAGTGTGGCTGCAGTCGACAGACGGATCGCCGTCAGTCACATTTATTGTTAATACTTGTACGCATAAATGTTATGCACGCACAGTCGTATAATACAATTGTAGACGGTTATAATATTATACTTAATATAGTATTACATTTAAAACGTACTTGACACTATGCATATACCTGTAAAGGGCTATACGATGGTTTCAGACCTCGAGCACCAAATATTGTTTATATAGTTTCAAGTTTTGTCTAATACGTATATTATATTTTAAGACTAATTACGATAATATTAATAATAATAATATTACTAAACTGTTCCTGAGATCTATTCGATTGAATCTACATTATTATTATTGTTGTTATTATGCCCTGCGCATGACGACACTATGGACGGGATATCAAATAATTGAGCAAAACATAAAGTATTTAGGACACTAACGTAAATCGCATAATTATTATTATTATTATTATTATTCGTAATATGTCATATTTATTTCGTCTACGTTCACTGTTGCAGGCACAGTGTTTATATTTCATTTCAATTGCAACGACGCATTACGGACGGTTTATAATAACGCGACGAGTCCTACGAGCGATTATCATTGTGCGAGACAATAAGTGATGTATTATTGGTTATTGCATTATAATTTACATAAACAAAACTCAAAACCTAACGCTGTATATTGTACACAGTGCAGACACTGTATAAAGAGTAGGTACGAGTTTAATGTTTGCTCATCGCCCTGGCTCGTATTCGTATAGCTTAGTGTTCGCGCAATGTAAGCAAAACAGTAATGATAATAAATTGTTCAATACTACAATGTACAAACCCATTAATGAATAATATAATCAAGTGTAGGTATGTTATTTATTATTTGCGTACCATTATTAATTATTCAGCTAACGGTATTAACGTGTATTTATTTATTCAAAAGGGTTAAGAGATCGCAATTTTAATATTTTTATCTTGTCTCCTGATTTCTTTATACGCAGCTATATAATATCGATTTATTTTCAATTCTGTTAGAAATTATGGTATTGGAGTTCTGGATTTTCGTACTCTAAAGACAGGCATATATTCATCAATTTCCAACATATAACCGAAAACACGCTTATTGAAAATTCAAGTTCCATTGTAGCGGGCTGTATCATTTTCACCCATAACCGTTGTATAATAATATAGATTGTATAAAGTTGATGAGGAAAAATTGTAACCACTTATTAAATAGGCTTATATATATATAGGTCGTGAGAACGAATTTCGCCGACAGGGAATACATATTTTTAAACATAAGAAGAACACTGGACATTCCAAAGTTTATTTAAGCATTTTTTTCGGACCTACGTTTATAGTTTATAGCTCATTGGTCACAAAACTAATATTGTCTTTTATCTTTTGACTTTGTCGAAGCTCTATCGGGCGCTGGAGAAAAAATACAATCTTTTGTTATACATATTATTATTTTATACACGTAGGTAGTACGTACTAATATTCGATGTATTTACGTAGTACCTACGTGTATGTTATTTGAATGATTTTTTATAACAATTTGTTCAGAGCAGAGGTGGTTTATGTATATAAATATACTTATTGGTATATATAATATAGTCTTGAATAAGTTGCGCGTGATGATTCTTTTTTTTTTCCAAAAACTAGTTTCGATGACTTTTTTTAAGGTGAATTCCAATTCTGTAGGTTTCGAATTTAAACGTTTGTTCGATGTTTCGAGAATAAATTCCACAAACACTATCAATCACGTAGGTACCTATATAAACATAAAGCAAGAGAAGAAAAAACGCATTGTTTAAAAGCTGTTTTTGATGGCGCAGTGGTGAATGTGTACATATTATTATATTATGTAGTACGTGTGCGAGTATAATATTGTAGCTATTTATTGGTTCGGGAATCCAATTATAAGTTTTCTTTTGTTGACCAGTCCTCGTATTATATTATTATTATTATTATTATTATTCTCTAGCTATAGTGCTATATTATATCAGCTATACCTATAATAGGATATCGTGTAATGCATAACATGATAAACTTTACCCTTAGTAGAACCAATTTTTTAATATTAAAGGAATCGACCTATTATCAAAGTTAAAGATATATTATCTGCCTTTCCCCCCATGTTGGATATTTTTATCCTAATTTTGAAGCACGTTATGGGCGTTATGAAATTGTAAATATTTACAATTTTTTTATACGTTTTAAAATTAATTATGTGCTTCAAAATTAAGATATAAAAATATTATCTTATAGAAGAGGAACGAATAATATTCTTATTTTCAAATTTGATTATAGATCAATATACTCAAATAATAAAAACAATTCACTGAAAACATTTTTCTAAATGTAAAAATTGTTGTTATGCTTATAAATAATTAGTAAGACGGAGACAACACATGTGAACACGCGGTAATGTTGATTTTGTAAATTGCTTCGTTGTATAATAGATCATTTGAATAATATTAAAATCCTAGAATTATCGATAACTATATGTTTAAATAATACAATCACCAGTTGTGAAATAAGGATGGAACAAAAAATTTTAATGCCCTGTATGTATTATATTTATGGGAACATAGAGTACTTTATTTTTCACATCGAATATGTATCATAATATAATTATTCATTTTTAATTATTCAAATAATTGCAATTTACTAGGTTTAAAAATATTTAAAAAAAAACATAATCAAGTAGGCAACTATAATAAAGATGTCTTGACTAATTTTTTTTACTAATATGTTTTAATTTTTTAGAAACCAACTTTTTTGTTAAGAGTTACATAGGAATAACCAAATAAAACTATATACAAGGGAAATTTAATAATATTATTATCATTTGAAAAAAAAAAAATGAAAAAAACATCAATATAAAAAGTAAAAACCAATATTATTTATTGTTCAACTCGGCCTAAAATGATTTGCAATACCTAATTGATACAAAAAAATATTAAATAAAATATTAAAAATGTAATGTATTAAGTACTTTTGCCAAGCCATATAACATATACAGTTATAAATAATATTGTAAAATATTCTTGTAATAATAATAAATCTATTCGTCTATGTTTCCTAAACAATGTTGTACGTATAATGTAACGATGACTCATCACAAATTAATAACAGCTGCTTTAATTTTGAAATCCATGAAATTCCTCTAGTCGTAGTTATTATCTGATTTTAAAACTATGTAATATAAAAAAACTCTTCGTTATTATGCGTATATGTATAATTTCATCTAGTTAATAATATAAAATAATACGTTATAATTTATTTGCTAATAATACATATGTATAGTTTAAGTGGTCATGTCCGTGCAAATAAATGATATAGTTAGATAGGGCAAATTAAAAAAAATTCACATTATTTGGATGAATTTTTGGTGATTGTTCAAACCAAACAATATAATCACTTGGAAATTCCATCCTTGTAGCATTTCACGATTGTGAGCACAGAAATAATATTTCCAACCATCTGCAGTGGATAAAATCTTGATGCTTGAATATGTCCACTAGTTTGGACATTATGAGTTTTGATCCTGAGTTATAATTTTTCATATTTTTAGTAAGTTTATGCAATAATTCTTCACATTATGTAATCTATGTTGTACAATATATGTATGCAATGGGAATATATTTTAATATAAGTAGGCGATGGTTATTGTTAGTAAAATAGCGTGTAATATTTTACTTATTTTATATTTTGCATTTATTGATAAATCAAATTATACATAGTTGACGAAGTTCAGTTTGGGGTTACATATGCATAAGCGTGCGAACAGGGGATGCCGAGCGTGCCGAAATTTTGGTCTGCACACGCCTATGGTTTTATATATGGGCCACACGTATCTGTGTGAAAAAAATGAACACACTTACTAAATAATTAAACACAAATATCCTTTAATGTTGATCAGCTTATCGAGATAGAATAGATAGAGTAGATACATTTGGATCGACTTCACAACATATCATACGATACAATAGCTTATATAGGACCTCTTTTTGCTTTGTACGATGTTACATTTTTAACTATATACATAGTTACATTACATAAAAATTCTCATTTTTATCTCTAACTTATAGACAATACTTCTATTACTTTTTATATATACCTAGTAATTAAACAAGTATGCTCACCACCCATTTAAAAAAAAAAAAATACTTAAAGAGTATAGATAGTATATTTAGCATCACGAATAATAAATAATAATTGATAAAATAGTTAAGGACAACATATAAATGTGGCATCGACGTATAAAACTTAAACTTCACTTAAACATTTTTAATTTGTTATTGAAATTGCTACAATATTTTTTTTCCGTGTTACTTTTTGATATATATAAAAAAAAAAAAACATCTCTGTTAGTATTTATCTTACCCTTATTTGTCAGCACCTACTATGACTTATATTTATGGTAATCAATGAACTCTATCATTTATCAATAAGATCGATAAGATTTTGCTAAAACCTACAGTTACTATTACGATTTAAATCACCAAACAAATAAAAATGTAACAAAAATTATTTTTTCAGACGCAACTCGGTGTAGTAACTGAAAAATTGTAGTGTGTTCACTTGGACGTGTTGTATAAAAGCCATGAGCTTAATTTGGTATTTACAACGTATATTTTCCTTTTTGTGAAATAAATTCGTATACAGCACTATTTGCTTACCGACTTACCGTCTATATTAATTATGTAAAGGTAAAAAAATGCGTGAGAAGGAAGTTAAAAAAAAAACCAATGTCGACAAAATTATACTTGAGAATTTTTCCTAGAAAAGATACATTTATCATCAATCGTCATACAACTTTGAACTTATACATTAAATTTTGGATAATGTTATATAATTTATGTCTTATACTTTACAGTTACCTACCCATTTATTTATTTACACAAATTAAAAGTATAAACAAATAATTAAGGCACATATAAAATCTTCAAAATATAATTATTCATAACATTGGTAGTCTTTAGATTTTAGATACATAACGACTAATGACAATAATAGTCAATTTTCAATTCAAACATTTATACTTCATTACGCTATTGTGACATTGAGGTTAAAAAAATGTACCAATTAAATTAGAATGGGTATTATTTATCAATTACAATAATATTGATAAATGCATCAATGCATATTATTACCCGACAATATTTTATTAAAAATATATAATTAATATTAATCAACAACTAGTAATTATATGCATTCTTTTAATTTATTATATTAATTATTAAATGTGTATAAAAACAGCTTTTAATTTATTAAATGATTTCAATTTTCATTCGTCCATTTATAATAATAATATTTCTATATAAGTAAACCGTATAAAATACTTAACTTTTATAATATGTTTATAACCTTTAAATTTTCATGTAGGTACCTGATGTATTTTTAGTTTTTAGTAAACAATGTTGTACATGCAATATTAGCGAATTCATCAATTAATATTTAAATGATTTTTTGGGGTCAAATGAATATCGATAAAGTGTAAAACGTTTTCTATACTCGTTGCATATTCTAGCACCTATTAAACCCTCAATTTACTCCAATTTAAATTTTGTTAATTTCAAAAACACCTTAACCCATAATGTATAAATGTAAGCAAATCATATTTGAATTTATATACATACTGATTGTGTTGACCGTACAGACTACTGCGTGTTTAGTATAATACATTTTAATATATATTAATATAATAATAATGTAAAATATCAACTATGATATAAATATGTAACATAACATGCACACAGTGACCGGTGACCGTGAAATACGCTTTGAAAAACAATTATTATGTTGAAGTATAAGTCAGCACCAACTAACTGAAACCCTATATGTTTCCTATGTATTAAATGTAATGTATTATATACGTTATTATCCCATACTCCACAATTCGATACATCGATTGGGAGAGCTGTGAATCATGCGGGTGTCGATTTTAAAATGCAATAAAGTACATAATTAATGCTTAAATAATAATAAAATATTCATTTTATAACATAATTTATAATTCATTTACACAACCGTGGGAAAAATGTAAATCTGATAATCAGGATTTACATTTATCTGATACAAAGATTATCTATGCCTAAAAATAATATCTATCTAAAACATGTATTGTATTTATAATCGATGTCCAATTTGCTTTATAAACTTATGTAGTTATGTTTACAAAATAGAAAATAATATATAGTACTACTCATGGTACAGTATAAAAATAAAAACGACATTGAAAATTGGAGCTGGCAAGAGGTCAGTGACTTAGGTACGTATATTGTAAATTATGCATTTATAATGATCGTAGTGCATCTACTATACAAAATATAAACATCGATTTATCTTCTTAAAAATTGGCTAAAGAAAAAAAACAAGTAAGAATGCATTTATCTAATATTACCACAAGTTTCCAAGTTAAATAAACATATTTTTTTAATGAGAATAAAAATGTACGTAAATATAGATAAGTTATTTAAATAAAAATTCAATTAAAGTTTACGTATTTTTAATGAGTAATGAATAATATATTTTTTTAACACGTGATTTTTAAGTGTAAAAGGTGAGCGTAGTGTATCACAAAACTAAGACAGGATTTGATTGACAAATGTAAATTTCGTGATTGTACGCAATATTATGCTTTTAATATGGATAATTAAGAAAATCGAATTCATTGAATAAATAAATAAATAAATTACTGTTTAATATAATCGTATATCAATATATTTATTATAAAACTGAACTTGTGGTTTTTAATTACATTATATTAGAGTATTTTTAAGTGATTCAAATAAATATAAAACTCTATTATTTATTTTTCATGGTATTTTTCCCTCTAACCTTACTTTGTCCGTAAACCGTACATCATTAATTCGAGCAACGTTTGATCGAAAATAATTATATACCTATAGTTTATTAAATATACAGCCAGCAGTCGTGTATATGCAAATTGGCCACTGGCAAAAGGACAAATCGGTTTGTACGTAAAAAAACTCAATTTTACTAAGACATAATAATTAATCACTAGGTATAAACATCTACAGTAATATTACTATTATTATTATTATTATTTCAACATAATTATTCATCTTAGAAAATATAAAGTTATGATTACTTCCCCCATCTATGCGTGTCAGGATGCATTTTTATTTTTTAATATCTACTTCATGTGGCTTGCATATACAGATTAACAATGCACCGGGTTAGAGGTACTACCCGGACCATATAGATAGATCGGTTTAATTAATATACCTTATTGTTTTTAATTGCTATTTGTTTTCTATAAAAGAATGTTAATTTGTTTTATTTGAAAAAAATTTTATAACATGTTAAATACATTAAGTACCTATATGGGCTATATGTATTATATGATTATATAATTTATAAATACATGTGTAATACTCGTATAACAATAATGTATCGTGGACTACTGCTGTGACGTGTGGTTTAAAACATTAATAAAATAGGATTTTAACAACCAGTCTATATTGATGTATCTATCGACATTATATTATTATTACTATTATTATTTTGTACTTCATTGCCAAACATTTTTATCAGTTTATTTTGTTATATAAATTGTATTTCAACAATAATTATATTGAGTCAGGTAAAATCGTATTGTCCAACAGAAATCACTAACCTATCTTCTTGAAATACGATTTTAGTATGAGTAATAATAATAATAAAATATGTCGTGGACGTGATAACTATAGAGAATCATAGGTAGACACTGTTATTATTTTTTTGGAAAATTAAACACGTTCCACATAGTTTCCTGTAATAGACATTTAATTTATTTAGGTTTATTTTTTCATTGTTGTGATATTTTGATAACGCTTGTATTGTAGGCACACAATAATAAAATACGAGTATATAGTTGTACTTGTACCAATACTCACAAGCGTGCCTGTGTAATAATGTTTGTGCAAAATGTTTTTATAGTATATTATTGTAATAATGCATGAAAAAAAAAAAATAGTAAAAACTAATAATACAATGTGCTTTTTTATTTTTATTATTTTTTTTTTTTTTTTATCAGACAATAAGACGTTTTAAGTGCACGTTGTTGTCTGCCACCGGGGACCCCGAGCGCATCTCGTGAAATATTTTCGGGGTGCATAATTTATCACGAATCGTCGAAACCCGTACCCGCGGTAACTATGCTACCTATGTTATTGTATATACATATAACTTACATGGTAAATATAGCTATATCACATTATACGAACAATCTATGTACTCGCACTGCGACTTTATTATGTACACTATCCGTGCCGTATATACCTCTACGCGCATATTATATACAAATAATAATAATATGTACTCGGAGTTTCACACGTACATCATATATCCTGAACGACGATAAACATCGCAAGTCGTCAATCCTCCATGATGTTGATTGCTATCGTCACCGGTCCATATTTTTAGCCCATTCAAAATAACGTTAAAAAAAAAAAAAATGATATAATCGAGACGAGTACACGCCAATACATCATCGCGAGTGCAACGTCGGGCGTTTATTCGTTAGCCATATTTTTACTAGTCGTTTTTAATGAGATAGATGGTTGTGTTGCGCATAATAGTATGAATTTAATTTAAATATGCATATAAATATATATATATTATATTGTGTGTTGACGCTATTAAATACATAGTATTATGAATAAAGGTATTATGTACGAATGTACGATCGAGTGCGCGTGCATTAAAATGCATTGGCAATTAAAACAATCGTTCAAGGTTAAACGGTATACGACGAATTAACCTAGACACTTTCCGCGTATAAATTAGCCTATTCGTATGCACGTACGTATGTATTTATCATAGAATATAGCTTTGTGATTTGGCTATTCGTTCGTGCCGTCTCGAGACGAGATATATAAGTCCAAACGCATTTCGTCTCTTGCAACGGAAGGCCGTGTGTGTCTGAGTGCTGCAATGATTATTACTATGATTATTATTATTATACCTGTTGGCTATGTCGCTCGGGCGACGCAATATCACGGACGCTCGTTAAAAAGAAAAATTTTAAATAAAAAAAAAAAAAAAAAATGAACACAGCATTACGACAACAGAATCTTATGGGAGAGGCTCGCATTTAGGTGGCCTTGGCTTCGCTGCACCGCCGTTGTTGCATCATGCGGTGTTGCACCGGGTGCATGCCAATGCATATACGTTCTATCGGAACGTATACAGGCCATAGCACATCATATCTTATCAATTTAAAATTATTATATTTTAGAATAATATTAATATTATTAATAATCAGATATTATAGTACTTAAAGAAAACTACTGAAATGTGTGCAATAAATTAGAATATGTCTATGACCTAAAAATATCTTAAAATATGTGCGATAGTATATCGTAAAGACACAAAAATTGCAAGAAAAAAATGTTTATTTATTATCTCATATAAAAATTAAATTTAAATTTCGCACCTAAATAGTAATAATTACTAATAAAAAAAAAAAGCTAAAATGAACTTGAATGACGTCAATGATATCGATTAAATGTAACTACTATTCAAAATTATCTGGAAAAAAGAATTAAATTTTTAGATATTTTTCTTATCTATACATTGACATGCCTAACTTATTACCTACGATTTATGAAAAATCAAAAATAAATCGAATTTAAGGCAAATTAGCGTAAACATAGCATAGACCTAGGAAAATAGAAATTTATATTCAAAACGCTTAAAAATATAAACAAAATAACATTGTATAATCGGAATCTTAATGATGCACGAAACAAACATAAAGCTTACTCTAATTAATTAGAGTCTAACGTTTATAAATCTGTAACATATTATTTTAAAGTTTACGCGGAGTAGTATTCTATGGGAATAGCAAATACGCTTCTATACCTATCATATTATAATATCCAAACCCTGAATATTAATGTATAATAATATTATTTCACACACGGTATATTATAATGTTATGTGAAGTTGATAATAAAATTATTTATTTTAAATACACGCACGCTGTAGACAAATGTAAAAAACAACGATCACCGTTTTATTATGACTGGCTTATCATTGAGTTTTTTTTTTTTTTTATAATTAATTGCAGCTATGTACGTATGTCTATATATCGCAGACGTATAGTCGCGTCGCGTATATGACTGCGCGTGGCACGCGTTATATCATAATATGCATATATACATGAGACCGATAAATCGTGTTAATACAATATTATAATTTATAATACTACAAACGTATTGATAACCGCGGTATAAGGCAGCTACCGCGATAGTACCTATACGTTTTTCGCCACTACCTATAGGCTATAGAATAATAAATTTAGCATCGTACAATATTTTACAAAACGCCCGTAACAATTAAATAGGTGTACTGAAGGCACAACCGGTGTTGGGCGTTTAGTGTTATTACGTGTTGTGTAGTCATATTACTATTATCTTTCGCAATAATAATAATATCGACGGTCGGTCATCCGAGTAGTCGGAGAGTCGGAAACCCGACAGACATAAAACGCGTTGTATAACAATAATGAGTGATAATAAAAATAATAATACACGCGTAGACAACGGTGCGAATAATATTATATATTATTGTATAACATGTTGCGGTATATTTTACATATATTATATATTATTATTATTGTATTACATTATAATATATAGGTAGATAGTAGGTAGTAGGTACCATACGCGTATAATTATATATATATAATATTTTCAAGGATTCTTCTCGCGCGAACAGAATGATACAGTCGATATAGGTACATTATTTTAATGGCGTATTGGCGTGTGCAGTATAATATATTAATAATAATAATATTGTGTAGGTATCATGATGGAATAAACACTAGCTGCAAGTGCATAATATCGCGTCTGTCCGACGCGTCGTCTAGCGTCGACGGAACGCGCGCACACGCCCAGTTGAACTTGAATGCCGACGGTTTTATTTTTCCTCGTTCACCGAAGCCGACGCGATTTCCGGAAAGATCGTTATTATTACATTGTTATTTCAATTCCGGCACACCGTCGTCGCACTCGAAACCTGACCGCAGACTGCGCTATACTTACCCCTCGTGTGTCTGCGTTCACGTTCGTTAATTTTTCAGAATGCATGACCGCGGTCCGACCGTCCGTATCGCGGAACGTTCGCCCGAAATTTGAAATTATGGGCGGCGTTTATAAACTGCGCCCGCGGTGAACGGGTAGTAAAAAAAAAAAAAAAGGAGAGAATAATATAGTCCATTGCACCCGGCATTTTTTCAATCACTAAAACGGGTGTATAGTAATATATACGTATTCGCGGCCATTGTATCTATATAGATGACTTTTTGAATTCATCGATAACTGTTTTAAATTCTGCAACAATGGACGAGACTTATAAATTCCAAAATCTAAAGTAAATATTTTAGTTTTAACGGATGGAAGCAGTTGAGCAGTATAAAAATGATATGTCCGCTGAGAGAGCTACCTACTCAATAAGTGCAGAAAATTATTTCGCATTACATTACTTTGTGTTGTAATAGTAACTTAAAATTTCATAATTTTACTAATAATTTTTATTCATTTTTTAATTGTATTCAAACCATGAATTAAATTTTTAGAAAACAGTTAAAGCGCCAAGTGATGTTCTCTGGTCAATTCGTTAAATGGCTATCATAAAATTAATATTATTTAAATAAACCTCTGGGTGCGATTTACTAATTTACTATACAGTAAATACATGGAAATGGATACTTCAAAATATGTTGGAATGTTGGATACAGTTTACAATTTTTTCCATTTCCTTTTGGCGCAATTCACGTTTACTTACGAAGTTATTTATTTTTCAATTTCGCCACCCTGCTCATACTACGTGGTCATGTGAAATCGGAACAAAAAACTTGGGCATCGTCAAACCAGCATAATATTTTATAAATTTGGTTAGAAACAATCATAACTATACATTATTGTACAGCCAATGGTTGTTATAGCGCTGATTTAACATAAAAACGTAACTCGCGAATCTCTCGCCATTTGTTGCGGTACAATATACGTATCACGAGCATGGAGATTTTAAGGTCGTATACAGGCGGCTTGCAAGTCGCGGGTGTAATATTATTATCTAGTTTTTTTTTTCGGTCCAGACCAGAATTTCGACCTTTTCCAACTCGAGCCGGGCATAATATTTATTCCTATCTGCTGCACATTCATATTACGTATATTTATCTCTGTGGGCGTTCGCTATACATTACTGCATGCATGTACAACACGCGTGATTATTCGTGAAATATTCAGTATAATAATGTGCACTGTGTTCTCCAACTCTCTGTGATTAAACTAATCCACCTACGGTTTACAATAATCTTTTTCGTGTGCGGAACCGCAACGCTGTGGTATACATTTAACACGATATAAAAGTGTGCGTCTTACACGTGGATTGTATTACTATAGGTGTATCATGTGTATATTATGGACTCTGCAGACTGGGAATCTGCAGTCGTAGCGTCGCGTAACGCGATACACACACGCGAGTTTTCGAGGTGATTTGAACATCGCGCGGGGATGCGCTTTCATATAGCGCTCGTATTACTATTACAATGTAATATGATTGTTATTATTAAATATGAGTATGGACGGGATACAAATAAAAAGAGGGAGAGAGAGGGTGAGAGAGAGAGAAGAATAGTGACAGTCGCCCACAACAATAACATAAAATATTATTCGAGTATACGTGTTAAGGGTAATATAATAGTAATAACGTTGATATTTGGATAACGCTGACGTCGTGAGCCGGATAACACAACATCGGCAAAACGTTATCGTTATAGCCGCCGTGAATGTTATTGAATGTCGGCGGCCAATTATATGTTATCAATACTAGCCGAATAATATTATGATAAAGGACCTTTGGACAATGTCTTCACATGCAACTATAAAAGAATATCATACAATATCGGTCGTGAAATAAAACAACTTTTATTCATATTTACAATACGGAATACATCGAAAACATATTAGTCATTACATAATACGTAATATTATAGTAATTACAATAAAATACACATTATACATAAATAATATTTATAATATAAAGATATATATATATATATATTATAAATTTAATAAAAATTATTTAACTCTTATTGAATAATAATAAGCGTAAAATATAATTTTTAATGAATTATTGAGTTACTATAACGATACGGCATTAAAATATTTATTTGATTTTATTACTGTGATACGCTATATTATTATATAATAGTATATAGTACCTACCTTGGTAGGTAACAAAGTGTTAACAAAAACTTTTGCATCATTTTTAATACATAATATTTGACTTAATGTTATAACTTATAAGTATCCGTCCACTATTGATTGGCTACCGTTAAAACCATCTGGATAGCATTATATTGATAATTTATGTTTATAAACGATGAATTACAATTAAGCCAAAATATATACGGCTAATGTCGAAATTATCCTGCAATCGTTGACATTGCCCGGAACATAGGATGCGCGATAATATTGATTTCGACCGAAACGGCTCCATCATCATCCGGCGGAACCGCCACAGCGTGCTCGCCGTTTAGTATCTTTCGCGTCACTTATCTCGCGTAAAATAAATCTGGCGTGCAATATAATATTTATTTGATGGATGATTTGACATTGATTTCATAGTTCCGAACCGTATGGTTGTCGAATGTCGTCCGACGCGATTGTTCGTGGTAAAAGATATAAATTTTTTTCTCGTTGTGTTTTACGTAAACGCATTCCTATAAATCCTACTACAAATAACCCAATACACGAGGCGCGTATTTAGGGGTTGAATCGCATATGAGTTATTTTTATATTATTTTTAAATCTCATTTTCGACTTTGTCGTGATTTATGGTTTATATGTTTATATTAATTGTGGATTACTCAGATTGGTAGTTGTATTCATTGGTTTGGATTTTGCTCGATATAATATATATATATATATATCAGATAATTTTTTTATATTACCATATTTTTGTATAGCACATTGAAATAACTGCAGTTGAAAAATAATAAAATTAAGCGGTGCAGATTTTATAAAAAATTATAGTTTGAGAAAAAATTAAAAAAAAAAGTAATTTGTTATATTTTATAAAGTTCCTAAATTATTAGACGATTATTATTTATGACGAAGATTATTTGACGCATGCATACATAGTATGTGTATGATTTTTTTAGTTTCGAGGAAATGGTGCAATAGCGATGGCTGGTTGGCATCGAAGTTTTTACCTAGAACGTCAAAATTCTTTAAATACGTCATATATAGGCGTCAACATCCTTGACGTTACATACATTTTATAAAATATACTTACATATACATATATTATATAGGTACTCAATTTGGCGTATTTGTGTTCCTAACGATAATCAAGATACATCAATATATACATACCTAATAGATTTTCGATTTACATAATATATGGCCTATTGTCAAATGTGTATATCTGCCACACGCTCTTGTATATAAAATATTGGATTGTATACATATGCGGATAAAAGAAACCGATTAGTAATAAATTAACTAGCGCGAATCGTGCTTTTTGTGTGTGAGTATGTATATATTATATTATTTTTATTTCTTTTTTACCACGCACGTGGTTTCACCAATACATAAAATATCGAATGAAATTTTATTTATCGGTATTTTATACGCAAACAATTTATTTCTAGTATTATTTTCTTTGCTACGCAATATTATACACACACATATATATATATAACGCCGCACCATGTGATATATCACTATATCAGTGTATTATAATCGTATATATAATATATTATAGTATTATTATTATTATTATTATGGCGGCAATGTGGTATACTATTGCAATGTAAATTAACATTAAATATATTATTATTGAGTTTGTACAAACCTAAACGCCAAACTTGAGGTCAATGTTTTTTGCCGTTGGCCTAGTTCGGAACAAAAAAAAAAAAATAAATAATAATAAAACAATAATAAACAATACTAATTTGGAACAAGTTTTTTTTTGAAGTACGAGTAGGTTTTGGTTAAGTTATGTTACGCGTGATGCAGTTTTCCTAACCTGGTGTTTAAACACCAGAATAATAAACATGAACAACCAATCGAGTTTCACTTATTTTTGATTTCTGCAATAACTATAAGTAGTAAGTATTCTAGCGCATTTAATTTTATTTAAATACTAATGTACTATTTAGTCTTTTGTTAAATGTTGTTTGAGTACCTACTTCCTATCAATTTGTTAAAAAATTCCAATAGAGTTATAACTTAAGTAGTAAAAATGAGGGGAAGGCATTGAAATGTTTGCACAATTAATAAGTATTGAAAAAGTATGAAAGCAAAATCATTCATGGTACTTTAAATAAATAATTTTTCCAATTGACTAAATTTGAAGTAGGTAGGTATATTTACAGTTAAATATCTCATTTTGGCAACGATTTATATTCATTTGAGTATAATAGGTATCTATAATATAATCATCCGTGCGGTCAAGTCGAAATAATCCGCTTGGGACTTCGGGTATGTCCATTCGCACAACCATATAGTCTCTGAAGGAGGGTTTACAATATTAATCTAATCCCTTCTATTTATATACCCTAGTCATTCCCTGTCGTCTCATTATCAATAATACATAATATTATATTATAACATTATAATAAAACAGCCATGGTTTTTTTTTAAATCTATGTGCATGCAACGACGACAAGAACGATGCGACAGTCTCTCATAATGCGTGTATCGAAGTGTATTACCGATGTATAATATGTTATCGAAATGTTTGTCAAATTGAATAATAATACATAATATATTACGAGCAATTAAATATTTTTCATTACCTACTAATTATTATATTAAGGCCTTAAAAATATTAGCTATTTAAAACCAGTGAATTAATAGCACGGCAAGTTGCTCATATTTAAATTATATTGGGTACTTATAATTATATAGACTAATGATCTTTATTTTACCATAATGTAATATAACATTATGTCATTATATAAGGACGATACACTATATTTTATGATTTACATACACGTAACAATATAGCAAATCTACGCACCAAACTCATACTATTGTTCATATTTTGTAGTTAATATTAGAGAAGATTTACATCATATTATCAATTTTTATATGAAAAAAAATATGCTCGAGAAAATGGTTTTTTTTTTTTTTATTGCAAAACTGGTTTTAGGAGAATTTGAAAAAAAAATGTAAATTGATACTTTTTACTCAATTTAAAATAAAAATACGAAAAAAACTCTGGACACCATTAATATTCTTCTCTGCAAACTCGATAATATGTAAATTTAATCTAATATTAACTATAAATAAACTATAGTAAGAATCTGATATATGTTGATTTGTTATGTTATGCGTGTGTAAGACAAGTGATAACGCATGCGGGTGTAACGTCCTCTTACAAAAAAAATACTGCACTAAGATATTCGCATTACATCATGAGCTAGGGTTATTTTTTTAACACAATATACTGAATATTGGCTTTTTATCGTTTGATTAAAGATTAAGGTCACACAGAGGGTAATACGCTAAGCATGGCAATCTCCTCTTCTATTATTTATCCATAAGCTTATTCAAATTTTTATTTTTGGAATTTTAAAAATTCTCTCTTTAGCATTTTATTTTAAATACTTAAGATTTTTTATATCATTCAAGGAGTGCTTATTGTGGGGATACAATAATTTCGTTTTTCTAAATAAAAACTGTCCTGCAATAATTCGCTTGAAAATATTGATGCACCTAAATCGTATTTTTAACCGGTAATTTCTTAATTAATAATTTTTTTTTTTTTTTAATCTTAATGTATAATAAAAAAAAAATAATGGTTTTACATAAAAACGTCGTAGTACCTATTTATAATCTAATATTCTGGGCAATTATTATAAATCATAAAATTTTGATGTATTAATATCATAAGTCATAACCATCGAAAGCACGCGCGGTATGTCTTTTAACGGTTTTAACCCTAATATCACGGGTTATTATCCTCAGTACCGACATAAAGTTTTACGACTTATTAATGACTAATGACTAATGAGTAATTGTTCTTTTGAATTTAAACTTTAAAAAAAGAAAAAAAGAAAAAGAAAACATCTGCTCGATAATGTATACCGTAAAGAAGGGCGGATCTCGTTTGAGGGGAAATAAAAACTAGAAATCCCGCAGGCTTATTCTTATAACCCCCCCCCCCCCCCCCCCGAAGTGTTTAAACACAATTGTCTATAGTAAAATCTGTGCTTGAGCATTTCGAAAAAGTCAGAACTCGAATAGACGTACGGTCGATAAAAAAAACTGGGGCGAGCGGTGTGTCACAATTATATTATTTTAATAATATGTACTCGTCGCGAATCGCTCGGTACGCCGTACCGCGAGTCGCACAACGTAATGACGTTACAAAACGTACGGCCGGTAAACGGCGAGTGAAACGTCGCATTCTATTATTGTTGTTAATGTTGTTGTTATATCATTATCGTTTCGCCGACGGCGGAGCGTCGAGAGATTTGGCGGCGGCGATGCTGGTGCGCCCCGTCGTCCGCCGCGGCCGACGATTTTCGCGGTGCCGCCGATCCGCCGCCGCCGACGGACGCGGTCGTCGTCGCCGTCGTCCCACGACATCCACCGCGGCGAAACGACCGCGTTGGCATAACCTTCTTGGCACAATCCACATCGGTCGACGTCGGCGCGGAGTATAGAGCCGCTCCGTCTCGGTCTTGTATTTTCGTTCGCATTCCATTCC